>NC_135722.1:46446627-46758293 GCF_964656455.1 Halichoerus grypus | reverse complement strand
TGTATTAAGCGGAAAAAAAGGAGAGAGAAACCTAATTCACACACCATAAGATTTTAAAAAAAGGTAATGTTACATTTTTATTACCTGAGGTGAAAGCAGATATTATTTTCTGATTTTGATTTAATTCTGGGATTTCTAACAAAATAAGTTAGGCTGTTCTTATTCCCAGAAATGGAACAAGACTACATGACAGCACATCTTTCCTGACAGCGACTTCCTGTATATCCATAGGGCATAAAAGGTGCTCATCTGAAAATATAAATGATGCTCCTCATCCAACACAGCTTACCACCACCCCAGAGTTATTAATAACAACAACTGCTCCCCAAAGATGCTCCCCTGACACCCCTTGTGTGGGAGGAATGCATCTAAGAGGGGGGTCTGCAATCCTGCCTTGCCTCCACTCAATCCCCTCCCTCCCTCCCCACCGTCCCTCTCCCCAAGCCCCAGAGGCTGGTTGGTCATTAAAACAAGGGCTGTAAGGAAGAGACCAACTGGTACATGACCTTGATTATGGGTTGACCCCAACTTTTCGCTAGGAAAAGGTAAGGTATGTTAACTAAATCTACATATTTTTGCCAAGTTTTGTTATAAAAATCCACAAAATTAAAGGAATTTTAGAAAATTTAGAAAAAAGAAATTATTCATAATCTCAACACCCTAATGCAAACCTGTTTACACTCTGTGATCCATGCCATTTCTAGCAGTGAGCTCTGTATAATCACACCAGATGGATTCTTTGAGGTGTCCTCTAATCATTAAAGCTTAATGTCCAAAATATACTCGTGAGCTACATTGGTGTTTTTATTCTACCGACAGACGAAATAAGTGAGGCATGGGTTGGCGGTTGGATTAATGACTCCATCGAGAAGCCCAATGAGCCAGTCTCTGCCAGCGTGGGGTTTTGTCTTCTCGGCTCCAACCAGCGGGCACTGCACAACACAGCTACGTTTCGGCACATACCTTGGCAAGACTTCTCATCTGTTAATAATTTAAATCCCTTTTTGCAGCTGCAGTCAAAACTGCCCACGGTGTTTTTGCAGAAATGATCGCAACCTCCATTGCGGGTCTGGCACTCATCAATGTCTGTAACAGGCAAGCATCGGCAAATCAGAGAGCAAAACTGGCCTGCTTTTCTACAAATCCCTGACATGCTATTGTGTGCATGCTTCAATACTCTCTGCAACAAAAACAGACCCTGTGAAAGCATGTAAAGATGTTTGCTGATGTTTTTAATCTTACACATGTTTTCTTGTTTGGCTGAACCAACTGGGAAAGACAAGTGCCTCGGCCCTTGAGAATTCTGACTTGTGCTACCCTCGGCTAGCATTAAGGAAACAAATTATGGGAAAGAATGGTGATGTCCTGTTATATTCTCATCCTGGCACTGCTCTCTCGAGATAAGATGGCTCCCTTCGGTATACTTTCCATTCCAATTTAATGATTTAAATTATAAGGAATTAGAACATTTGTTTTGGCAAATTACACGACGATCAAGTAGCCTCAATGCTTTTAAATGATTCCTGATACTCAAATTAATCTTATCTTCTCTCAGTTTCATCTGGTAACTGGTTATCTGC
Organism: Halichoerus grypus; assembly: GCF_964656455.1. NCBI lineage: Eukaryota > Metazoa > Chordata > Mammalia > Carnivora > Phocidae > Halichoerus > Halichoerus grypus. Next base: position 46,756,713 of record NC_135722.1, on the reverse strand, counting down.
TTTGTATCATGTTAAAGAACAAAGCCTTTGTACTCTTGCCCAAGAAATACTAGCAGGTCATTGAGGTCTCTATTGATCAGTAAAAGTTAATTGTACAGCTATTCATTAAGTTCTCTGGATAAAAATCTTGGCTGTTATTTATATAATAATCTCTAGGCTGTTACTTATGATAGGCTGATACTATCACCTGCAAATGAATGTTTTCTTGAACTTCTGCCTTTTTCTAATAAGGCTGCTGCCTGGGTTATCTGATGCTTGCAGAAGCTGACCTTCTCAACAGTTAGTGTAATTAAGTTGGTTCTAATTAAGCTTACTCAATTATAATCTTCCACTAGCCCAGGGAGGAAAAGCTTTTCCAGCGAGATGAATCATACTCTTTCTGGAGTCTCTCCAGGAGGTTTGGTGGGGGGGGGGGGGGAAGAGCTGCCTTTACCCCCACACATTAGCAGCTTGGAGAGGCACAGGCTACCTTTACAGGTCTTCCCATCCAACTGGAGAGTGAATCCAACGGGACAACTGCAATGAACACCTGTCGAAGTATCCTTACAGGTGCGATCGCAGCCTCCATTGTTGACAGCACACGTTTCTGACAAGGAGGGAAGAAAAAGACAGTTAGCTTGCTAAAGAAGCACTGATACAGCTGGGAGGAAAGGCTATGACTGCAGAATTAATGCTTGACAAAGTTCATGAAAGCCAAGAGGCATGGTGGGGCACTCACAATTGTATCCCAAGTCTCTATCACCTGCAGGTGAGATAAAGGGAGGGCAGGGGCAGCTCCTCTCACCCACCTAAATAAGAGACATCTCCCAGAGAAGCTTGAGAGAGGGGTAAAAATGGCTCTCCAGCCTGCTGAGGCTTCCCCCCTCCACTGGCAGGTCTGAAGCCACTACATGTTCCTATTGATCCACAGCCACTGACCTGCTAAGTGTGGCCACATCTGGCAAGCTAGATGTGAATGCAGAGCAGGGCAAAGAGGGATGATCCCTCCTTCATCCTGAACCCTCTCCCTTCAATATAAGAAATGGGCGAAGCAAGAGACGGCAAGCTTCGCCTACCCCAACCATTCTCTTGCTGCAAACCAACGACTTCATCCTTGCAACTGCCAATTAACTCAGATTAGGAGTTTACCTTTCCCTGAAAGGAGAAAGAACTTGTCACAGATACATGAAAAATCAGCCACAGTTATTAAGTCCCATCTATAGAGATAAGGAACAATAAGCAAATGTCCTTCTAGTTTTACCTACTGCTTTTACTTCCATAGCTACCTCAATGTACAGCCTCGGGGAAAAAGCTTAGTTCTAATCAAATATGCCAGACAGAACAGGTATATCACTGTTTCCTCTCAAAACCTCACATGAGAGTAAAAAGATTTTTTAAAGCATAAATCCTTAAGAACTGGTACAGCCACTGTGGAAAACAGTACGGAGGTTCCTCAAAAAGTTAAAAATAGAACTACCCTATGAGCCAGTAATCACACTATTGGGTATTTAATATGAAAACACTAATTCAAAGGGATACATGCACCCCAGTGTTTATAGTAGCATTATCTACAATAGCCAAAGTATGGAAACAGCTCAAGTGTCCATCGATTGATGAATGGATAAAGAAAATGTGGTGTGTGTGTGTGTGTGTGTGTGTGTGTATACATATATATGTGTGTGTGTATTTATATATATATATATATATAATGGAATATTACCCAGCCATAAAAAGGAAAGAAATCTTGCCATTTGCAACGACATGGATGGAGCTAGAGAGTATTATGCTAAGCAAAATAAGTCAGAGAAAGACAAATACCATATGATTTCACTCATGTGGAATTTAAGAAACAAAACAAATGAGCAAAGGAAAAAAGAGGGAGAGACAAGCCAAGAAACAGATTCTTAACTACAGAGAACAAACTGATGGTCACCAGAGAGGAGGTGGGTAGGGGGATGGGTGAAAGAGGTGATGGGGATTAAGGAGTGCACTTGTTGTGATGAGCACTGGGTGTTGTATGGAGGGTTGGGTCAGTAAATTGTATACAGACTAATATTACACTGTATGTTAACTATACTGAGATTAAAATTTTTAAAAAGTACAAATCCCTAAGGACAAAGAAAATGGAAGCAAAGACAATAGACGGAAGATGTCAAATATTCTGGAAGTGGCATGTCAAGGAGGGGCAGTAATGGACAAAGCAGAAAGCTAAACCCTAGCAGTCTGCAGAGGGGGTGCCAACAAGTGGTGAGCTCGGGTAAGCCATAGAACTCCAAAAAGGCCCGGGAATTGGAGATACTAACTTACTCTAGAGGCAGAGGTAAGGTAGGAGTTAAAAACAGGAAGATTGATTGTAAGGCTATAGAACAAACAGACAAACCCTCAGATCCCCTCCTAAATTCCACAGCCAGGTGACTACCCCTTTCTTATTTGGGCCACAGCAGAGAAATTCATCTTCTGGAGAAGTAGGACCAGAGAAGCACTGGACTCGAGGATACCAGGAATAGCAGGAGGGAGGAGGACACACGGTCAGGTGAAAGTCTATACCCTGAAAAAAGGGATCTCAAAGCCTCACCACCACCACCCGCCCCCCACCCCAGCTCCAAAATCACTGGCAGTCAAGTCTACGTCCCCTCAGCAGGAGACTGAAGGATTCCTCTCCAGCTAAACTGGCCTGGCCAAGTGAAAAGACATACAGATACTGGCATTTGAGGGTCTCCAAATGAAATGGCTAAGTCACTGCCTAGTCATCCAAGTTTAAAGCCTACCGGCTGGTAGAACACCCAATTAACTTTTTACTATTTCACTATTAAATATGAAAAGTCAGCCTAGAATCGACAGGTATTTCAGGAAGGCCTTTAATATGAATAGATGCACCAAATCAAATGAAAAGGGAAAAGGGAACTTGGATGAAACAAAGACAATACAGGGAACAAAAGAAAAGTTTTAAAAATCTCCTAATTAATTTCCCTAAAGAGATAAGGAAAGCATTCATGAAATATGAATAGGTGCCTCCAACAGAAGACCAAAGTAAAATTCTTAAAAACTTAAAATATGAAAGCAGACATTTAAAAAGAATCCTGTAGAGGGTTGGAAGAAAGAAAATGAAAAATCTCCTAGGAAGTAGAACAAAAACTTAATTAATGGAGTTAAAACAGCCAACTGACAGAAGTTTCAGAGAGAAAGAATAGGGAATAGGTAGTTAAGAAAATTATCAAAGAAAAAATATAAGGAACTTTCTCAGAACTAGAGGGCTAGTTCTATATTTGCCATATTGAAAAGGCCAACTGAGTGTTCAGCACAACAGGTGGGAAAAGTCCCATCGTGAGGGTCGTTATTGTGAAATTTCAGACCACCAGGGACAAGGAGAAGACCCTAAAAACAACCAGAAAGAAGCTTTCATGGGTTCCATTCAAAGGAGCAAGAATGAAAATGACTTTAGACTTCTGGAAACAACACTGAATGCTTGAAAACAATAGAGCACTCACTACTCACGACTCTGAATTCTATACTGAGCCAAATGCTCAATAAAGGTAGAGTAGAAAGGCATTTTCAGGAATGGGAGGTTTTTTAAAAACCTATACCTACCCATGTGAACTAACAACAGAGAAGACATGGGGTCCACAGACACAGGAGCGAGGTGAAGGGGATTCCCAGGCTGGTGCTAGCGGGAAGACCCAGATGAGAGGTTTGCAGCCAGCCCCGGGGAGTCACGCCCCTCTAGAGCAGGAGAAGCCTCAGAAGACACTTTAAAAATTTATTTATTTATTTATCTATTTATTTGAGAGAGAGAGAGAGCACGGGGGAGGGGGGGCGGCGAGGGAGAAGCAGACTCCCAGCTCAGCAGGGAGCCCAACTCGGGGCTCAATCTCAGGACCCTGAGATCATGACCTGAGCTAAAGGCAGACACTTTACTGACTGAGCCATCCAGGTGCCCCCAGAAGATACTTTTTAAGAAGAAAATGGAATTAATAAGTCGAGTGCTGTATTTGAACACATTAAAAGGGTTTTAGAACTCTGCTCAAAATTTGCAAAAGAACTGGTAAGAGGTACTTAGAAACCTAGGCAAACAAAGAAAATAATAATCATAGCACACTACATGGTGGGGGTGACTCATATTTAGATACTCCTCAGCACAATGATGTAAATATGTACTGTTGATCTCAATAGTGATAGAACCGCAGTAAGGGTGTGGGGGAGGGAGAGGGTGTGCATTGGGGGAGGGAGCAGAAGAGAGCTAAAACTCAGCGTGCTCTGGAATAAGAAGTCACAGCTAATATCTAAAACTGACACATCAGGAAATAGATGTATAATATACTAAAACAGGAAAAAGGGAAATAACTGTATACACTCTTCAGAAATGAGGGGGAAGAGGAGTCAGAAGAAGGAACAACTAGGAGAAATGGAAATTGTTGCCTCTGGCAAATGGGATGAGAGAAAGGGAAGTTTTGAGGCAAGGAAATGACGTCTCATTACAAGCTTAACAGCACTAATTAGGTTTTTAAGGTTTTTTTATATTATCCATATGTAGTATTTTAACTTAACACAATTAAAAATAACTTTAAGAGGTCAGGAAAGAGCTCAGTGCCCAGTGACCAATGGCTGCTCAATATATTACCTGTTAAATCTAGAAGCTATCAGTAAGTCGGTTTTGTTCCGGTCAAGCCAAGCTTTCTCCGGAACAGTAATTCGCCAAATCCGCCCCCACAGCCACAGCCTCTACTTCTGCTCCCGTCCCCAGCTCCACTGGCAGACCTTCCTACACCCACAGCCAAGTGCCACTCTTCTGCATTCATCTCTTTTGCCATCCACAGGGGCTGAAGTCAGAGGGACGAGGACTCCGCTGACAAAAACCCAGACACATGGCCCTGCTAGGCAAGGGACTGCCCCAAGTGCCTCCCTGGTCACAGCCGCTCAGAAGGACTGGCGCTGACATTCACTGGCCACCCACGAAGTCCCAGGCGTTGGACTCTGGGCACTTTGGCACATTGTCTTCCTCGCTGAGCTTCCTGATAACCCTCAGAGGTAGGTTCTATTACCTCCAGTGTGAAGAAAGACCAGGAGACAGGGGCTCAGGGCAGGGGGGCAGCGTGGGGACGCTAACCGGGCCATTCAGGGGGCTGGTGCCCTTCCCACAATTGCTGGGTCCTTGGATGGGGACTAAGCAACAGCAGTGGGGGAGGAGCAGACACAACCTGGCTTGACAGGAGCTGCTGACCATGGTCCAGCTGGTCTGAGGGCATATGGGCCCCTGGTTCAGGCCTGAGGTAGTAACTGAGGGAGGGACAGGGTCAAGGACAGTGGCCAGGGAAGGGTGGGGGAGGCGCCTACCCATGAGCAGCCGCCGCTTCACCCGCTTATCGCCGTCCACCAGCGACGTGGCATTGCTCTCTGTCACCTCCAGGGCAGTGTCCTCTCGCTCTGTAAGAGACGCCCAAGGGCACAGCTCTCCGACTGAATGAGTCAGATGGCTCACCCCCTGCACAACCACTTCTGCCGAAACCCCAGACGTGAGCACAATGGAGGATATGCGACTCTGTTCGCTCAATAAAAATGTGTTGTAACGAGGCTCTGTGGGAAACCCGGCCTGTTAAATGGCCACAGAGCCTTAGTTAACATTGGAAAAGATTCTTGAAGCATATTGCAGTGACCAAAGAGACACCAGGGAATGCAAGCTTCAGGTTCACTCCAGTACCCTTAGTCTGGCACAAAAAGAATCTTGGGGCTGGGAACCTCTAAATGGAGCTAGCGAAGGACATGCCACGAAGTACAGGATTGGCATCCTGACAGAAATACGCAACACTGTCTTCTGCTGACCATAACGGCCACCGCGTCATCACAAATGGCTAGCTTTAACTTCATGTCGCCCTGGCCCCAGCCTCCAGGATACCATCTTCAGGAGCCCCCCTAGTCTAGGAGAAGAGAAAGGGCTTTCCGAGGTGGCACAGGGAGAGAGAGACCCCCCTCCCAGGACTAGACCCCTCACTCCCTCTGTCACATGGAAGGCAGCACGGGACCTATTTGGAGGCAAATGGACCGGAAGCACCCTGAACCTGGTGCTAAACACCATTCATAGTCAGGGGTAGGCTTGGGGGGTAGGGGGTTGGGGGTTAGGGTTAAGGTTAGGGGTTAGGGTTATGGGTGGGCAGGCTGGGGTGGACCCTCACCGAGTGTCAGGGTCACTCACCATGGCAGCTTCTCCCGTCTGCGTGCATCTTGTACTGGGGATGGCAGCTACACTCCGGGCCTTCGGCAGTGTCCTCGCAGGAGTGCTGGCACCCACCGTTTCCATGGTTACAGGTCACTGAGAAGAAAAGGAATCCACACGCTGAGCACTGAATTTTCCACAACTGGGGCTGTTTTTGTTTCAGAAGGTCTCTGATATTCATTCAGCAAGTATTTGAGCACCTAGTATGTGCTAGGCCCTGCGCGTAAAACAAGTAACTCTGACTCAGACAGAGCCTGTTGCTGTCTATGTAAATAGATAGTCGGAGCATGAATTCAAGAAATGCCGAATGACAGATTTGAGCAATTATATAGGAAGATGGGGATGGGAAGGCAGATTTTCATTATTCATTCAGCTGTGGTTGCCAGATGACCACTATTATACCAAAAGATTCTAGACTACTGCTTTGGTCTATCAGGAGAAGTTTGCATATTAATGCAGCTGTACTGGGCCTATAGAAAATGTTATAGCACTTTATGGCTGGAAGAAACAGATAATAGTTATTTGTACATATATGTTAGGATTTCTCTCATCTGATTCTATCTAGATTAGTTAGAAGGGACATTGTTCAGAGGAAATGATGACTCTGCACACACTTAATGCAACATTACCCAAGAATTACAAAGACTGTGTATGAATTCATTGATACCAGCCAAAACAAAAACAAAAAACAAAAAACAAAAAAACAAGTCAAAACTATGTATTCATCAAAGTGAACAGTGGTTACCTCTGGTAGGAGAAATGGGAGAGGGAAGAATATGCTTCCTTCACACCCTTAGAACTGTCTGAATTCTTACACAGGCATTTGTAATTTTTCCAGTTTAAAAAAACTAAATACATATTTGTGATGTGAGAAAGAAACGGTTCTGCTTCACAGTGAGGTAAACACTGTGTACTCATGAGAACAACTAAATGGGAATATGAAAAAAGTGAAGGGTCAGGAAGAAAGAGCAAAACGAAGTGAAACAGCTGGTTATGTGGTAGAATTCTGCATCTTTTTTTCTTTTTGTTTTTTCCTCAAACGTGATTATAATATTATTTGAGAAGTGACCTCTTAAAAATATTTAAAAATTTTAAATTTTAAATTCCAGGTATTCTACTGGCCAGAGTGTCACTCCACAGGTGAGCCTCATCTGGAGCCCTGGGTCCTCCTTGTGAGGATACCAAGACCCAGGAAGGTGGTCTCCACTTTGCTCAGCCCCCTGGAAGCCCTCAAGGACAGCCTCACTTTTAGGGGCCCCAAGTGGTGGTGGTGGTGGTGGTGGTGGCACCAGCCCTGGTTTGGCAGGCTTCGGGGCTGCACTCTCTGCTCTGTGGTGGAGACAATGGAGATAAGGCTCTCACTGGAGAAACAACCTCCTCCTCTCTCAACTGCTAAGGTCGACTCGCTGTAAACAGCCATCCCTAGCAAACTGCAGGGAAATTATAGAAGGTCCATGGCTTTGGGAAGAGTTGCTAAATGAAAACTGTCCATGTTTCCTCTGGCATGAATAGTGGTTTAGGAACACCTTTAATGGCCGTTTATTTCCTATGACCAGTTGGAGTTTCATTCTTGTGCTTCATCATCGTGTGGCAGCTGTGTCCGGACTGTGGACACCATTCATTCATTCAGTAAACAAACGTGTATTGAGCACATCCTGTGCTGGGCACTGGGGGAAGACTGAGAGGCAAAACTAAAACGAGATCCCTGACCGGGGGCATTCACAGGTGAGGGGACAGACACATAAATGTACAATTCAACCCGGGTGTCCCATGCTCTCACTGAGGAACCAACAGTGTTGTAAGGAGCCAAAATACAAAATGGCTGCCCGGCTGCTCAGGGCAGGCTTCCAGGGACGTTTAGCAAGGTGCACCAGCCTGAGAGCTAGGAGGACCTACACCTGAGCCCTCACTAGGCGCATGCTCCCTGTGTGACCTTGTTGCTTTACCTTCTCCACAAAATGAGGATAATAATACTTAGCTCAATAGGGTGGTGATATTAAGAATTCAATGGAATTGGTACATTTTTGGACAAGCCTTTACACATAGTAAATGTGCCCTCAAAAGCAGCTACTCTCCTTCTCATTATTAGAAGTTAGGCAGAATATTAAAGGTTGACTGAGAATTCACCAAGCCAGGTCGGGATGAGCGCTTGGAGAAGGCTTGGAGGCATGAAGGAACACGGGCTGTTCTCTGACAGACAAAGAGGTAGGGTGTTTGGGAAAAGGAGGTGGATGGGGTTTGTACAAGAAGCAGGACCAGGGAGCAAAGAGCTATGGTTGCCAGATGACCACGTTTGATTTTATTCTGTGGGAACAGGGAGACCGGCCCCAGCATTCACAGTCCTTCTAAATTTAATTTCCTTCTGATTAGGTCCCTTAAAAAGTATCATCTTCCTTCCCTCCTTCCCTAGGGGAGCCCACCCCTTGTGCAGCAAACTTAGTCCTCAGTAGAGGTCAGTATCCTGGGACGGCTGCCTTCCCGGACGCAGCCGCTGTGCCGTGAGGTGGCGTTTCTGAGCTGGGCTGCAGAAGACACCCCCTGGGGTAGGCCGGCTCCCAGCACAGGCCTGTGCTAGTCTGTACTTACAGATGCAGTCTCTCTGGTTCTTGGCCAGCTCAAAGCCCGGCCGGCACTCGCAGGCGACGCTGCCCCTCGGGGCCTCCTTGCAGATGTGACTACAGCCGTGATTCTGATTCATGCAGCTCAGACCCTCTGCAAAAGAGCAGCACGCAGCCAGTGACCAGGCTGCGAGCACAGTCCTGAGCCCCAGGGGCACTGCGAAGGGCTGGAGGCTGGGACCTGACTGCCTGGGTCTCCATCAGCCCCACATCTTAAGAAAACATGCCATTAAAATCCAGCCAGGTCAACTAACAGAGACATGAAGAATTTCCTCTGTCACCCAAGAGATCTGATGCCTCAAGTCTCCTGAAGAGGAAGGAGCCCTCCCAATACTCAGAAAAGAAAGCGCCCCCCAGGGGCTCTCTGGTGAGTGAGGAGTCACAGCCTGCAGACCCCAGGAACCAGCACTCAGACTCTTACCTCCGCCGGGTTGTTACCCAGGCTGACCAAGAAGGCAAAGAAAGAAGGAGAATCTAAGAATATCTGCAGATAGATGAAGATGGCCAACTTTTTCACATACTCTTGAAGATAATTTTCCGAAAACGTCAACCCTCTTTTCTCCCCCAACCAAATCCACACTTTGGAGGTGACTGTGACTACTGTATTTTGGCATCAGCACACAAAGGGCCCAGGGGCCTCTCTTCTGTGACCACTGTCACTTAGTCCCTGGGCCCCCCCCAGCAGGCTCGGAGCACAGCACAACACAGCCGCAGAGGGACCAGAGAGAGCCTGTGGGCATGTGGTTTCCTTTAGCTGCTGTAAAATTCTCTCCAGGTAGACTACCATTTTCATTACGGTCCTATCCTGTGGTCACAGGGCAGGGAAGGGGGTTATTTCCCCGGCCGGTTTAACACGCGTTTAAATGATGGGGGTCATAACCTAGTGTACGTCCGTGTGGTTTGCCAGAGTCCTGCTTCTTCTCAACACGACTCTCTGAGACCCCATCACCCGCCAGCACTCTGGAGGAACTATTATTACGCCCAAGAGTATTCTCAAGACCTCTGCTCAGTTCGTACTGCATTATTGACTACACGCCCATCTGATGCTTCTTTGCATCTTACAATGAACACCTTTGAGAGTAGGCTTTTTGTTCTCAGCTAACAAGACACTCTCTAACACGGGAAGTGGCGCTGTTTTAAACATGAGTACAAGAAGTTTTCATCCGGCTTCTCTGGGATCCTACACTGTCTTGTATTGTGCCCCTAAAACCTTAGCCAAGTGGTTCTAATTAAGTCAAAAGTCACTTCTCTCCAATTCTCACCGCAGAGCCGTTGATCTATGCTCAACTGGAATACCCGTTTTGATACAAACAGATGTCATTCCTATTCCAAAAGACAGCGTGACAGTTAATACATCCCATACTCTCTTAAAACCATTTTGTTTTTTATCTGACAGTTACAAGCTGTTTGAACTCCCGCGCTCCATCTGCGTGATTCATTCACCCAGGCCAAGGCTGCTGTCTGTTAACACAGAATGGGGCTTGGACTCGAGCAGAGCAAAGCGCTCTCGTAGCTCTGGCTGGTGATTTGTGGAAACGTTATTTGCTTCCAACACTGAGACGGCACAGGAGGTGAGAGACAGCTGCCTCCGGAAGCGACGTTCTATCCTCCTAGGAAGGCCCGGCAAGAATTACATTTGTCCTTGGGTCAGCAGAGCATTGGGGATCACGGGTGCCAGGAGCCTCTAGAGCTGAACATGACAGTGCCCAAGAAAGGGCAGCGGCAACACCTACAAAGCACGCTCCCTGGACAGGTCAGGGGCTGCCGCTTCTTCTCACCCTGTTTACGAGTCTGTGGAGACATTTGCAAAGTGACCTGTCCTGCCTCAGAGCAGCAATTCATTTACACAAGAAATATTTCATAAGAATTGACTGTTATAAAATAAAATTAAATTTAAAAAAAGAGATTACTTAAAAATAAAATATTAAAAAAAAAAAGAATTGACTGTTAAAAAAACAAACAAACAAACCTGACTGGGTGCCAGATGCCTTGGGGATACATGAAAAGTTGTCCCCTGGTGCCCTATCATATCAAGCTAGACCTGAAGTTACCAGGAGATAATAGACGTTAAAATGGCTCTGGAAATGCTGGGGGCTTTTCAAAAGGTGCCCCTGAAGCTGTTCATAGTTCTCTGACTCAAAAAAAAAGGCCACTGCTAGGGAGGCAGATGGGTCTGGTCCAAACTAGGAGGGCTGGCAATCATGTTTCGGGTTGCTAGTTCACCAGGAGGGAAATAGCTCAAAAACATTAGAAATATCCTATTGCGGTGGTCCCACTGAAGAATATTTCTGGAAACTGGAGAAAAATATGCCTTGCAAACAGAGTGAGAAACATTCTATAAAGGATGGAAACAGGCCCTGCTGAGAGACAGCCCCTTCCTCACTACCCTGACACCTTCCTCCTACTCTGAAAAGGCAGTGGTGCAAACATCGAAAAATATTCTCAGAGCAGACAAAACAAAAGAGGAATGCTCATTTTGAGAGCCTGAGCACCCATGAATAGGGACAAAGCCTGGCTGCGGCAGTATGTCTCTCCCAGCCTACCCCCATTACATGGGTGAAAACACACAATCTCTTTATCAGAGCTTTGGGGTCTCTAAGAATAAAAAAAAAGAAAAATCAATAGCTTAAGCTTTCCCTCAGAATCATCTATTATGATCCCCTGAATTGAAGAACATTTAGTAAATAATTATTAAAAATAACTGCAACACCAAAAAATACAAGCTTGCAGTATTACCTTCTTTTAACCAATTTTGGAGTATCAACAGGGGGTTTTAAAGTCCACTTTAATACAGTTTCTAAGAGTTTAATGTGCACATCAAGGAGGAAATAAATCCTAAAGGAACACTGTTTACAGACTGTTCTATTTGAAGAGTTAAAACCTTAGGATGGACAGGGTCTCAGTTATTAACCGTCATAATCTGTTGGCTCAGGCTGCCGTGAATTCACCAAGAAACCAGCCTGCAACACAACACAAAAATCACAGAGAGCACTTCCAGACCACAACTCAAATTCTTGGATTTTGCTTTTAGCTCCAGGCAAGTATGTTCATTTTAAATACTCTTCAGGGAATCCAAGAATGTCTGAATTGTAGAAAATTTAGAAAACACAGATTGCAGAAAGGAACTGCTTTTGTATTTACTTCTGTTATGAAGAGCCTGTGTCTGTAATCAGTCTGGAGGTTCTGTCGGAAGGGAGAGAGGGGCTGAGCCACTGCTTTGGAAACGCAAGGTAAGAGATGATCTTAATCGCTGTGAACTGCTTTGTGAGTGGGTGGGGATCCATACTGTGTTTAAGCAACGGCCTGACCCACAGGTCCCCACTCCTGTCCGAGGCACCTGTAGGGAAAGCCGAGTGACTTCCCAGGAAGCAGCTTTGAGCAACCAAAGAGGAGGTGCCCTGAGATCGCTCTTACTCCTGGCTTCTTAATCCTGCCTCATCCCAGATGCAAGGCTCACAGGAAAGTCCAGAGAACCTACCAGGAATGTGAAACCCAACTGCTACTCTATCAAGGGCCACGCCTGCATGAGATAAGAGATCTGCCTGATTAGAGCCAGTGTGTGTGTGTCTCTCCTGCCCAAACACTGAGAATGAGCATGCTTGGGGTGATAAGACTCATCAAACCCACTGGCCTGTGACCGTTCTTCTTAGTACCCAAACAGCCTTTTCCAGCCCGGTAGAAGGAAGGATCCATCATTCTTGGAAAATGAGGCAAAAATCATCTTCCACAAAGACGCCCTTGAAAAGTCATAAGAGGGGCACCTGGGTGGCTCCGTCGGTTAAGCTTCTGCCTTCGGCTCAGGTCACGATCCCAGGGACCTGGGACTGAGCCCCGCATTAGGGCTCCCTGCTCAGGGGGAGTCTGCTTCTCCCTCTCCCTTGGCCCCTCCCCCCTGCTCGTGCTGTGTCTTTCGCTTTCTCTCTTTCTCAAATAAATAAAATCTTTAAACCGTGATTCAACAACAAATCTACAAATGTGTGATTAAATAGAAGAACTTAAAATCGCCTCATTCTTCAGTTATGAGAATGAACAAGCAGCACATGCCAAAAGGAGTTAATAGTCTAATGTTTAGAGCACTTCCCTTACAAACACGCACGGGCAACCCCGGGACAGCACAGCCATCAAAGTGTAGCCCTTCAGCTTAAGAAAGAGCAGAGAATTAAAAACATGTCATTCAGTTAAAAAAGTGGCTGATTGGCCACGTGTGCTTAATGCCTCTCCCCACCCTGAGAATCCACTGAACTAACAGAGGAGTAAAAAAGGTATAGACCCAAAGCAAAGAGAACAAAAGGGAGGCCATCAGAAGAGCCGTCTACAAAATTTCTGGAGGAATGGCAAGCGGTGGCATGGGGAAAACCACAGCATCGAAAGCCCACGTCTGGGGAGGGGGTCCCTCTGCGCTGGAACCCCAGGGGCTCAGAGTTCAAAAATGGGAGACCCAGGGAAGGCCAGAGCTGGGTCTGCCTGTCCCTATAAGAAGGCTCCAGCCCCTCCCTACCCACCCAGAGCCCGGAGCAGGCTCGCACTTGGTGCTGTGGTTTGCAGCACCGTTTTGAAAAACTTGGCAGATTGTCCATTACATTTCTCCTGAGACATCTAGTCATGTTTGAAATGTTCTCTATTTAAAGATTAGAATCAGGAATGTGAGAGTGTGAAGAGACCTCAGAGATCACCCAGCCCAACCCGCTTATTTTGCCAGGTGAGGAAATGGAAGCTAAAATAGCCTGCCCAGGGTTACCCAGTAGCAGGGTCTGGACTCATCCCCAGGCCTCCAGATTTTCCCATACTCCATGCTTCCCCTCAAAAAATCAGTGAGGGTGGGGGAGGTTCTCAGAGGTGACACTGCCCGCCCCCTCCCCCCCGCCCCCAGCAGAGCCGAGGCACCTTCCAAGCGGTGAATGCACGTGTGCTGATTGTCACTCAGGAAGAACCCGTCCTTGCAGCGGCACTCATAGCTCCCCATGACGTTGACGCAGGTGTGCTGGCAGCCGCCATTGTTCTCCAGGCACTCGTCCACATCTGGAGGGAGAGGAGGATCAGCCTTGGCTCTGGGGACTGTTTCAAATGCCCACCCCTCCCGGCAGCTCAGGGCCACCTGCTCAGCAGAGATGAGGTCCCTCTTCCTTCCCTGCATCACAGTAGCTCTGAGAACTGAAGTCAGCAGGGACCCCAGACCACAGAGCTCTGGGGCGCCCTTAACCAGGCCTTCCACACAGACACAAGATAATCAATTCAGTAAATATTCATTGAACACCTTCTCTTTCCAGGGTATGGTGCTAGAGGAGGGGACAGTAAAACACAGATGAGTAGGATCAAATTCTTCTGCTCTAGGAGCCTGCCCCTTCAGCAGAGGGAAGGAGACAAACATCCGAGTAATTGTGGGATACAGTAAAAGGTGGTGCAAAACATTAAGAGGCCACCTGGTTGTAGGGTATCGGGATGGGTTTTATGAAAGATGGGCCCTACAGGATGCCTTCAGTTCTGAATCAGGAGAAGGGATTTTAGGCAAAAGAAAGGGCATGAGCATAGTGCAGATGCTGGGGAGCATGGAGTATGTTCAGATAAGGGCGGCCATTCAGTTTGTCTGGAGCACAGGTCCATGCAGGGAAGTTACAGGAGACAAAGCTGGGAGGATACCAGGCAAAGAAGTTCGGCCTTGATCTGGGAGGCAGTCGGGAACCACTGTGGCAAGGCTGGCATGGTCAGACCCTTGGGTTGGGAAGAAGGTGGTAGCCAAGGAAGGGTAGGATACAAGAAGAACTGAAAGTCTGGGAGTCTAGCTTCACACGTGTACCTGAAATAGCCTCAGCCGGGGCTTGTGGGGGACCAGACCTGGGGCCTGGCCATGGGGATGCCTAGGAAGGAATAGAAAAAATAGAAGAGGACTGTGGGCGAGGTGCCTGCAGGGTGGAAAACCATGTGGGCATTGGGTAGGGTGGCCGAGGAACATGAAGACCAGAGCCGGGTGGGGACATGGGGGTGGAGATGAGGTTGGCCCCCACCGCGGCAGGGAGGTGATGTGTGTGAGATGCTGACCTTCAGGCCTCGGTCCAGAAGGCAGTGGGAAACCTGAGTCTGGTGTTGTGACGGCACCTCGGAAAGCCGAGGTGGATGTAGACGAGAAAGCCGAAGGCAGCAGTGGGAAGGAAGAGAAGGTTTGCAGAGAGCACAGGGCCAGAGGCAGAATTCAGGAGAATACCAGGGGCAGGAGAAAGTAGAGGAGACAGCAGAAGCCGCAGAGAAGGAGCCATCAGAAAGACAAAGAGGGAATGAGTCATCCGCCACCTGTCTTCCACCACCCCCCGGGGTGGGTTAAGGGACTTTCCTTCCACTGTGTCACATATTACTCTGTGCACGGCTCCATCAATACACTGACCGTATCACATTCTCAAAATCTTCTTTTTTTAATTTGCACCTTTTGACCCCTCAAAACCTTTCACTTATCCATCTCCACTGGATTGCAGACTCCTTGAGGACAGAGATTTTTGTTTCATTTAGCACAGCCCTGGAACTGCAGATGCACATTGTTCAGTGCATGAACAAAAAAGCAGGAGAGCATAGCATCACCAGAGCCAAAGCAGAGGAAACTTCCAGAAAAGTCTCAGACATGACAAAGGCTTAAGGAGAAGGCTGATACAAAAGCAATTTATTTTGGGGCGCCTGGGTGGCTCAGTCAGTTAAACGTTCGACTCTTGATTTCAGCTCAGGTCATGATCTCCGAGTTGTGGGATCAAGCCCCGCGTTGGGCTCTGTGCTCAGCACAGACTCTGCTTGTCCCTCTCCCTTTGCTCTTCCCACTGCTTGCTTGCACACGTGCGCTCTCTCTCTTTCAAATAAAGAAATAAAATCTAAAAAAATTAAAAATAAAAATAAATAATAAAAGCAATTTACTTCTCCAGCCTGATTTCCCATGTGCCTAACACTAGCTTCTGGGCACACCCATAACAAGAAAATTCACATTTAAATATCTGTTATCTGGTTTCAAGCTTCAGATCTTATAGTCATGCATCCTCCCACACTACCAGGCAGATGTCTTTCTAAACAGATGGGACTCGAGCCATCCCCTCAAGCCTAACAAACTTGCCCTTCTCTATGCCAAAGGGTAAAGGGAGCACATTCCAAAGTATGAGCCGCTGGAACACACCTGGCCAAGGTGTTCCATGATGAGGACTCATGGTGAGCAGGAGAGATCTGTTTCCCTGAACGCCAAATCCTGGATTGGTTTGAGTAAAGGTGTGCTCCCCTCTGAGCTGCCACCCACCCATCCTACCTTTAAGCTACTATTCCTTTCTCCAAAGCCACTAGAAATGTGCCATTGAGTTGGGTGATGTACTCTGACTGAATTAATACAAAAAGTGTGTGTGTTCACATGCACAAATAGGTTATCACTCACCTGGTGAGTTTCTCTAGACTGCAAAACAGTGGTTCTCAACCCTGGCTGCATGTTAGCACCCAGATGCTGGGACCCCACCTCCTGAGATGCTGACGTAACTCATCTTGGATGAGACCTAGGCAATGGTGTTGTTTTAAACTTCTTGAATGATTCTAATGTGCAGCCGGAGTTGAGAACCAATGCCACAACACTGAACAGCTAAGAAGCACTCCTAGACACTCAATAAATGGAAAGTGAATTCAGGCAGGTGAGCGACACGGAAGAGAGCTGCGTTTCGTTTTTCAGGCTCTCGGGCATTCAGGATCTTGAAGCACTCTGGGTTTGGTGCCAGACTTAAGTGGTATTTGTACTGTGTATATTCTGGCTAGCACGTGGTGAGGGGCCGAGGAGAGGTCCGCGGTCAGCCCAGGGAACACTGCACAGTGCTGCTCCTGAAAAGCTTTGCCTCTGAGCTTCCGTGTCACAAAACGCTTCAGCCCTTTCAAGTCTAAATGGCACAGAAATCTCTGTGTCTGCTGGTCCTGCTCTTCTTACCATACCACTTCATTTTCTCATGGCTTCCTTTAAAGAATCCTTAGCCCCTCCAGGTACACTCAGCGGATACTCAGGATATTTCTGCTAGGCAGATCCTTGCTACTGAGGCCACCAAGAGACCCCAAGGAGGGGAAATGGAGATAGTCCACTGAAATATCTGTGTTAGCAGCCAAGGCAAAGAAAGACTCCCGGCCTCAGGATTTCTGAGCCAGCCTTGACTCGGAACCACCCGACCCAAACCTGGCCCAGGTCCTTAAACCCTGCGGTGGTTTGGCCTGTTGCTCTTAGGAAGCTCACATGTTCCCCCAGGCACAACTTGGGGTTTGAGCACAACTGTGATGACTAGATCTGCCATTAGACATAAATTCCCCCAAATGACACTTTTGGCAAATCAAAAGGAAATGTGAGATTCACCCCCCAAAAATGGTAAAAACAAAACCCCTAAAACATACTGCATGCTTCCCCAAAAATTACACACTGAAAGTGACTTATTTTTATTTTTATTTTTTTTAGTTTTTTAATTAATCTCAATTGACTGCTGTTGTCAGGATTGGCTCTCTAGTGTCTTTTTGGGGTCCTGACCGCCCTAGGCAGTCTGCAAAGGGGTTAGTGAGCCCTCAGCCCTCAATCAAATCTTCCTGACCGCTGCAGGCTTGCAAGGCCAAGTGTTCTGACCCCAAGAGTGACTCACACAGGGCACCAACAGGAAGGGCCAGAATCTATATCAGGATGGGGTTCCAGGGGACACCGAAGTGGGATAAACGACATACAAGGGTTGATTCCCAGATGGAAAGTCTCTCCTTCCCCACCACTCAAAAAACGAGTTCTGTCTGTACTTATCTAGTGACTTTTATGCTGCTCTCAAAGCATTTAATCAAGCAGCCATTCCCCCTGTACCATAATGAATCATCTCAATAGCCATCCCCACCGTGTCAGGGCCTGGCTCAAGTTACTCCTTGGTCAGCCAAGCAGACGTCAGCAGGTTAACCACACAAAGGGTCATCAGTGTCAAGGACCCTGATGCCATCTGTCTCCCAGGATGTCCTTCTGTACAACGATAGCACCAGCCTTAAAATGCGAACAGACCACGAATACCTGTCTGCCAGGTGTGCTGCATCCTCTAAGACTATTCAACACTCAGCCCACTCAGCCCAATCCAATTGCTTGCTATTTCTGAATTCTGTTTTATTCCTGGCATAAGCAACCAACATAAACAACGCTCTTTGCAGTCCCTAACTCAGGGACTGAAACTCCAACAGATGTTCCTGTTTTGTGGAATAAAAGGAGGATGTTAATGGAAGGTTTCTATTTGAACTTCTCTGTCTCTCAAGCAGAAAGGGGGTGGGGTTACCTGACTGAGATCCAATCACACATTTGGAATTTTCAGAACAAGTAGTTTTACCAATTCTAGGATAGAGATACTTACAGCATTAAAGAAATGGTTATAAGTCTTTCAACGCAAGACCAAAGATCTTAAAGGGGAGAAGTCAATGCTAGAAATGAGTAATAACAATGATGTCCATCTCCTTAGACTAATGGAGAATTTATATCATGAATGATCACATAAAAACTGAAACACTTCACCTGGTTTTCTGTCAGGGAGTGTGATTTCTAGGGGGGCAGAAAACACAAGTCTCTGATCCCCTTTTTGTTTTAATGAGTATGTTTTCATCAAAGGAAACAAAAGGGTGGGGCACCAGAGGGTAAGTAAAGGAGCCCCACCATTTCCAACCGTTTTCCTTACCAAGACAATTATGACCATCATGAGCCAACTTGAAGCCATCAAAACATGTGCAGCGATAATTGCCTGGAATATTCAAACAGTCATGGACACAGCCTCCGTTGAGTTCATTCTCACATTCATCAATGTCTGAGGAATAAAAGAGAAGTAAGCCAGACAGAGGCCATTTCTTTTTTGGGGGGGGGGCATTTCTTTAGGATGGAGATATATGTATTTACCCTCTAACCAGCCATCCCACTTCTAGGAATCTACCCTGAAGATACATCTCCAACAACAGGAAAAATAATATGCACAAGGTTATTCACTGCAGTATTGTTTGTAATCACAAAATACTAGAAACAGCGGTGCCTGGGTGGCTCAATCGTTAAGTGTCTGCCTTTGGCTCGGGTCATAGTCCGAGGGTCCTGGGATCGAGCCCCACATCGGGCTCCCTGCTCGGCGGGAAGCCTGCTTCTCCCTCTCCCACTCCCCCTGCTTGTGTTCCTGCTCTCGCTGTGTCTCTCTCTGTCAAATAAATAAATAAAATCTTAAAAAACAAAAAACAAAATACTAGAAACAACCTAACTGGCCCACACATTGGAAAGTAGCTGAAGAACTATGGTACATTTATTCGATGAAGTACCGTGCAGCTGTTGAAAAAAAAAATGACAAAGATCTCTATGAACTGATTTGGGGTGATTTCTAGGATATACTACTAAGTTAAAAAAAATCAAAATGCAAAAGAGGATCTGTAGTTTATTATCATGTAAAAAAAAATCAAGGAATATGAAAAATACATACATTCCAGTGTGCTTTTTGGCAAAACTTGACAAGCTTAACCTAGAATGTATACAGAAATGCAAAAGACTCAGAAGAACCAAAACAATATTGAAAAAGTAGAACTTTCCCTTGATTTGGAGGACTTTCACTTACAAAAAGCTACAGTTATCAAAATAGTGTGGTACAGGCATAAAGAAAAACATACAGATCAATGGAACAGGATAGAGAGTCTAGAAATAAACATTATATTTATGGTCACTTGATTGTAGACAAGAGTGCTAAGGCAATTTATTGGGAGAAATGATAGTCATTTCAACAAATGGTGCTGAGACAACGTCCATATGCAAAAAGATGAATTTAGACCCTTAAACTCACACCTACACAAAAATCAACAAAAATGGATCAGGGTCCTAAATGTAAGAACTAAAACCATAAAATTTTAAGAGAAAACATAAAGCTTTTATGAGAAAAATCCGAGACCTTGGATTATACAACACCAAACACACAATTCATAAGTTTTAAAATTAATGAATTGGACTTTATAAAAATTTACAACTTTTAAACTTTTAAGGGACGCCTGGGTGGCTCAGTCGGTTAAGCGTCTGCCTTTGGCTCAGGTCATGATCCCAGGGTCCTAGGTTTGAGTCCCACATCGGGCTCCTTGCTCAACAGGAAGCCTGCTTCTCCCTCTGCCTGCTGCTCCCCACCACCGCTTGTGTGTGCTCTTAAGTAAATAAATAAATAAATAAAATCTTAAACACGCACACACAAAATAAATAAATAAGGGGCGACTGGGTGGCTCAGTCATTAAGCGTCTGCCTTCGGCTCAGGTCATGATCCCAGGGTTCTGGGATCCAGCCCCACATCGGGCTCCCTGCTCAGCAAGGAGCCTGCTTCTCCCTCTCCCACTCCCCCTGCTTGTGTTTCCTCTCTCGCCGTCTCTCTCTCTCTGTGTCAAATAAATAAATAAATAAAATCTTTTAAATAAATAAATAAATAAAATGAAGACAAGCCACAGATTGGTGGAAGATATTTGCAAATCACATACCTCATAAAGGACTTACAAAGAACTCTCACAACAATAATAAGACAACCCAATTTCAGAATGGGCAAACAATTTGAATAGACATTTCATCAAAGAGGATACAGAAATGGGTAATAAGCATATGAAAGGGTGGTCAACATCATTAATTATTATGGGAATTCAAATTAAAACCACAATGAGATACCATTTCACACTCACTAGAACAGTTTGAATAAAAAAGACAGACAATAACAAATGTTGATGAGGATGTGGAGAAATGGGAACCCTCATACACTGCTGATAGTAATGTGAGATGGCACAGCCACTTTGGAAACAATGTAGCAGTTTCTTAAGAGGTTAAACAAATTTCCCATGCCATCTAGAAATTTCTTTATACTTCTAGGTATATATCCAAAAGAAATGAAAAATTATGTCCACACAAAGACTTGCAGGTAAATGTTCACAGTGACATTATTTATAATAGCCCAAAAGTAGAAATAACCCACATATCCATCACTGGTGGATGGATAAACAAAAGATGGTATATCCATACAATAGAATATTAGTTAACAATAAAAAGGAATAAAATGCCAGTATAGGCTACAACATGGATGAACCTCAAAAGCATGCTATGTGAAGGAAGACAAAAGCAAAAGACCACATATTGTATGATTCTATTTATATGAAATATCCAGAAAATGCAAATCCGTAGAGACAGGAAGTAGACTAGTGGTTGCCCGGAGCTGGGGCTGGGAATCGGGCTCTTATTGAGACGAGGAAAATGTTTGAAAACTATATTATGTGATAGTTGCACAACTCAGCTAATTTACTCAAAATCATTGATTTGTAGACTTACTTTGAATTGGTGGATTCTATGGTATATAAATTAGAATTCACTAAAGTAGTTCAAAAGAAAATACACATTTATCAGGGTGCTTGGGTGGCTCAGTCAGTTAAGCGTCTGACTCTTGATTTCAACTCAGGTCATGATCTCAGGGTCCTGAGATGGAGTCCTGCATCAGGCTCCACACCGAGCATGGGGCCTGCTTAAGACTCTCTCTCTCCCTCTGCCCTCCCCACCCCCACACTCACACTTGTTCTCTCTCTCTCTCGTTCTCTCAAAAGAAAGAAAGAAGAGAAAAGAAAGGAAAAGAAAATACACATTTATTTGCAAGAGAAATCTAGGAAGCAGGGAGGATAAACTAGGTTTATCTAGAAATTAGAGAGATCGGTGATCCATGGTATGTGGGAAAAGGATGAAAAGGAGGAATGAGGAACAGGAGAACAGGAATGGGGAAAGGGAGTAATACTTCTCTGGGTATGCCATTTTGTATAGTTTTGACTCTCGGAACCATAGTGATATATTCATGAATACATACATACATAAGGACATACCTATGTACTTACGTACATACATACAATCAACCAGTATACAGAGGTGGGGGGGAGGGAACAGATAAAAATGGGATACAAAGAGAAACAAATGAACGTAGCTGTATAACAAATGAATAACAACCACACTGAAGGAAACGTAGAAGAAAAGTACTAGCCAAGTCACTTTGAAAAACACCTTGACGGAATGTTCTAAGGCTAAAAATAAAAAGAGCTGCATACAGATACTGTAGTCTAATTAGTAAATCTGTTTTACTTGCAAGGCTATGGAATAGCTTTATAAATTATTTATGTGTATACTTGGATTGAATAAACAGGTAACTAACTATATTGCAGATAATGAGAGCCACCTTTCTCACTGTTGGAGAAAGAAGTTACAAATAAGCAAAGAGGGAGACTGAGTAAATCTTGTGGCATTGCTTTGGAATCCAAAGCAACAGTGTAAGTCATTGTTTTTAATATATTTGTGAATGGATATATATAGAAGGAATAAGTATAGATAAATGTATATGTGTGGGTTAGGATACATACATATATTTCCTAGGTCTGTGCACAGAGAAAGCCTAGGAGCAATGACATCCCAGTAACAATGAGAACACCAAGCATCCAGATCTTGGTTTCTATGTACCATTTCCCAATAAAAGGAACCAGGGCTCCTTGGAGAAGTGCCTGGTTCCAGGGCTGGGGAAGGGAAAATACAAGATGAGTCTGTGGTATCTTATGGTACTAGAAAACTAGAAATTTCTCAAAAAAGGATGAGAGCATGTCAAAAGGACACAGGAAACAATGTGAAAGAGCTCCCAATGGCTAAAGCTGGAATAATCTGAGCCCAAAATAAATTACTATACAAACAATTAAATACCCATGAGTCCATACTGGCATAAATACATAAATCAATGCATAAACAAACAAGGGAGAAGAAAAAGATCTTCCTTACAGAAGAATCTCAGTCAACAGACATATAAGGAATGAGGGAAAAACAAAATTACCAGTTATTACATCATAGTTATAACTGTTGCAGGCAAGATCCACAGCTGGATGCTAAAATCAGTGGGCAAAGACTTGAGAAGAAACAGGATATTAGCATAGACTGAAAGTATCTGCCCTAAGATGTGTGTTTATTACAAAAGGAAGAAATAGTAACTTTGCAGTGGAGAAACCCAGGGTGTATCATCTTAACCACGTGATCGCTAGTAATTGCACATATTAATGTCATGTGCCTCACCCTCCAATCCCCCCCCACCACGGGATGTGCCAAAAAGCACACAACAGCATTTCCGTAGCCGTATTGCCAAAAGCTTTACTTTTTGTATTACTACAATGCATAATCTTAATTTTATTGTGAGAAAACATGGGACATTCTCTTACTGGGTCAATTTCTACCGTATCAATTCTTAACATGAAAAAACAAGGTAAACAAAAGAACTGAGCAGTACTTACCCAAAGTGTCGAAGTCACGAAAAACTAGGAAAGACAGGAACTGTCAAGATTGGAGGAGACAAAGGAGACACAACAACTAAACATAATGTGGGACTCTGAATTGGAATGGCGTTGGTGGGGGAGAACATTAAGAAAAAACTGGTGAAATCTGACTAAGGTCTCTAGTTTAGTTAGAAGTATTGTGCCAACGTTAATTTCCTGGTTTTGATATTGTACTCTGGTTATATAAGCTGTTAACATCAGGGTAAGATAAGTGAAGGGCATATGTGAATTCTGCACTATTTTTGCAACTTTCATGAAATTTAAAATCATTCCAAAATAAATTTTTTTTTTTAAACACAGCTCCTCGGGGCACCTGGGTCGCTAGTCATTGAGCATATGCCTTCGGCTCAGGTCATGATCCCAGGGTCCTGGGATCAAGCCCCGCATCGGGCTCCCTGCTTGGCAGGAAGTCTGCTTCTCCCTCTCCCACTCCCCCTGCTTGTGTTCCCTCTCTCTGTGTGTCTCTCTCTGTCAAATAAATAATAAAATCTTAAAAACAAAAACAAAAACACACAGCTCCTCAATACAAAGGCCACGTTTAGATTCATCCTTGTTAAATTTGATTCAGTTCCCTAGATTGAGAAGTAAGAACCATACAATGAACACTGACCACTGAAATGCCCCATCCCCAAAGTCTGGGATATAAACAAAGATCATTTAGAACGAAACTTCATTTCTTCAAAGCCACTTTGGAATCGTATTATTTTCAAAATACTTATTCAGGGCCCATATTTTCATTTCTCCAATAATTTGGCAGAAGAAACTATAGAGGATAAAATTCTGGTCACTCTGGGCAAACCCAGTTCCCATCTCTATACTTAATCAGCAGCAGCGAAGCTGACGATAAACACAACAGAAACGATACCAGGGGTTGGACCTGAGAGGTTTAAACCAGTAAGCCAAGGAACACACATAAAAGAGTCACATCTTCAAATATCTACATCTTTGAATCCTTGCAATCTTCATTTTCTTTCCTTTTCCTTCTTGGAAGAATGTTTCTGCTTCTCAACTCTGGCACCAAGAAATCCGAACTAAACAGGGACATCCTTACTCACTAGCTTTATAGGTATTCAAAAGTATTACAAGTATGTAAAAGATCATATCCCTCTGGAGTTTTAGTTTTCAATGACACTACAACGAATATATGCTCCCTGTTAACAGTGATTACCTGTGGATAAAGGAGTAAGAGGGTCTTTAATTTTCTATTTCATACATTTTCTGTATTGTTTGACTTTTTATAATAACAATGTATATTATTATTTTAAAGCCAATTTAAATATATAAAAGCAACAACGCCAGTCATTCATTAGTTATTTTAAACTAAATAGTAGACTTTTCTTTTTTTTTTTTTAAGATTTTATTTACTTATTTGACAGAGAGAGACACAGCGAGAGAGAGACACAAGCAGGGGGAGTGGGAGAGGGAGAAGCAGGCTTCCCGTGGAGCAGGGAGCCCAATGCGGGGTTCAATCCCAGGACCCTGGGATCATGACCTGAGCCGAAGGCAGACGCCCAACGACTGAGCCACCCAGGCGCCCCTAAATAGTAGACTTTTCAAGGATAAACTGTCAGCAATTCAGTTTCATGTGTCATATGTCAAGCCCAACAGCTAAGAATAAAGAAATTCTTGCCACCTGTCATTCTATATCACTTGCTAAATATGTACTCTATCTCAAAGAAACCATGGCACAGTTTCTGCCCCCTCCCCCACTCCCAGAGAGTATACAGAAAACCAGTGAAAAAGTAAACATTTTTTCCCCAAGCAGGGTATGAACATGTGTGAGTTCCCGTTCTGTAAGTAGTGAGGATGTGGTACAGAGGAATCGGCAGAGAGAGGTTCCAGGGAGAGGTAGCCTTTTGGCCTCCCATGATGTAAGACAGAGAGGGATGGCTGCCTGTCTCTGGGAGAACATGATCTTAGAGAAACACAAGGGCTTTAAGGATGGACTACCAACCCCATTTGCTATGAACCTGACCAGGAGTATGTCTCCTCTGATAGGAGAAACAAGTTTTGCTCCTTACGCACAAAGGAAAATATAAATATCAGGATTTCTCACCCACCAAAGAAGGACACCAGGAGGCTGAGTGAATCCAAGAGATAAGGGTCCAGGGACAGAGCTAGGGGTAGACATCTGACTTTCTTCAACCTGTTGGTTAGCTGTGTGATTATGGCCACAAGTCCCCTTCCCAATTCAGTGTCTCACATCTGAGGGATGGGAATGCCTCAGAGCTCCCTGAAAGAGAAGAGCCCTGCCAGCTCCAACATGCCATGATTCCATCCCCAGGAATAGCCTCCTCCTAGGAGTGCCCAGTCTCTGGCCAGTTCTGAATTTCAGAGTTCATGACACTTGCCCAGAACACAAGATGGCAGAGTCCAGACTTTAGGCTCAAAGATCTAGAACTCTAAGGGCTTAAAATATCCCTTTGCACACCTTTCCAGGGTGAGCATGCAGCTCCAAATGAGGCAGGCCCTTGGTATAGCTCTAAAGCTTGGGAGGTCACAACGCCAAACAGCCCAAAGCCATGAACAAGATGGACCCTCCAGAGCCAGCAGTGGAAGGCAGGACTCCTGCCCTCAGACTCCAGGGCACGGGTGTAAACTGCCCCAGGGAGGTGAAGGATCAGCCCTTCTCTGGCAGGCGTGGCTCTCCTGATCCATATGACTGTTGACTTTCTGCCCCCAAACTGAGTGGGACCAAAAATACTAAAGCACCTCTTTTCCTTTACACAAGCTAGACAAAAGGACATTTTGGAACCACATAAAACTATATGATCAGCTCTAGGGAAGACCTAATGTTCCTAGTGTGCTAAGGGTCTGAAATGTATTTCAGAAGGTGGGTGGTATGACATGGGGGGCAGTGGAGGGGCACTTTTACCAGCATGAGTGGCCACTACAAGAGCTGAGGGGGTGGGGAGCTTCACCTGCTGGCCCACTTACCACCAGTCCCCAAGTCACTTACCCTCACACTGCCTGCCCTCCCCTTGGTAGCCAGGCTTGCAGGAGCACTTGTAGGAGGTGAGTGTATTCTGACAGAGGGCATTGGTGTGGCAGTCATCTAGCCCTTGGGCACACTCGTCCACATCTGCAAAAGAGCACAGCAAGCTCCTGGTACCATGCCCCAAGCCCTTCGAGATCTGGCATCGGCCCTCCTTTAGCTTCATCTCCCACCAGCCCACCCCACTCCTCATCAGCTAAACTCCTCAGGAGACCCTAGGATGAACCACTCCACTTCCAGTCTTCTGTTCCCTCTCACTAGACTACCCCACACACACCCTTTCTACTCGCCTGCAAGACTCAGCTCCAATCTACCTTCTCCAGGGAGCCTACTGTGATCCCCCAGTGGAGGTGGTGTCCCCCACAACCCGCTGCCATATTTATCTCCTTTCATAGCACATATCACACAGGACTGTTACTGTTTTCCTGCCGGTCCTCCCCTCTAGATGGTGTCTTGATGACAGACTCTGTGCCCCTGATGCCAAGCACAGTGCCAGGCACATGAGTAGGCAGTAATAAATGCCTGTTGAAGGAAAAGACCACGTTGGCAAAAACGAAACAAAACGAAAAAAGCAAAACCTGAAAACCAAGCAGTGTCAGCTTTCTCGGGGCTTGGGGTATACGGGAAAAGCTTGCCCTGGGCTCTGAGCACACCATCCTGAGCTCTCAGATGGCGCAAAGTGGGAATGGTTTCCACACCCCATCAACCGCTGCCCGCCCTCACAACCTGGAAACCGGCGTTGGCCTGAAGTATTTCCTGCATTGACACCACTCTAGGATGTTAATTAAAAACAAAAGTTTTTGAAATTACTGCAAGTCCAGTTAACGCACAGCGTCCAGGGTACTTATCTCTGGCCGCCGGGAAAACCCAGGTTTGTTGCGGCTTAAGGCTCACGGTATTCCCGGATCCTCAACCGGCGCCTGTTTCGCAGATAGAGAACTCTCTGGGGCCGACCCTGAAGCCCACAGAACTTCCCGGCTCCGGAAGAAAGATGGAGCAAAGCTGCCACAGCCTCACGGAGGTACCGCGGTCGGGACCCTCAGGTTCCCCACCTACACACATGAGGAGCCGGACCGCCGAGAGTCGGGTGCTCTCCGTCCTACTCAGCGGGCGAGAGTCTGCCCAGCAGGCGCTCTCCGGGCACCCCGGGCAGCGGGACCGGGGCGGGAACTGTCATCAGCCCCGGGTCCGAGGCCGGGCCGCGGCACTCAGGCCCTGGGCCTCTAGCCCAAGCGGTGGCGGCGCCTTGGCCTGGCCAGCGGGTGAGGCCCCAGGGGAGCGGGGGCCACGCGGAGCTCCCGCAGCCAAGCCCTGGCCCGGCCCGCCCCGCGCGGCGCGACCCCGCGCGGGGGTTGGGGGGAAGACCCGGGACCCCGTCCCGGCGCCGGCCCCGCCCGCCTCTGCCAGGTGCGTGCCGAGGCCCCGGAGGTGCGGGCACTCACCCTCTGGCGGCCCCGGGGCGCGGCCCGGGCCGGGCGGGACGGCCGCGGTCAGCAGCAGCGGCGGCAGCAGCAGCGACAGCAGCGCCCGGGCCGTCCCGGGGCAGCCGCGGCCCAAGACCCCCATGGGTGGCGCGGCGGCTGCGGGCAGAGACGGCGAGCGCGGCGGCGGCTCCGGGAGGTGTGTGCGGGCGCCCTGCCCGCCGCGCTCTGACACCCCCGGCCCGGCCCCGCCCGGCCCCCGAGCCCCGGCCTCATTTTCACACGGTCCTCCCCGGGGCCGGGGCGGGCGGCGCGGGGGCAGTGCCGCCCCTCCCGGCCCCCTCCCTTCCCCCTCCGGGCGCTGGGCGGAGGGGGCGCGGCCGCGGTGGCCGGAGGGCGGCTGTCAGCTTGGCCGGGCAGGCCCGAGTCCCCAGTGCAGGCCCCGTCACCAGACCCGCTGCTCCCGCACCCCCGCCCCGCTCCAGCCCCCAGAGCCTCGTGCTCCGCCGTTTGCAGTGTCCTACAACTTGACCCAGTCCCTCTTGTGCGACAAATAGCACTCTGGCCTGAAATATTCCAACAGGAGGCTCCCAGAAATTGTCCTGTGTAGTTCAGAATCCTATAATCCCCAAACCCTAAAGCCACCTCTGGGGCTTTCCCACCTCTCCACTTGGGACGGGTAATGTGGTTGGAGTGAGCAATTCCACATACTTCTGACCCTCAGGAGACTCAGGGGAGAGGGCAACATCGGATCCCCGCTCACCTTCACATGCACTCTGCACCTTTCTCCGTGTTGCCCAGGCCAGGCCTTCTGTGATCCCCAGCCCCAAGCAGTGGCCCAACCACCTGTCCCACCACCCCACATGCTTAGGACTGTTCCTCTCTGGTACACTGCTGGGCCTAGAATCACAGCAGAAAATGTTCATCTCACTCAACACTAGTTAAATGTATCTACAGGGGAGCCTAGAAGGTGAAGGGAAAGGGGGCTAGCAGTCAAAGGTGAGCCAGCAGGGACAAGAGACCGCACCAGTTTTGCCTGGGTCACGGGTGGTTTCTATGACCATCTGAACTCGTAAACATCAGGTCTGGCCAGCTGCAAATACAGGCACCGCCTGTCAGCTGGCCCTCCAAGCAAGACAGTCCCTACAAGGGCACATGTACATACGGAGACTTCCCATGCCTCCCCTTGCCACCGATGATGGAGCCCACTACACCCGGCATCACTCCAGGAACAAATGCAACAACGATTCCGAGATGCTGCTGTTGAACGCCATACTGAGGGGTTTTAATCAGTTTCTCTTTATTTATTACATTTTCTCCTACGCATATATATACATACATACATACAAACATACATGTTTGTGTACGTGTGTATATATTTACAGGAGAAAATTTAATAATGAATATATATGAATAGTGAATACACACACACACACACCCCTTTGGTAATCAGGAAAAAAAGAAACGTCATAGAAAATACCCACCTAGCTCATGCACAAGAACATGTCTTCCTAGGGTCCATCCCCTTTCCAGAGCGCCCCTCTTTGTAGCACACACATCCCCCCCCCCCCCCCGCCCCGCCCCAATCTGCTGCCTCTGTCTTTCCCATGCCCATGGGCCTAGGCGAAGAATGCCTCTTTGGGCCTTCATTGCTAGTGCTGCTGCTGGATGGAGAATCTAAGAAAATAACTTTTCTGTGGTTGTTTTTCTTTTGACCTTTTCATCCCCAGTGAAGGCAGGCAGGTTGCATCCCTTTTTCTGTCTTTTGCCCCTCCCTCCTATCCCCTTTTGTTTGGTACCGAGAGAGACACTCAGCTATTTCTAGCCATAAGGATGGTTTTTACACATTTGTAAATCTTCACTTAGTGAAACGTTCCCTCCGCCTTTGTCTTTGTGTCCTTAATGGTAGCCATAAATTACCACTTTCTTTTCTCTGCGCTGCATCAGGCTTCATTGCTTTTGAAATGATCAAAGTTATTTTCTTTTAAAATCCAACTAGAAACTGCCCATTGTGTGGCACAGACCTCTTTAGCTCCAGTCAAAGCATATAAATACATAAAGCTGCCCATTAAGTTCTACGGGAGCCTCCTCCAGCCCCGTGTGCCTGGTAAAGAAATAAGACATGTGCTGTTCTTTCCCTTCATCTTTTCCCCCAAGTTCATGTTTCAGTAAGAATACAAATTAATTATGATAAGACCCAGTGCTTTTTTGCCTAAGAGGGTCAGTTTTTGTCATGTTTCCTGGAAAAGTTCACCACTGGCACAAATCTCAAAAAATGTTCTGAATTCTATTTTGTTTGCCCCGACTTCCATACAAATGTGCTTTCAGCTGGTTGGCTCCCAGACCCCTGGGCAACCTTTCTGACACTTCAGATTAAAGTCAGTATGGTTTACAACTGGAAATTTCCATAAGGGAAAGGCTCCAGGGGAAGTTTATATTCAAATGTCAATGTTTTCGGTGTTCCAATGTCGGGAGGGACTCGGTGGGCCCTGCACTAGCTGACGTCTGCCTTCTATTGTCCAGCTGAGGTCCCCACAAACTTCTCTGAGAGGCCACAGCCACTGTCCCTGGACTGAGGCTGAATCTGCCTCTTCCTCTCCCTCTCCTTTGCCTCAGGCTCAAGACCTGAGGGGAAAGAGAGCCCAATCAGCCCCACCACACTGGTGTAGGCTTCTGGCACGAGAGAGGCTGTGGAGGCAGAAGACCCTGGGTGCCTCTGCACCATGGACGGCTAGGTTAAACTCTGTATTCACCAGACACCTTTCAGTGCCCATCTTTTTTGATTCCTCAGCAGCCTTTGGAAACTCTTTTTGGAAACTGTCCCTCCCCTGGATTTTCATCACAGCAGGCAAGCTCCTGGTTTTCCTCCTACCTCTCAGGAAATGCCTTCTCAATCATCTTCTTGGGATCCTCTTTCTACACCTCCTTCCTCCCTGATGGTTCACTCATTCCCTTGCTTCCATAATAGAAATCTCCAGCTTGCATCTCTTCCCATAGCTTCAGTTCTATGTATCCAATTACCTACTGGATACCTCCACCTTGATCTTGCACAGGTCTCTCAGATTCAAGATGTTCAAAACAGAGCTCATCTTCTCCCTCAAACCTTCTCCTTCCCAAGTGCTCCCTCTCTCTGGAAAGGGCACCACCATTCTGCCAACACCAAGTCAGAGACCTGGCAGTCATCCTGGACTCCATTCTCTCTCTCCCTACCACATCCAAACAATCATGTCAACTCTACCTTCTTATCATCTCTCAAAGCCATCCTCTCCCTCCATACAAGCTTCCAGAGCTCAGGGCCTCATCATCCCTCACCTGGTCTATTGCTCCTGGTCTGTGATTCTTTACTGGTATCCCTGTCTCCAACCTCACCCGCCTTCAGTGCATCTTTCATAGTGGCTGCCAGACTAAAATATAAATCTCATCACACCACTCCCAGTCTTCCTCAGGTGAAAGTCAAAACTCCCTTGATACGGCCACTCTGGAGAACTGTTGGGAAGTACCTACTAAAACAAAAACGTGCCTACCGACTTCCGGGTATATACCCAAGAGAAATGAGTACATATGTTCACCAAAAGACATGTATAAGAATGTTCACAATAGCTATAGTCACACTAGCACAAAACTGGAAATAACCCAAATGGCTGTCAACTAGAAACTGCATAAACAAGTTGCTGGATTTTCGTTCAATGGAATACTATGGAGCCTGAAAATGAACAAAGTCTCGTAAGTTCCACAACACAGAGACATCTCATGATCATTACAATGGGTAAAAGAAGCCAGATACAAAAGGGTACAAATTGTATAAGTCCACTTCTATGAAGGTTAAGAACAGACTGAACTAATTAATAGCAATTGAGGCCAGAACAGTGTTCCCACTGGGGATGGGGATTGACTGGGAAAGGCATGAAGGAACCTTCTGGAATGCTAGAAATATTTTAGATCTTGATCTGGGTGGTGATTATATGGATGTATATATATATGTAAAAATTCACTGAGATGTTGGCTTAAGCTTAATGCGCTTTATTGTCTGTGTTTTACCTCAATAACTAAGCTGAAACAAGAACTGCCCAGCCAAAGACTTTTATGATCTGATCCCATTCTACTTTTCCAGCTTCTCTCCTATCACTCCCTCACAGGCTATGCTCCAGAGACATCAAACTATTTATACCAGAAGTTTATCATTTTCCCCTCATACATGCTTTCTTTTGCCCACACTCTTCCCTTTGCCTAAAAGACATGAAGTGGGTCTCAGTAAATATTTAAATGAATGAAATGGTGTATCTTGATTATAAATATACTATACCTCAAAGAAAAATGTGTTTGCTGAGATGTTCCCACAAAAGCAATGAGGTATGGATGAAAGTTCTAGAGTCAGCAGGTTAGCAGGTCCTAAGAACTAATGCTGGAAGGAAAACCGATCTGCTCTTGCTCCACATTAATTTTTCCTCCATGGATGGCTTTCATATGTCCTGAAAAACTTTTTCAATATTTCTGAGCTGGATATGAGGCAGTCAATTTTTCTAGTTGCTTACTCATCCTCATGTGCTCCTTTTTTCTTCCTAACATATATTCATGTTCCTAGGAGGGAAGCTGCCCCAACCTCAACTTCAGGCTCTGGAGTTGGCTTAAGACATCAATATCTTTCATTCTGGGGCACCTGGACAGCTCAGGTGGTTGAGCATCCAACTCTTGGTTTCAGCTCAGGTCATGATCTTGCGGTCTTGGGATTGAGCCCCATGTTGGGCTCTGTGCTCAGTGTGGAGTCTGCCTCAGATTCTCTCTCCCTCTCCCTCCCACTCACTCGCTCTCAAATAAATAAAATCTTAAAAAATACATATCTTTCATTCTATTGCCCTTGTAATAGTCATGGGTTCAGGGATAAGCATATAACAATATTCTAATCAGAGTGAATCTCAGTCCCCTTGCTTGAAAGGCTGGCATGCAAGTGTTCTCTTTTCTTCCTGTGCTGTGGTTCTGGTGAGAAACTGTAGCAGCCATCTTGGTACCAACCTGAAGAAGGTAAACTAAGAGAAACACTGAAGCCAACGCAGGCTTCCTTCCTCAGGATCGCTGGTTATACGTGCCAGTGCACTTTCTTATTGTTTGCATTGGGTTTGTTTTTATTTTTTATTTTTTTTAAAGATTTTACTTATTCATTAGAGAGAGAGAGAGAAAGAAAGCGTGAGAGAGCAGGAGCAGGAGGGGGAGGGGGAAGCAGACTCCCCACTGAGCAGAGAGCCCGATGCAGCTCAATTCCAAGACCCCAAAATCACAATGTGAGTAGGAGGCAGACGCTTAACCAACTGAGCCACCCAGGCACCCCTGTTTGTTTTTAAATTGTGGTAAAATATATACAACATAAAATTTACCATTTTCACCATTTTTAAGTGTACAATTTAGCAGCCTTGAGTACATTTACGTCATTGTGCAACCATCACTACCATCCACATCCAGATCTTTTTTTCATCCTGCAAAACTGAAACTCTATATCATTAAACAATAACTGCCCATTCCCCTACCCCACCCCTGCTCCTAGCAACTACAATCCCACTTTCTGTTTCTATGAATCTGCCTACTCCCAGCACCTCATATGAATGGAACCATGCAGTATTTGTGGCTGGCTGGTTTCACCAAGTGCAAAGTCTTCAAGGTTCATCTATACTGTAGCATGTGTCAGAATTTCCTCTCTTTTTAAAGTCTGAAGAATATTCCTTGTATGTGTAGACCACATTTTGTTTATTCACCCATCAGTGGACACTTGGGTTGCTTCCACCTTTTGGCTATTGTGAATAATATGATTGTGAATATGGGTGCACAAATACCTGTTTATGTCTCTGCTTTCAATTCTTCTTAGTATATATAAGCAGAATTGCTGGATCATACCATAATTCCATATATAATTTTTTGAATAACTTCAATACTGTTTACCATTTCAGCTACACCATTTTTCATTCCCACCAGCAATGCACAAGAGTTCCAATTTCTTCACATCCTCGCCAAAACTTACTTTCTCTTTTGTTTTGTTTTAAATGATAGCCATCCTCAGGGATGTGAAGTGGTGGTTCACTGAGGTTTTTGAGTGGGTTTTTTTATTTACAGCCCCAACGTAGTCCTAGTCAGTTCCATAAAAGCCTCCATTAGGAAATTCTGGCTGGGTAGCAGGTGATCCTCTCAGGGAGATGGAAGAAAGATAGTTGGGTAGAAATGAATCCTTTCAGAAGCCTAAGAAATAAACGATTGGGTTGCCTGGATGGCTCATTCACAAAGTTGATGCGATCTTGGTGTAAACGCCAGGACTCCATTTATTTTTTTCAACGGTTCTAAAAACTGCATCAACATTCTCTTTTGCTTTAGGAGGGTTAAAAATTCTTCCAATAAATATTTACTTTTAACGTTTACTTAACATTTGAGTGAATACTAAATGTCAGACACTATTGTTAAGGACTTCATGTGCATTAGCTCATTTAATCTTCATAGACACTCTGTGAAGTGGATATCACCATTATCTTTATTTTACAGATGTAGAATCTGAAGTGAAGGGAGGTTAAGTAACTTGCTAGGAAGTGGCCGACCAGGACTCAATGCCAAGATGTCTGGCATCAGATCCACCTTCTTAACTGCTCTGTACAGCCCAGGTGTGCCAGGCACTGTATTAGACATTATAGAAGATACAAGATGAATTCAGAGGCAAATCCTGCCCTCAAAGACCTAAAAGTTCATCCTCAAGACCTCCTCCAAAATATAAATATCATAATTCCTGTTTAAAAACTTTTGGTGGGGCGCCTGGGTGGCTCAGTCAGTTAAGCGCCTGCCTTCCACTCCAGTCCTGAGATCGAGCCCCGCATGGGGCTCTCTGCTCAGCGTGGAGTCTGCTTCTCCCTCTCCCTCTGCCCCTCCCCCTGCTCATGCACGTGAGTGTGTTCATGCTCTCTCTCTCTCTCAAATAAATAAAAATCTTAAAATAAAAAAAACCTTTGGTGCTTCCCTGCCTGCATTTCCTCCATAGTGAACGTCATGAGCAGGACCAGCTACATAATTTGCAGGGCCTAGTGAAAAATTAAAACGCAAGGCCCCTTATTCAAAAAACAAGGGGAAAGTTCCAGTAAAGGTGCTAAAAATAGTTTTTTCCTTTAAAAATATATTTTTTTAAGATTTCATTTTTTTTAAGTAATCTCTGCACCCAAGGTGGGACTCAAACTCACAACCCAGATATCAAGAGTGGCATGCTCCACCTGAGCCAGCCAGGTGCCCCCTTTCAAAAATATTTTATACTTGTTAAACATAGTAGGGGTAATATCAATATATAAATAACAACATAAACTCACAAACTGCAAAAAAAGAACTTTTTAGGGAAATAATTTTATACAATGCAATAAATAAAAATACTTTATTAATGTGCTATCTTGATTGATCATAAGATTTTTTTCTGCCTCATTTTTCTAGAAATTCATGTATTAGGTCATCAAATTTATACTTTTAGGATCTTCATTTTCAATCAGTATAATTAAAAGGACATCAGTCATTCTTGGCAAATGAAAGGTCACAAATAAATTTTGATAATTTGTAATTTTGAGAAGGATCTTTCTGTTGATCCAACTGTTATTGGGTCTATTGAGAGTATTTTATAGGCTATAACATATTGGGATACACTTTTTTTTTTTAAACATTTTATTTATTTATTCATAAGAGACAGAGAGAGAGGCAGAGGGAGAAGCAGGCTCCCCGCTGAGCAAGGAGCCCAATGCGGGACTCGATCCCAGGACCCTGGGATCATGACCTGAGCCAAAGGCAGACACTTAACCATCTGAGCCACCCAGGCACCCAGGATACACTTTGATCAATTATTTTAAAATATAAATTTTAGAGTTTATGATTCTTTTTTTTTTTTAAAGATTTTATTTATTTGACAGAGAGACACAGTGAGAGTGGGAACACAAGCGATGGGAGTTGGAGAGGGAGAAGCAGGCTTCCCACAGAGCAGGGAGCCCGATGTGGGGCTCGATCCCAGGACCCTGGGATCATGACTTGAGCCAAAGGCAGATGCTTAACGACTGAGCCACCCAGGCATCCCTACAGCTTACAATTCTTGGAATCGTGGAACAATTTTTCTAAAAAGATTTAACTCTTCATATAAATCACTTTTGGGTAAGTCTGACTTTAATTTAAATATAAATTTATAATGGTATGTCAATGTTTTCTTTGACATTTCTTGTAATTTGTGGAGTAATATAAGAAACTGAGAAAGAGGCTTCATGATTTGTATGTAATGCAAAACACCTGTTGATGTATTCATCATATCTTTAATAAGGAAAAATTAATTTTAAAATTGTCTTCCTTGTTAATAATTGGTTAAACTGAAGCTTCATATGAAAATAGTATTCTTGGGGCGCCTGGATGGCTCAGTTGGTTAAGCGTCTGCCTTCAGCTCAGGTCATGATCCCAGAGTCCTGGGATTGAGTCCCACATTGGGCTCCCTACTCAGTGGGGAGTCTGCTTCTCCCTCTCCCTCTCCTCCTCCCCTCTGCTGTTCTCTCTGTCTCTCAAATAAATAAATAAAATCTTAAAAAAAAGAAAGAAAGAAAATAGTATTCTTTTCTACCTCATGGAACAATTTTTGTATTTGGTTTCTATTTCTAAGCCTGTGGATACTTGTTTCCCAGTGTTGCAGCAGTTTTAAAAAGCAGAGATTCTAAACTCTTCAAAAAATTCTAATAACTCCCTGCTATGCTTGACTGCAGGATGTATATGCTTGCCTTTATTTTATAATAATTTACTGACAAAGTTTACTGCCTGAGGGTGGGCAATTCCTGTCCCAGTGCTTGGGTCAGAGTTAATATTTGTGCAGACACCACAGGAGCAGACCCTGGGGATGGACCAGTCACTGTGGGTCTCAACGCTGCCCCCATATAGACATCCTCTTTTCTTCTTGCTGCTGCCTCTATCTCAGCTGCCTGTCTGAGCTTTGTATCAGGATATGAGCTAGTTTTATTATTCTCACAGAAGGCAAGTCATAGATACTATCTAAAGAAATGGAGGGTGAAGGACATCATAGAAAACTATAATTAGGGGCACCTGGGTGGCTCGGTCAGTTAAGCCTCTGACTTTGGCTGAGGTCATGATCCCAGGTCCTCATTGAGCCCCACATAGGGCTCCCTGCTTGTACACTCTCCCTCTGCCCCTCCCCCTGCTTGTACACTCTCTCTCTCAAATAAATAAATCTTTTAAAAAAGGAAAAAAAATTATAAAGGCAACTGGAAGAAGAAAAATCAAAGATTTATAAATAGCAGAAGAGCCATGTACACAAAACTGGCCTCTGAAAAGAGAGAAATGATAGAGACCAATTTGTAATGAAAGAAACAGAGAAGGTTGTCAAAGAACTACTCTACCTCTTAAAAATGAGGCAGGCCCAGATAATTTCACAGGAAAAATTCTAACAAACTTTTTAAAAAAGTGGATTATTCCAGGGCAAACCTCTTGGGTCCCCTCCCTCTTCAAGAGCTTTGTACTATCACTTTACTATCGCTCAATAAACCTTGCTTTGCTGCCCACCAAAAAAAAAAAAAAGTGGATTATTCCTATGTTTTTTAATTGCTCTAGAGTCATGGAGAAAAGTTCAATTTTTTCTATGAAGCAAGTACACCATTAATATCAAAACTTGAGGGGCACCTACCTGGTTCAGTCAGTGGAGCGTGGGCCTCTTGATCTCAGGGTTGTAAGTTTGAGCCCCACACTGGGTGTAGAGATTACTTAAAAATAAAATCTTTAAAAAAAGGTCAAAACTTGATAATATTGTACACAAAAAAAAAAACCAAACTATAGATCAATATCACTTATGACCATCAATAAAAAGTCCTAAACAAAAAATTAGCAACAGAATTTAGCATCATAATTAAGTAGTATACATTTCAGAATGCAAATACAGATCAATATTATACCATTTACATAACTAAACCCAATAAATAAATTGGAAGTAGAAAATCATATGATCACCTCTATAGATGTTAAAGGGCATTTTAAATATGTATTCTTGGGGTGCCTGGGTGGCTCAGTCAGTTAAGAGTGCGACTCTTGATTTCGGCTCAGGTCATGAACTCAGAGTTGTTGGGTTCCACACTGAGCATGGAGCCTGCTTAAGATTCTGTCTCTCCTTCTCCCTCTGCCCCTCCCCTCTCCTCTCTAAATAAATAAATAGATAAACAAGCAAGCATTCTTGATAAAAACATTCAATAAGATAGGGGTAAATACTTCTTTAACATGAAAAAAACTATCTTAGTCCAAAAGCCAACATCAAACTCAATGGGGAAACACTAGAAATATTTCTATCAGACTTTGAAACAAGACAAAGATGATCACTTGAATATTATTTAACACTTTACAGGACATATTAGTCAAATCAACTAGATAAAATAAATCAGAAGCGTGAAATTTGGAAGAGAGAAACATTGGCAGGTGATATAATTGTATATCTAGAAAATCTAAGAAAATCAACTGAAAAACTACTATAAGTCATAAAAAAAACACAGTAAACTCATAGGGAACAAAATCAACATACAGAAATCGAGTTTTCTCAATATAAATTATATGATAGAAAAAATACCCTATTTATAATAGCAACAACAACAAAAAGTTAAATACCTTGGAATGAACATAACAAATATTCAGGGACGCCTGGATGACTCAGTCAGTTAAGCATCTGCCTTCAGCTCAGGTGATGATCCTGGGGTCCTGGGATTGAGTCCCATGTTGGTCTCCCTGCTCAGCTGGGAGCCTGCTTCTCCCTCTCCCTCTGCCTGCCACTCTGCCTACTTGTGATCTCTCTCTCTCTCTCTCTCTGTGTCAAATAAATAAATATTTTTTTAAAAAAAGAAATATTCAAAGCCTATGTGAAGAAAAAATTTCAAACACTACTAAACACTATCCAAAAGAAAACTTGAACAAGTAGAAATATAACATGCTCTTGGATAGGAATACTCAACATCACAAAAATGTCAGTTCTCCATAACTTAATTAAAAAAAATTTTTTTTTAAGATTTTTATTTATTTATTTGACAGAGAGAGACACAGCAAGAGAGGGAA
The DNA here is from genome assembly GCF_964656455.1 of Halichoerus grypus. NCBI lineage: Eukaryota > Metazoa > Chordata > Mammalia > Carnivora > Phocidae > Halichoerus > Halichoerus grypus. The sequence continues at coordinate 46,718,091 of NC_135722.1, read as the reverse complement.
CACAAGCAGGGGGAGTGGGAGAGGGAGAAGCAGGCTTCCTGTGGAGCAGAGAGCCCAATGTGGGGCTGGATCCCAGGACCCTGGGATCATGACCTGAGCCGAAGGCAGATGCTCGACGACTGAGCCACCCAGGCGCCCCAAAAAAATTTTTTTTAAAGATTTTATTTATTTATTCATGAGAGACAGAGAGAGAGAGGCAGAGGGAGAAGCAGGCTCCCAAGGAGCAGGGAGCCCAATGTGGGACTCGATCCCAGGACCCTGGGATCATGACCTGAGCCAAAGGCAGACGCTTAACCATCTAAGCCACCCAGGTGCCCTAAAATTTTTAATGTGAGTGACCCAACAGGCTTTTTATTATTAACTAGATAAATTGATTCTAAAGTTTACCTAGAAAAAGAAAGGGGCAAGAATAATGACAAAAAGTGTGAAAAAGAAGAGCAATGATGGGGAGAGGTGGATCTGCACTACCAGATATTAAAAGATGTTATGAAGCCTCAGTAAGCAGAACAGTGTAATGTTGGCATGAACATACATAGACGGCTAATGGAGTAGGATATAATTTCCAAAAATGGTTGCAAAATCATACACAGACACAATATAATAAAGCTGACATCTCATTGGAGAAAATATGGATTACTAAATAAATGGTACTAGGACAAATGAGTAGCCACTTAGACAAAAATGAAGTCAAAACCATTCCTCATGTCTCACTGGGTTAATTTCAAATGCATAAAAGACTTAACTTTTCTAAAAACTTCAAAAATGTGAAAAGAAAAATGGGAAAATACTTTTCATCTTGTAGTGAGGAAAAGCCTATCACCCAAAATCCAGAAGCCGTGAAGGATTAATAAGTTCAATCATCCAAAAATAAACTCTGATGTTTTAAAAACATAAGTCAAAAAAAGAAATAATAAACTCGGAGGAATGTTTTCATATGAGATCACAAAGGAATAATCTCCCTCATATATAAAGAGCTACCAGATTATCAATAAGTAACCCAAAAGAAAATAGGCAAAGGATATGAATTCAAAGAAATATAAATGAATCTTAAACATATGAAACAAAAATCCAAAGTTTGATAACACACTCTCCTTGCAAGACTAGGGAAACAGGCATTTCAAACATTAGTGGTAGGAGTGTACACACATAAGTTCTACAAAAATCTTAAATCTTAAAATATCTATTTAAATTAAATAAATACATATATTTTTAATATGGATTGACTTTCATGTCTGAAAAATGACATCTGAACAAAGCCATTCATCACTGTCTGTTTGTAGCAGCAAAAGATTAGAAGCAACTCAAACGTCCTTCAATAAGTGGCTGGAAATAGAAATTTTAGGACATCCATAAAATAAAACGTTATGAGGAGAAGGAGCAAGATGGCGGAGGAGTAGGAGACCAAAATTTCGTCTGGTCCCAGGAATTCAGCTAGATAGGTATCAAACCATTCTGAACACCTACAAACTCAACAGGAGATCGAAGAAAAGAATAGCAGCAACTCTATGAACAGAAAAGCGACCACTTTCTAGAAGTGCATATTTTTCTGGGGTCGTTGTTACACTTTTAGCATTTTGTTCTCTCATTCATCTATTCACCTCTGGACAAAATGACAAGATGGAAAAACTCACCTCAAAAAAAAGAACAAGAGGCAGTACTGACTGCCAGGGACCTAATCAATACGGACATTAGTAAGATGTTGGAACTAGAGTTCAGAATGACGATTTTAAAGATACTAGCTGGGCTTGAAAAAAGCATGGAAGATACTAGAGCATCCCTTTCTGGAGAAATAAAAGAACTAAAATCTAACCAAGTTGAAATCAAAAAGGCTTTTAATGAGGTGCAATCAAAAATGGGGGCTCTAACTGCTAGGATAAATGAGGCAGAAGAGACAATTAGTGATATAGAAGACCAAATGATGGAGAATAAAGAAGCTGAGGAAAAGAGAGATAAATAACTACTGGATCACGAGGGCAGAATTCGAGAGATAAGTGATACCATAAGATGAAACAATATTAGAATAATTGGGATCCCAGAAGAATAAAGAGATAGAGGGGCAGAAGGTATACTGGAGCAAATTATAGCAGAGAACTTCCCTAATTTGGGGAGGGGAACAGGCATCAAATCCAGGAAGCACAGAGAACCCCCCTCAAAATCAATAAAAATAGGTCAACACCCCAACATTTAATAGTAAAACTTACAAGTCTCAGAGACAAAGAGAAAATCCTGAAAGCAGCTTGGGACAAGAGGTCTGTAACCTACAACAGTAGAAATATTAGATTGGCAGCAGACCTATCCACAGAGACCTGGCAGGCCAGAAAGGATTGGCATGATATATTCAGAGCACTAAATGAGAAAAATATGCAGCCAAGAATAGTATATCCAGCTAGGCTGTCATTGAAAATAGAAGGAGAGATAAAAAGCTTTCAGAACAAACAAAAACTAAAAGAATTTGCAAACACCAAACCAGCCCTACAAGAAATATTGAAAGGGGTCCTCTAAGCAAAGAAAGAGCCTAAAAGTAACATAGACCAGAAAAGAACAGAGACAATATACAGTAACAGTCACCTTACAGGCAATACAATGGCACTAAATTCGTATCTTTCAATAGTTACCCTGAATGTAAATGGGAGAAATGCCCCAATCAAAAGACACAGGGTATCAGATTGGATAAAAAAACAAGACCCATCAATATGCTGCCTGCAAGAGACTCATTTTAGACCCAAAGACACCTCCAGATTGAAAGTGAGGGGGTGGAAAACCATTTACCATGTTAATGGACATCAAAAGAAAGCTGGGGTGGCAATCCTTATATCAGACAAATTCGATTTTAAACCAAAGACTATCATAAGAGATGAGGAAGGACACTATATCCTACTTAAAGTGTCTATCCAACAAGAAGATCTAACAATTGTAAATATCTATGCCCCTAACATGGGAGCAGCCAATTATATAAGCCAATTAATAACAAAATCAAAGAAACACATCGACAACAATACAATAATAGTATGGGACTTTAACACCCTGCCTCACTGAAATGGACAGATCATTTAAGCAAAAGATCAACAAGGAAATAAAGGCTTTATTTATTATTTTTTTTAAAAGATTTTATTTATTTATTTGACAGAGAGAGACACAGCGAGAGAGGGAACACAAGCAGGGGGAGTGGGAGAGGGAGAAGCAGACTTCCCGTGGAGCAGGGAGCCCGATGTGGGGCTCGATCCCAGGACCCTGGGATCATGACCTGAGCCGAAGGCAGACGCTTAACGACTGAGCCACCCAGGCGCCTGGAAATAAAGGCTTTAAGTGACACACTGGACCAAATGGACTTCACAGATATATTCAGAACATTCCATCCCAAAGCAACAGATAATAATAATTATTACTCTAATGATTATCCTCATTTACACATTAAGAAAATGAGGCTTAGATGGTGCAGCCACTCTGGAAAACAGTATGGAGGTTCCTCAAAAAGTTGAAGATAGAGCTACCCTACGACCCAGAAATTTCACTACTGGGTATTTACCCCAAAGATACAAATGTAGTGATCCGAAGGGGCACATGCACCCCAATGTTTATAGCAGCAATGTCCACAATAGCCAAACTATGGAAAGAGCCTAGATGTCCATCAACAGATGAATGGATAAAGAAGATATGGTATATATATACAATGGAATATTATGCAGCCATCAAAAAAACCCCACGAAATCTTGCTATTTGCAACGATGTGGATGGAACTAGAGGGTATTATGCTAAGTGAAATAAGTCAATCAGAGAAAAACAAGTATCATATGATCTCACTAATACGAGGAATTTAAGAAACAAGACAGAGGAGCATAGGGGAAGGGAGGGAAAAAATGCAACAAGATGAAACAAGAGAGGGAGACAAATCATAAGAGACTCTTAATCTCAGGAAACAAACTGAGGGTTGCTGGAGTGGTGGGGGGTGGGAGGGATAGGGTGGCTGGGTGATGGACATTGGGGAGGGTATGTGCTATGGTGAGCGCTGTGAATTGTGTAAGACCAATGAATCACAGACCTGTACCTCTGAAATAAATAACACATGATATGTTTAAAAAAAAAAAAAGAAGATAGTAGGAAGGGAAAAATGAAGGGGGGAAATCGGAGGGGAGGACGAACCATGACAGACTATGGACTCCGAGAAACAAACTGAGGGTTTTAGAGGGGAAGGGGGTGAGGGGATGGGTTAGCCCGGTGGTGGGTATTAAGGAGGATACATATTGCATAGAGCACTCACTGGGTATTATACGCAAACAATGAGTCATGGAACACTACATCAAAAACTAACATAATAAAATAAAATAAAATAAAATAGAACATTATGCAGCTGCAAAAAGGAATGAGGAAGCTCTATATGTTTTAATATGGAAAGATCTCCAAGATACACTTTTTTGAGAGAGAGAGCAAGCAGCGGGGAGGTGGGATGTAGGTGGGGGCAGAGGGAGAGAGAGAGAATCTTCAGCAGGTTCCATGCTCAATGTGGAGTCCAATGGCAGGGCTTGATCTGACAACCCTCAGATCATGACCTGAGCTGAAATTGAGAGTTGGATGCTTAACTGACTGAGTCACCCAGTCACCCCTCCAAGATACACTTTTAAATGAGAAAAACAAAGTGCAGAACAGTGGATATTCTGCTATGTTCTGGGTAAAGAAAGAAGAAAAACAAGAATCTATCTGTATTTGTATTTGTTTATATATACATAAAGAATCTAGAAAGATATCAAAGAAATTAAGGAGGTGACTGGGTAGATGGAGGTAGAAAATGGAAGGGAGGTTTTCAGTGATTATCTCTTTATACATTTTAATTGTTGAGCCATCTGACTATATTGCCATAGAAGAAGAAGAGAAGAAGAACTAGAGTGGAGGTGGTTTTTATTAACATAACCACCAAAGTAACTGAAAACTGAATGAAGTCTAGATCCCAACCATTTTTGAAAATCATGGAAATTTTCACTGTTTGTTCATAGTTCCCTTTCAGCCATAAAGTATAAGTGAATTTCTCCTGCTGCCGTAGAATTGTGGACACCTGATTATGGTGAATTATTGTCCTGGATCCATTTAGGCTAAAGAGGTAACAGATAACATCTTTTCAATTCTTGTGGCAACACTGCTGACTATTGCCTAAAGCCTGTGGGAAGAGAATGGACAATCAACACACACACACACATGCAGGTCAGTCTTTAAAATCATTATATAAGATTACTGATATTAGAGATGCCGTTATCCTTTTAAATTAGTTCACAGAGCCTATTAATAAGATAACAAGTTAAGGTGTAACCTATGATTCCTTGCAATTATCTGTTTATCCATTCTGCAATTTTCTTGCAGATAACTAACAATACCCTTTCATTTATTACTAGGTCAACACAAGCCAGTTTGTCAATTATTTCTTATTTCTAAAATATTGTTCATGTCAATGTTCAAGAAAAAAAGAAAATAAAGAGAAAAGGAAAAGGTAAAAATAAAGTTCATATATCTTACATCAAAAACTGGGCAGTGTGAAGTGTCTGCCTTCGGCTCAGGTTATGATCCCAGGGTCCTGGGATCTAGTCCTGCATCAGGCTCCCTGCTCAGTGGGAACCCTGCTTCTCCCTCTGCCTCTGCTTGTGCTCTCTCTCTCTCTCAAATAAATAAAGTCTTAAAAAAAAAACAAAACTGGGCAGCATATGTGATAGAAGCAGGGACTTTACAGTTATGTAAATACATTTGTAGAAAAAGTAGCCCTTGCTTCCATCTTGCTACCATGACACCAAAGGGATGATGATAAAGTTTCTACAATGAACATGTATTACTTGTATTTTTTAAAAGATTATTTATTTATTATAGCGAGAAAGAGTGGGGAGGGGAGGGGCAGAGGAAGAGAAAGAATCTCAAGCAGACTCCCTGCTGAGTGTAGAGTCTCATGCAGGGCTTGATCTCACGGCCCTGAGATCATGACCTGAGCTGAAACCAAAAGTTTGATGCTTAACCGACTGAGCCACCCAGGAGCCCTGAACAGGTATTACTTTTATAATTAAGAAGAGGGAAGATTTTTTTTTAATGTAAACATGTATAAGCTGAGTGTGGAGATAGCCCTGAATGTTAACACTGATCCTGTCATTTATTATCTGCAAGATCTTGGTCAGAGTCTGTTTTCCCATCTGTAAACTGAGGGCAATCATACCGCTTTGCAGGGTTAAAGTTAGTTATGGATGAGACTATGTGAAGGGCTAAGTACAGGCTCTGGCACAGAGTGGGCACACAGTGAGAGAGATTCTCATCCCCCACGCACCTGGTAGAGGCAGGACCCATGGAATCCAAGCCTGATTGGTGCCGTATTTCCTAAGTTCCTCTATTTGGGCTATTCTATGGCTGTGCCAAAGCACAGGTACTTGCCCCTGCCTGTTGGGAGAAACCTGGTTATTAATCCATACCCATGGCATGATTGTAATTAGGAAACCTGGAATTTCTGGAGATAAACTAGCTCTGCTCAAATCCCAGAAAAGTGTTTCCCTTTTTCTGTGAATGAGGTTTCAGTGCAAGAAACTGAAATGTCTCACCACCTTAGGTGCAGTTTCTGGTTGGAGTATATATTGGTACAACATTTCAGAAGATTAATTTATAAATATGAATGTGCGGAGAAGGGAATTATTTAGTTAATTTGATAAAATCAATGAGGTTACATGTTAAAGCCAAAAGAGGATAATAAATTAGAAGTCATGAAAATAAGAGCTCCAATTCTAAATTCTGCTATTTACTGGGTATGAGACCTTGAAATGCTTCCAAAAACTTCTTCCATAACTCATTTTTTTCATTTATAAAATCAGACTAAAAATAAACCTTAACAGAGGTATGTGATTACTGACTCGGATAATATGCATAAAATCTATAAAGGTTTATATAAGCATTACAGTCGGTGAGATTATTATTATTTAAAAATAAATCAGGAAATTAACTTGAGTTAATTATCATGTTTTTATATCAGTACAAAATATTTAAATCTAGCATTTTTAAGCTTTTAGGAAGATATTTTACTATAATAAACACATGGTTTTCTAATGTTAAAAAAAAAAAAAAAGAAACTGAAATGTCTCTAGAAGTATATAATATAGAGAACTGAGAACTTACAAAAAGCTTGGAAGAGCAAGAAGGGTAGGCTATAGGCTGGGCCTTCAGGAATTCCCAGAAGACACCAGCCGTAATCTGCCAGGGAAGCCACTACTTCTGCACGACCGCACAAACCTCAACTCTTCAAGCTCAGACACCTGAGCTTGAACTATGTCACCTGTTATCTATGTAATCTTGGGCAAGTTACTTAACTTCTCAAGAATCAAGATAAGGAAGTTGCCATCATAGTATCTGCTTCTCAACACCTGTGGAATTATTTCTACAACTTTATTTACGAGCAAAACAAATAAAGCCAAAAGCAAATGGAAAATAGCCTCCGCCTCACTCCTACTTTCCAAATGCATGAGTACGTTTCACTAGCAGAATGTAGGTCACATCCAGGACCCTAGCTGCAAGGGAGCCTAGAAGAGATGTTTATGCTGGTTTTTTAGCTTGTCAGACCATGCAGGGCTGAAAGAGATAGCCCAGGGACTTGGAAGTCAGCGCTGAGGACCAAATAAACAAATCTATCATAGAGTTATTTAGTTCCTACTAAACTCCGGCAACTCTGCCAACACCTGTTTCTGCTGCAGGGGCTCCAAACATAGTCAAGGTCGAAGCTCATTGTGCTCACTTGAAAATGTAGTAAGACAATTTTTGGTTGCCTCTCAAGCATACCTTACCCATTATCTAACAATGCATAGATTTTCATTCATTCAATTATCCAACCACCTCTCCTGTAAGCAATCCATATGCTTTGGAAAACTGACCCCCATTCCATTTCCAGGAGTGGGCCCTAATCGGTTTATATAAATTAGCACATTCCATCTTCTTGGGCATAGTCATTGGCACAACGGCAAGTCTCTCCCAAAAGAAATGACTTAAATTTCACATTCCCTCCCTACACAGGATCAAAATGGTGAGGGTATAATTTACAACTCATCTTTTTCAGATATAGGTTTCTTTGCTGTTTCTCGCTCTCCATCCATTTCTTCATCTTGTTCTCTGTCTTCTATTGTGTCTTCTGTATATACATATGAAATGAAAATATTATTCAGCCTTAAGAAACAAGGAGATCCCGCCATTTGTGATAACACTGATGAACCTAGAGGACATTATGCTAAGTGAAATAAGCCAGACACAGAAATAAAAATACTGTGCGATGGAACTTTCTCTAGAATAGACCACATACTGGGTCACAAATCAGGTCTCAACCAATACCAAAAGACTGAGATTATTCCCTGCATATTCTCAGACCATAATGCTTTAAAACTGGAACTCAATCACAAGAAAAAATTTGGAAGAAATTCAAACACTTGGAAGCTAAAGACCACTCTGCTCAAGAATGTTTGGGTCAACCAGGAAATCAAAGAAGAACTTAAACAATTCATGGAAACCAATGAGAACGAAAACACATCGGTCCAAAACCTATGGGATACTGCAAAGGTGGTCCTAAGGGAGAAATACATAGCCATCCAAGCCTCACTCAAAAAAATAGAAAAATCCCGAATTCACCAACTAACTCTACACCTTAAAGAACTAGAGAAAAAGCAACAAACAATGCCTAAGCCACACATTAGAAGAGAAATAATTAAGATTAGAGCAGAGATCAATGAATTAGAAACCGGAAACACAGTAGATCAGATCAATGAAACTAGAAGCTGGTTCTTCGAAAGAATTAATAAGATCGATAAACCACTGGCCAGACTTATCCAAAAGAAAAGAGAAAGGACCCAAATTAATAAAATTATGAATGAAAGGGGAGAGATCATGACTAACACCAAGGAAATAGAAACAATTATTAGAAATTATTATCAACAACTATATGCCAATAAACTGAGCAATCTGGATGAAATGGAGGCCTTCCTGGAAACCTATAAGCTGCCAAGACTGAAACAGGAAGAAATTGACAACCTGAATAGGCCAATAACCAGTAACGAGATTGAAGCAGTGATCAAAAACCTCCCAAAAAGCAAGAGTCCAGGGCCTGATGGATTCCCTGGGGAATTCTACCAAACATTTAAAGAAGAAATAATACCTATTCTACTGAAGCTGTTTCAAAAAATAGAAACAGAAGGAAAACTTCCAAACTCATTCTATGAGGCCAGCATTACCTTAATCCCCAAACCAGGCAAAGACTCCAACAAAAAGGAGAATTTCAGACCGATATCCCTGATGAATATGGATTCCAAAATCCTCAACAAAATCCTAGCTAATAGGATCCAACAATACATTAAAAGGATCATCCACCACGACCAAGTGGGATTTATCCCCGGGATGCAAGGGTGGTTCAACATTTGCAAATCAATCAATGTGATAGAACACATTAATAAGAGGAGGAAGAAGAACCATATGGTCCTCTCAATTGATGCAGAAAAAGCATTTGACAAAATACAACATCCTTTCCTGATTAAAACTCTCCAGAGTATAGGGATAGAGGGAACATTCCTCAAGTTCATAAAATCCATCTATGAAAACCCCACAGCGAATATCATCCTCAATGGGGAAAAGCTGAGAGCCTTTCCCTTAAGATCAGGAACATGTCAAGGATGCCCACTCTCGCCACTATTGTTCAACATAGTACTAGAAGTCCTAGCAACAGCAATCAGACAACAAAAAGAAATAAAAGGTATTCAAATTGGCAAAGAAGAAGTCAAATTCTCTCTTTTCGCAGACGACATGATACTTTATGTGGAAAACCCAAAAGACTCCACCCCCAAATTACTAGAACTCATACAGCAATTCAGTAATGTGGCAGGATACAAAATCAATGCACAGAAATCAGCTTCTTTCTTATACACTAACAATGCAACTATAGAAAGAGAAATTAGAGAATCGATTCCATTTACAGTAACACCAAAAACCGTAAGATACCTCAGAATAAACCTAACCAAAGAGGTAAAGGATCTATACTCTAGGAACTACAAAACACTCATGAAAGAAATTGAAGAAGACACAAAAAGATGGAAAAACATTCCATGCTCATGGATTGGAAGAATAAACATTGTTAAAATGTCTATGCTGCCCAGAGCAATCTATACCTTCACACCATTCTGATCAAAATTCCAATGACATTTTTCAAAGTGCTGGAACAAACAATCCTAAAATTTGTATGGAACCAGAAAAGACTCTGAATCACCAAGGAAATGTTGAAAAAGAAAAACAAAGCCGGAGGCATCATGTTGGTTGGTTTCAAGCTGTATCACAAAGCCATGATTACCAAGACAGCATGGTACTGGCACAAAAACAGACATATAGACCAATGGAACAGAATAGACAGCCCAGATATGGACCCTCAACTCTATGGTCAAAGAATCTTCGACAAAGGAGGAAAAAATATGCAATGGAAAGAAGACAGTCTCTTTAATGAATGATGCTGGGAAAATTGGACAGCTATATACAGAAGAATGAAACTCGACCATTCTCTAACACCATTCACAAAGATAAACTCAAAGTGGATGAAAGACCTCAATGTGAGACAGGAATCCATCAAAATCCTAGAGGAAAACATAGGGAGTAACCTCTTCAACATCGGCCACAGCAACTTCTTTCAAGATATATCTCCAAAGGCAAGTGAAACAAAAGCGAAAATGAACTTTTGGGACTTTATCAAGATAAAAAGCTTCTGCACAGCAAAGGAAACAGTCAACAAAACAAAGAGGCAACCCACACAGTGGGAGAAGATATTTGCAAATGACACTTCAGACAAAGGGCTGATAGCCAAGATCTATAAAGAACTTCTCAAACTCAACACCCAAAAAACAAATAATCAAGTCAAAAAATGGGCAAAAGACATGAACAGACACTTCTCAAAAGAAGACATACAAATGGCTAACAGACACATGAAAAAATGTTCATCATCATTAGCCATCAGGGAAATTCAAATCAAAACCACATTGAGATACCACCTTACACCAGTTAGAATGGCAAAAAATTGACAAGGCAAGAAACAACAAATGTTGGAGAGGTTGTGGAGAAAGGGGAATCCTCTTACACTGTTGGTGGGAATGCAAGTTGGTATAGCCACTTTGGAAAACAGTGTGGAGGTTCCTCAAAAAATTAAAAATAGAGCTACCCTATGACCCAGCAATTGCACTACTGGGTATTTACCCTAAAGACACAGATGTAGTGAAAAGAAGGGCCAGATGCACCCCAATGTTCATAGCAGCAATGTCCGCAATAGCCAAACTGTGGAAAGAGCCGAGATGCCCTTCAACAGATGAATGGATAAAGAAGATGTGGTCCATATATACAATGGAATATTACTCAGCCATCAGAAAGGATGAATACCCAACTTTTACATCAACATGGATGGGACTGGAGATTATGCTAAGTGCAATAAGTCAAGCAGAGAAAGTCAATTATCATATGGTTTCACTTATTTGTGGAACATAAGGAATAGCATGGAGGACATTAGGAGAAGGAAGGGGAAAATGAAGGGGGGGAAATCGGAGGGGGAGACGAACCATGAGAGACTACGGACTCTGAGAAACAAACTGAGGGTTTTAGAGGGGAAGGGGGTGGGGGGATGGGTTAGCCTGGTGATGGGTATTAAGGAGGACACATATTGCATGGAGCACTGGGTGTTATACGAAAACAATGAATCATGGAACACTACATTAAAACTAATGATGTACCATATGGGACTAACATAACATAATAAAATTAAATAAAAAACAAATTAAATTAAATAAAAAAATACTGTGCGATCTCATTTGTATGTAGAATCTAAAAAGTTGAATACAGAGAAGCAGAGAGTAAAATGGTGGGTTACCAGAGGCAGGGAGGTGGGAGAAATGGGGGGATGGTTAAAGAGTAAAAGGTTACAGTTAAGTAGGATGAATAAGTCTAGAGGTCTAATGTACAGCATGATGATTATAGTTAATAACACTGTATTTTATACTGGAAATTTGCTAAAAGAGTAGAATTCAGGTGCTCTTACCACACACACAAAACTCACTACTTTTTAATTTCTCAAAATTCACCATTAACAGAGTAAAGGTAAACCACAGAAGGGAAGAAGATATTGCAGTATCTATTAACAAACAATAGTCATATCCAGAATATATAAAGAACTATTAAAAGTCAGTAAGAAAAAGACAAATCAATTTAAAAAATGAGCAAGAAACTTGAATGAGCACTTCATCAGAAAGGATATCCAAGTAGTCAATACACATATGAAAATGTACTCGATATCATCAGTCGTCACAGGAATGCAAATTAAAACCACAATGAGATACCACTGCACTCCTACCAGAATGGCTAAAAATAAAAAAACTGGGGCACCTGGGTGGCTCAGATGGTTAAGCGTCTGCCTTCGGCTCAGGTCATGATCCCAGGGTCCTGGGATCGAGCCCCACATCGGGCTCCTTGCTCAGCGGGAAGCCTGCTTCTCCCTCTCCTTCTACTGCTCCCCTTGCTTGTGCTCTCTCGCTCTCTCTGTCAAATAAATAAATAAAATCTTAAAACAAAAAAAAATAAAAATAAAAAAATAAAAATAAAAATAAAAAAACTGACAATAACAAGTACAGTGTAGGATGCAGAGAAAGGAGAGTACTCGCACCCTGCTGGTGGGAGTGAAAACTGATAGAACCACTTTGGAAAAGAGGTTTGACACATGTAGTGTGTACCAGCAGTTCCCATATATATATATGGATATATATATATGGATATATGTATGGAGATATATATATATATATCTCCAGCAGAAATACATGCACATTTTCCCCAAAAGACTCTAAAGGAACTTTTTTCTTAGCACCATTGTTCATGTAACCAAATCCTGAGAATAGCCCAAATGACCATCAACAGCAGAATGGATAAATAACTTCATACTACATGGTGCATTTTTACTATTCGGCAGTTAAAATGAATGACCTTCAGCTCCATTAAAAGAAAAAGAAAAAAAGGATGACCCTCACAAAGTTAATGTTGAACAAAAGAAACCATCACAAAAGAGGATGCACTGTATGACTCCATTCATAATCAGGTCAAGAATAGGCCCACAGTTCTCAGAGAGCTGTCCCAGCCCAGCAGCAGCAGCAGCATCACCTGGTAACTTGGGAGGAGTGAGAATTCTCCACCTGAGACACACTGAATCAGAAACTCTGAGGGTGAGTCCCAGAAATCCGTTTTAACAAATCTTCTAGCTGATTCTCATGTGCACTGACGTTTGAAAACCATTGGAAATGATAAAATTGATCTACGGTGTTAGAAGTTAGGATAGTGATTGTTTGAGGGTGTGGGGGCCGGGGCGTGCGAGGGTTGCAGAATGGTAGTTATTAGATTCCATTTCCTTGGCCTGGGTGGGAGTCACGCAAGTGTTTCTAGTTTCAGTGGTGATAATTTGCTGATCTGAATGCATGCTTGTGATTTCTGCATTGTGTTGTTTGTGTGTTATGTTTCATTTTAAGAACCTACTAGAAAAGAGCTACATGATAAAACTGAAGAAATCTTCCCAAAAACAAAGACAAAAAGATGGAAAAATGAGTGAGTGGTAAGATGAGGGACAGAGCATTCAGCATCTCAACAACAGACATTCCAGAAAGAGAAAACAGAAAGAGAAGGGGAGGAAAACATCTAAGGAATAAATTAAGAAAATTCCCTGGAAATGAAGCCCATGAATTTCCAAATTAATTGAAAGGGCCTATTAAGGGCCTACAATGGATGAAAATACACACACTTAGGCAAATTTCATCATCAGAAACAAAAAAAGATCCCACAAGCTTCCAGAAAGAAAACACAGGTCTCATACAAAGGGTCAGACATCAGAGTGGCTTTGGACTTCTCAGTAGTGACACTGGAAAATAGAAGGCATGAGACAATGCATTTAAAATTAAGAAAAACTATTTCCAAGCTAGAAATCTGTATTTTTCCAAACTAGGAATCTGTAAGAACAGAATAACAACATTTTCATATATGTAAGATCTCAAAAAATGTACAGCCCATTACTTCCTAGGGATGTTACTGGAAAATATGTTCCACTAAAATAAGGGAATAAAGAAAAAGGAAGGCATGGGACCCAGGAAAACAGGACATTCAATATAGGAAAGTACAGTAACCACAACCTCTACACAGTGGGATGTCCCTGCAGCCAGGTTGATGGTAAGAGGAGACCCCAGGATGACAGTGGGCCCCAGGTAGCCACGAGTCCAGGCTGAAGCAGGCCCAAGGATCCAGGAGAGACTTCTTTAAGAAGATAGGAATGCATTAAATGTCTGGTACAAACTAATGCATTAAGAGGAGATTTTTGACAACCAGCCAAGGGTTCAGGGTTAAGTTAGTGATTAACTCAAGGAAACTCAACAAAGAAACTCCAAAGGGGCCATTCTGAAGGGCCACTCTAGCTCCAGAGCTCCCATGGCATCAGTCAAGACTGTGCTCATGTCTACATAGCGGCCTGGCTTCTCTCTCTCCCAAATCCCCACTCCTGTCTTCTTCCCCTCTATACACAGGTACTGATCCTAAGGGTACTCCCTAATAAATATCCTATACACTAAGCTCCATCTCAGAGTTTGCTTTCTGGACACCCCAACTTGCAATACAAGACAACTCCAGAGAAAAGAAAATTTGGGAAGGGAAGGACAATCCATCATATTTGACTACACCATGCAGCTATCAATAGCATTTACAAAGAACTCAAACCTTCACTCTTTGAAGATGACATGATACTCCTTGTAGAAAACCCGAAAGACTCAACCAAAAAATTGCTAGAACTGATACATGAATTCGGCAAAGTCACAGGATATAAAAACAACACACAGAAACTGGAATTTCTATAAACCAATTATGAAGCAGCAGAAAGAGAAATCAAGGAATTGATCCCATTTACAACTGTACCAAAAACTTTTAAGATACCTAGGAATAAACCTAACCAAAGAGGTAAAAGATCTGTATGCTGAAAACTATAAAACACTTATGAAAGAAATTGAAGAAGACACAAAGAAATGGAAAAACGTTCTGTGATCATGGATTGGAAGAAAAATATTGATAAAATGTCTATGCTAACCGAGGAATCTATATGATCAATGCAATTGTGATCAAAATAACACCACCATTTTTCATAGAACTAGAACAAACAATCCTAAAATTTGTATGGAACCAGAAAAGACCCCGAATAGCCAAAGTAACACTTTAAAAGAAAACCAAAGTTGGAGGCATCACAATCCCAGACTTCAAGCTGTATTACAAAGCTGTAATCATTAAGATAGTATGGTACTGGCACAAAAATAGACACAGAGATCAATGGAACAGAACAGAAAACCCAGAAATGGACCCTCAACACTATGGTCAACTACTCTTTGACAAAGCAGGAAAGAATGTCCAATGGAAAAAGACAGTCTCTTCAACAAATGGTGTTGGGAAAACTGGACAGCAACATGCAGAAGAATGAAACTGGACCATTTTCTTACACCATACACAAAAATAGACTCAAAATGGATCAAAGACCTAACTTTGAGACAGGAAAGCATCAAAATCCTAGAAGAGAAAACAAGCCGCAACCTTTATGACCTTGGCCACAGCAACTTCTTACTGAACATGTCACCACAGGCAAAGGAAACAAAAGCAAAAATAGAACTATTGGGACTTCATCAAGATAAAAAAGCTTCTGCACAGCAAAGGAAACAATCAACAAAACTAAAAGGCAACCTATGGAATGGGAGAAAATATTTGCAAATGACATCAGATAAAGGACTAGTATCAAAAATCCATAAAGAACTTTCCAAACTCAAAGTCAAAAACCAAATAATCGTTAAGAAATGGGCAGAAGACATGAACAGACAGTTCTCCAAAGAAGACATACAAATGACTAACAGACACATGAAAAAATGCTCAACATCACTCAGCATTTGACCACCTCCCACCAGTCAGAATGGCTAAAAGTAACAACTCAGGAAACAACAGAGTTGTTGGTGAGGATGCAGAGAAAGGGAAACCCTCTTATACTGTTGGTGGGAATGCAAACTGGTGCAGCCACTGTGGAAAACAGTATGGAGGTTCTTCAAAATGTTAAAAATAGAACTACCCTACAACCCAGCAATAGCACTATTGGGTATTTATCCAAAGGATACAAAAATGCTAATTCGAAGGGGCACACACACACCCCAATGTTTATAACAGCACTATCCACAATAGCCAATTTATGGAAAGAGCCCAGATATCCATCAACTGATGAATGGATAAAGAAGATGTGGTGTATATATACACAATGGAATACTACTGAGCCATCAAAAAGAATGAAATCTTGCCATTTGCAACAATGTGGATGGAACTGGAGTGTATTATGCTAAGTGAAATAAATCAGTCAGAGAAAGATAAATATATGATTTTACTCATTTGTGGAATTTAAGAAACAAAACAGATGAACATAGGGAAAGGGAAGGAAGAATAAAATAAGATAAAAACAGAGGGAGGCAAACCATAAGTGACTCTTTTAACTATAGAGAACAAACTGAGGGTTGCCGGAGGTAGGTGGGGAGATGGGCAAATGGGTGATGGGCATTAAGGAGGGCACTTGTGATGAGCACTGGGTGTTATATGTAAGTGATGAATCACTAAAATCTACTCCTGAAACCAATACTACACTATATGTTAACTCAAATTTAAATTAAAAAAAAAAATAACATTTACATAGCCATAATAACAACAATTCTATATATTGATTTAACTAAAACTACCGTATCATTTTTTTTAAAGATTTTATTTATTTATTTGACAGAGAGAGACACAGCGAGAGAGGCAACACAAGCAGAGGGGGTGGGAGAGAGAGAAGCAGGCTTCCCGCCGAGCAGGGAGCCCGATGTGGGGCTCGATCCCAGGACCCTGGGATCATGACCTGAGCCGAAGGCAGACGCTTAACAACTGAGCCACCCAGGCGCCCCAAACTACCATATCATTTTATCAAGAGGATAGGAGAATGGGGAGATGTGTATGTGTCCTGGGAGAATAGGAGGAAAGAGAGAAATCCTCAATTTCTGTAGCAAGAAATCATAGCAACATATCAAGAAATAACATCTAAGATGAAGGGTGCCTGGGTGGCTCAGTCAGGTGAGTGTCCAACTCTTGATCTCAGCTCAGGTCTTGATCTCAGGGTCATGAGTTCAAGCCCACACCCAGCGTGGAGCCCACTTAAAAAGAAAATACCTAAGATGAAAAATCAGCAAGTAGCAATTGTAGGCAGTTATTTAGAGCCACAGGGGTAAATACCGAAATAATTAGCTAAAAAGGAGATGAAAGTGGTTACATTTGCTCCCAGGCAAAGAGGAAGAGTGGGTAAGGGACTGACTGCTATTTTTCATAGCACATTTTACAGAATTAGTTGGCTCTTCAAACTATGAGCATGTCTAACTATTATAAAAACACAGCTAAAATTGTGGACGAAAAGGAACCTTGTGTACCGTTGTTGGGAACGCAAGCTGTGCAGCCACTGTGGAAAACAGTATGGAGGCGCCTCAAAAAGTTAAAAACACAATTACCATATGATCCATAATTCTACTACTGGGTATTTACCCAAAGAAAATGAAAACACTAATTTAAAAGATGTATGTACCCCTATGATTATTATAGCTTTATTTACTATAGCCAAGATATGGAAGTAAACCAAGTGTCCATCCACAGATGAATGGATAAAGAAGTGGTGTACGTATACAATGGAATATGACTCAGTCATAAAAAGAATGAAATCTTGCCATTTGCAACCACATAGACAGATCTAGAGGGTATCATGCTAAGTGAAATCAGTCAGTCAGAGAAAGACAAGTACTGTATGATTTCACGCATACGTGAAATTTAAGAAACAAAGAAAAAAGGGGAAAAACAAAAAAAACCAGACTCTTAAATCTATAGAGAACAAACTGGTGGATGCCAGAGGTGGGTGGGGAGTGAAATAAAGGGGATTAAGAGTATACTTATTGTGATGAACACTGAATAATGTACAGAAATGTTCAATTATTATATTGTACACCTGAAAATAATATAACACTGTATGTTAATTATGCTTGAATTTTAAAAATGTTTTAAATAAAATAAAACAAATAGATGCAAAAAAAACCCCCACAAAACCCACACGTAGCTAAAGTCAAAATATTCAGACTTGGCTGTGTGATCAGGTTTGGTATCTCCATACAGATACTACACAGTCCCTAGAAATGATGCCAAGATGAATATTTATTGAAACGGAAGGATGTTAAATGGTAAAAGCAGACTTCAAAATGACATGCATAGATATCTGCCATCTTTGTATCCCTACGTCTTCTAGCCTCACAGGATCACCCTTTAACATTTAAATAAAAATGGCTGAAATCTTCATCCTATATACTGAGGAAAAGTATACAGCAAATCTACTAACATGTAAACAAGTATATATAAGCAAATTCCAATGCCCTCCCCCAACATTGATGCAAATGTCCAGGTGCCTAGTTCTCATGTTTACTACGATTTCCTCTTCCTGCCACTCTGTTTCCCTGGCATCCCGCTTTCTGCAGCTGTCCCTTCTCTGTCCCTAATAAACACAAATATGGAACACTGTCCCTTTTCCTTGATTTCCCCAAAAACTATCTTAGCGTGAGGCGCTGCCGAGGGGGCTAGAGTTCTACACGGCACACGAGACCACTTAAAATCAGCAGGAGGATCCCTGTTCCTACATGTTCTGGCTGACCCTGCTTCTGGGGGATTCTCACTGGACATTCTTCTCCCATCCCTGTCTTTCACCAAGTGGCTGGGCCCCTTTCTAGGTCCTCACCTGCTACGAAACGACCAAATCCTTCAAGTCCTTTGTTCCCTCATACAGAGGATGAGACCTCCCTCAAGAAACCTGCTTTTCCCAGCAGAAAAATCTTGACCTTTCATATGCAAAAGATGATCAAGAACCCTTTTAAGAGTCATTTCCTCCAAACTGAACAAGCAACCAGAGACAGTTTTTCTGTTTGTCTTCCCACTACATGTGTAATAATGACCATCTATTATTGTTTTGTAATTAAATTATTTTCAGGAAGAGAGACACCATGGAAGTCAGGAGTTCGGCCCATGAATAAGTGCAAATGTCGAGTGCCTTGCCTGCAGCATCTATCCACAAGTTCCTGCTCCATGCCAGGCTGAGGAGATGCTCCTTAAGGCAGTGTGGGATGTGAAGGCCAAGGCAGGTCCAGAGTTGCACAGAACTGCTGAGCCCAGTGTGGGCAGGTCAGCAACAGAACTCCAAGGAGACCTGTGGCCAGTGCAAACAAGCTGAGACCTTGCCCCAGGGGACCACGATGCCTTCCCCTTTCTTCTCGATCGGCATCATCTGCCCAGGCCTGGCTCAGGGGTTGACCCAGCCCCTGGAAGCCTTCCCTGAAAGTCCTCTCACCAGCTCTGCTACTTATCAGCTGTGGGCAAGTTAGTTCACCTCCCCCGTGCCCCAGTTTCCTCATCTGTGAAATGGGGGGTAATAATATTTGTAAGAATCAAATGAGTAATATTTATAAAGTAGTTGGCACGGTGCTTGTTTCAGAGTTAGTACTCCGTAATGCTTGTGATCATCACATCATCATTATTGTTATTGTCACTATGTCCATGGACTCTATCCTTGACCACGACATCATATGGTCATATGTGGGAGTCTGTCCAGGGGAGGGCCTGATATGATTTATCTCTGATCTCATCACAGCACAGCTGCCAGCATGGAACTTGTGCTCGATGCCTACTTGAGTAAAACTATGCAGACATGCTGGCGGGGTGGGGGGGCGGGCGCCTGGGTGGTGCAATCAGTTAAGAGTCCAACTCTTGGTTTCAGCTCAGGTCATGATCTCAGGGTCCTGGGATCGAGCCCCACATTGGGCTCCACACTCAGCATGAAGTCTGCTTGAGATTCTCTCTCCCTCTTCCTCTGCCCCTCCCACTTGTGCTCTCTCTAAAATAAAATTTAAAAAACTTTGCAGAGACGAAACAGGCCAGCTAAGAAACTATACATTCCCTGCCCTGAAACCCAATTTGAGTTAATTTTTGTGTGTGATGCAAAGTAGGAGTCCAACGTTATTCCTTTGCATGTTGATACCCAGTTGTTCCATCACCATTTGTTGAAAAAGACTATTCTTTCCCCCATTGAATCATCTTGGCACTCTTGTCAAAAATCAGTTGACTGAAATGTGAGGATTTATTTCTGGACTCGGTTCTATTCCACTGATCTGTATGTCTGTCCTTATGTCAGTACCACACTGTCTTGATTACTGTAGCTCTGTGTAAGTTTTGAAATTGGGAAGTGTGAGTTCTCCAACTTTGTTCTTCTTTTTCAAGCTCGTTTTGGCTATTCTGGATCCCTTGAATTTCCGTATCAATTTTAGAATCAGCTTATCAATTTCTGCAAAGTCAGATGGAGTAGTGATAGAAATTACAGTGAACTGAAGGTCAATCTAGGGAGTACTGCCATCTTACCAATATTAAGTCTTCTGATCCATGCACATGGATGTCATTCTATTTATTTAAGTCTCCATTAATTTCCTTTGGTGATGTTTGGTAGTTTTCAGAGGATGTGCTTTATACTTCTTTTGTTGAAGATTCCTAAGTATTTTATTCTTTTTTATATTATTGTAAATAAAATTGTTTTCTTAATTATCAGTTTGTTTATTGCTCCTTTATGGAAATACAATTTATTTTTGTATATTGATCCTGTATACTGAAGCCTTACTAACTTCATTTATTAGTTCTAATAGTTTTTAATAGACTCCTTAGGATTTTCTAACTACAAGATCATGTCATCTGCAGATAGTTTTACTTCTTCCTTTTCAATTTGGATACATTTTATTTAGTCTTCTTGACTAATTGCTACTGACTTATTTTTGAAAATCATTTATTTGCTAGGTCCTTCAATCTTCAGTACACATCAGTAATGTGAAGCTAGTGTGCTCATTTTACATATGAGAACTGAGAACAGGAAGGTACCCCACTTGAGTTTGTGGGACCCACAGTAGTCTAAGACTGAAACCTAGCTGCTTCAGCTCCCCAGATTAAAGCCTGCATTGGGGATTTAGCAACCTTATTCTAAATAAAGAACTACCCAAGAGAATCACCTTTGTGAATTCAGTAAATTGAAATATGTTGCAAAAAAAAAAAAAAAAAAAAAAAACCAAGCACCAATTGTAATTCAACATTATGATTACTTTTTGCTACAAAGTTGTATAAATCCATGTTGTCTCATCATGCTACAGGGGTATGCTTAGCAAACTGCACAACAGGTGTGCTACCTGGTGGGCTGAGGTCACCCAATTCCACCTCTCACCAGAGTTTCCTCCAGTCCCCAAAACTGAAATAAAGAGGCACAAACCTAAGAGCAGGAAGCTTTTACAAAGTCTTACAGGATCTTGGTTAAATGTTTCTTTATTAGAAGGCCTGTCCCTAACGTGTTCAATGTTTTTGGTTCTCAGTTGAAACATCAGTGGGAACAGCAACATTTTGGAAAGTGCAACGTAAAGATTCCAAGAGTTGTCTGGCCCATGACTGCCCACAGAGGTAGGGAAGGTATTATCTGGCCCCAAAGCCAGAACTTACTAAAGATGGAGCAGGAGATCAGGAACCAAGAGTTGAACCAAGATGAAAGAAAAGTAACACAGTTTGGTCCAGGGATGCTCTTGGCCCAGCTCTGGGGTCAGCAATCAAGCAATTGAAACTAGGCTCTCAGCAATTAATCCTGCAGTTCCAAGGTTGCTGCAGCTGCCCAGCCTGTGCAGCTCGAGTTAAAAGGTCAGACCCGATAATAAGCCTCTTTCGGAAGTTGAGATCACTGCAACCCCAGCCTGAGGGCCAAAGCAGAAATGTTCAGGGCCCGCCTCACCCTGGAAGAAACAACAGGGTGAGGGAAAGGCAGGAAGGAACCTCAAGTTCCAAGGATTCTCATGTGCTCAGCCAGCCCCACCTCCCTCAGAATCAGTATGAGTAAAGGAAGTTCAAAACAGCTAGAGGGTGTCCCACAGGGAAATGAGCCCCTAAGCACAGATATACACACCATCCCACATTTTAACTTGGCTATAAGCACATGTCTGCATACTGAACTTTAGTGTAGACTACGCAACCCTAAGGCCTAGGAGATACCCTTGACAACTCTTTTTTCTCAGCCCATACCCAATCCATCACCAGGTCCTGTCAGTCTTGCCTCTGAAGCAACTCTAGAACCTAGAACCCCTTCCCTTTAACTCCACCACTCCTAGTCCAAGCTGCTCTCATCTCCCCTTTGGCCACTAGTTGGGATGCTCACATCCCTTCCTCAAAATTAAAATCTGAACATGTCACCTCCACCCACCTTCAGGAAACCCTTGCATGAATTCTCAGGGCTCCAATAGTAAAGATAAAACTCCCTCAGGTGATTTCCATGGCCCTGCACAGCTGGCCTCCTGCTCTTGCTTGGCTTCATCCCTACCACACGCCCCACCATCCTCTGCTCCAGCTGTGCAAACCAGCCTTTGGGTTTGCGTACTCTCTGCTCCTTCCCAGCACAGACACTTGGCATAACATTGCTCCCTCTACATAAACACTCTTCCCTTCCTCCTCATCTGCCCAGTCAACTTCAACCTTCAACCTCAGGGAAGTCCTCCTGACCTCACTGAATAAGCCAAATCCCCTAGGTTCTCATAGCATTGGGCGTCTTCACAGAACTTATCACAGTTGCAACTGAACATTTGAGTGATTTTTAAAAAATCAGTATCTATCTCTTCATTAGACTGCAAACTCCATAAAGGCAAGAACCATATATATTTTTTAAGTATTTTTAAAAATATTTTACTTATTTATTTTGAGAGAGAGAGCGTGAGCTGGGGGAGAGGCAGGAGAGGGAGAAAAAGAGAATCCCAAGCAGACTCCATGCTGAGCACGGAGCCTAACGTGAGGCTCCATTTCACAACCGTGAACTGAATGGAAATCAAGAGTTGGTCACCCAACCAACTGAGCCACCCAGGCACCCCTAAATCTTTTTAATATGAAAAATTAGAGATGCCTGGGTGGCTCAGATGGTTAAGCGTCTGCCTTCGGCTCAGGTCATGATCCCTGCAATTGAGTCCCACATCCAGCTCCCTGCTCAGCAAGGAGCCTGCTTCTCTCTCTGCCTGCCACTCCCCCTGCTTCTGCTGTCTCTCTCTCTCTCTGACAAATAAATAAATAAATAAAATCTTAAAAAAAAGGAAAAATTAATGAGCTTTCATGTACCTCATCCAGCTCCAATCATTAAAAAGCATCACAAAGCAGGCCCCTGGGATTCTGGAGCAAAACCATGCCATGTGCAACAGAGATTTATATACCTTTTGAGAAACAGCTCCTGGCGCATGACTGGGCCCTGGTTTAGATGAAATTGCTTGAGCATGAGCACTAAGGGACAATACATCAAGACCTTCCCATTATGAACTGCGTTCTGCCGAACCATAAAGTCAGGTGCAGGCATCAGTAGTTCACTGTGAAATGGAAACGGTGACCAAGCTTGGTTTGTTGATGGGTCAGCCTGGTATGCGGGTGGAAGACAGAAATGGACAGCGGCTGCAGGACAGTCACATTCAGGGACTGCCTTGAAAGACAGTGGGAAGCAAAGGGAAATCTTCCCGATGAGCAGAGCTGCAAATGGTTATGGAAGGAGAGCTATATACAGGACACTACATTCCTGAGCAGTGGCCAGTGGTCCAGCTGGCTAGTCAGGGGACTGGAAGAAAAAGGTCTGGAAGATTGGAGACAAGGTCTGGGGTATAGGCATGTGGCTGGACTTTGGGGAGTAGGCACAAAGTATGAAGATTTTTGTATCACACATTAGTACACACCAGAGAGCATCCCCCATGGAAAGGAATTGAAAACTAAGTCGATTAAATGACTCAGCCACTTTGTCACTCGCACAATAGGCATATGCATGGAGTTGGTCACAGTGGTAGAGATGGAGGCTAAACACAGGCCCAACAGCACAGACCCCCATATACCAAAACTCATCTAGCCACTGCTGCCTCGGAATGTCCAATCTGCCAGCAAGAGACCAATGCTCAGCCCAGATACAGCACTGTTCCTTGAGGAGCCCAACCAGCCACTTGGCGGCAAATCAACTCCATCAGGCCCCTTCCATCCTGGCTGGACCAGCAGTTCATCCTCACAGGGATAGAGATCTATTCTGGGAATAGGTTTGCTTTTTCTTCCCACAGAACCTCAGCCAGCACCAATATCCAGACGTTCAGAGAGTACCTAATCCTCCGCTATGGAATTCCATCCAGCATAGCATCCGACCAGCACACCCACTTCACAGTGAAGTTAGGGAGTGAGTCCATAACACTAAGTCATCTATATTTATAGTGGTCATATATGTGCTACACCGTCCAGAAGCTACCAACCTCAAACAGCACTGGAATGGCCCACTGACGGCACAACTGAACCAGTGGCTTCAATAGTCTGAGGCAGGAATCTGTAAGAGCTGGGTGCCATCCTTCAGGATCTAGGATTTGCATTACATCAGAGACTTTTATGTGGGGCTACGTCCCTAAGGAAGAACACATGGGTCTAGGAACCAAGAGGCAGAAGGAGGAGTGGCCACACTTATCATTACTTCCAAGCACCCACTGAGGGACACTGTGCTAGTTCCCAGGGCTACATTCTGTAGGTCCTAGTGCACTGAGCCACAAGCAGCACCTGCCACCCGCGTATTCTGGACTTCCTATGTCTGAGGACCAGCAGACAAGAGTCACTCTTGGCAGAGATAGTTGAGCCTGAACAACAGGAGGAGGCGGGAATGGGTAAAACATATGCAGAACCCAGGGATTCTTATACAAATAGCTGATTCCAAGCCTGAGACAGAAAATGTAAAAGATGAGCCTGGGACATCTTGAAATTCCACAAAGCAACTACCAAGTTCATGTTAAACAACTCGGGAAGCAATTTGAAGAGGTTTCCAACTGCCAAAATGGGACAATAAAGATAATAACTGCAATGGAATGAAACTCATCAAATACACGTTAAGTCCATGAGTTCATTACAATGTTTTTAAAAGATAGCCACCTTCTGAGGATAACCGGGAACCAGTCAGTACATTATCTTAAAAGTTAACAGAAGTAAAGAATTAAGCACTTACCCTGCCTTTCCTATAAACTCTACTGAGAAATCAAATACACGAAGGGCAGCATCTCCTTATAAAATTATTCCACCTAATAAATGAAACAAAATGATAGATTAGAATATCCCCATGTTGCAACCCCCCCCCACCCCTGTGAACTACTTACAGGATGATAGCTGCTAACACCAAAAAAAGTGAACACCAGACATGATGTGCCTCCTGATAAATGAGTACACCACAACCTAGAGTCTCCTCAAAGGGATCAGTCCGGAGGCAAATCAGGTCCCTGGATTTTTTGCTGTTTTACAGGGAATACAGTTGCTGATTTACAGGGAATGCAAGGGATAAAGGAGCACACTGAACTGCACCACCAGCATGAAATTAGCAAAACCCAGGCTGTGGGAAACCACAGATCATACAGCCCAGGTTCTTCAAGAGACAAACTGTAAGGAAAAGAAAGGAGTAGAGGGAGCCCTTTAGATGAAAAGAGACTTAATAGATGTATCAAGTTAAAAAGGAAACCAATTTGATTTCTATAGTGTGTAGGGATGTACACTTGGGTGATAAAACAATAAAGAAACTCAAGGAAGTGGTTAATATAAAGGTCACAAAGTTGGAAGGAAGGAGGCGGCTGCTCACTCTGTAATAATTCACTGAGTTCAGTTGCATGCTTGTTTATTTATCAGTCCCTGAAATCTCAGAGTCTGAGAAGCCCTGAATTAGAGCAGGTGCAAAAGCCAAAGCAAGCAGCACTTGAACTGAATGCACTTGATCTACCCAGGGCTGCTGGAGAGGCAGTTGACTCAAGCGTCCTTGAAATACTGAGCTACTAAACACGCCTGTTCTCCTAAATCACACATCCTTCCAAAAAGGATTTGCAGATTATAAAACAAAACACAGTAGAAAGTGAGGCATTCACAGCAGAATCAGCTGTGAGAAGGAGCAGAGAGAGAGATGGTCCCAAGAGAGCCTCGATTTCTAAAACATGACTGACACTCACCTTCTCAGCAACGTCTCCTGGAAAGGGTGTTGCTCCTGCACTCCTTCGGCTGACTGAGGCTGCCAGCACCCTCCACTAAAGCACATAACTAAGCACATAACACCCACCACACAGAGCCATGACCGACTGGTCAGTTGTACAAGTTCTGTAGGTACAAGACCACATATAGAAAGGGTCATTTAGCTCTAACTGCCATGAGCACTGGCTCCAGTAAGCAGCACTAAAAGCTGGAAGAAGATAAAGGAGAAGCACTGCTAGGTTACCTAAAAGAGACTCCTCCCCTTATTCCCTGAGACATAAGGCCCCGCCATGGGGTGAGTCGGTTGTGTGTTGTCTGCGATTTTCAGGCCACACACTGCACTCGAGACACACCGTTGCCACGCCTCAGCCGGGCAGTTGTGCTCTGACCACAGGTTTCCATGTCTCACGTCCCAGGAGGGCCCAAAGCAGCAGGACTCGTCTTCACAGGTGGAAGTGTGCACTAAGAATGCCACACCCAGGTGACACGGCTCTGGTGACGTGGTGCCGGCAGCATGTGGTCTTTCCTTCAGTCCACATCTACCGAGCACCGGCAAAGTTCACCGCCAAGGAGCCCACAAATCTGCTCCCCTCCCCGTCTCAGACTTGACTCTGGCACTAGACTTCCCTGAGCGTCACAATCTGGCTGGCTCCTTCACATCTGCACGCCTTTGCTCACGCTGTTCTTGCTACCTGCGACACCCACTCCCTCTGACAATCCCCTACCGCCCTAAGCACAGCTCGTTATGGTCACTACCTTCCCTGGTGTCATACTCCCCCACAGCAGCACTTGCCTCTGAGTTCCTTGAGGACCAGGGGTCTGGGTCTCAGTCAGGAGCCAGGGCTTGATACAGCAGGGCAGTAACAACCACCAAGATTCATCTAGCGCTTACTGCACACCTGACCCTGTTCCAGACGTATGCGTAGTCAGGTCGCAATCACAAGCACCCTTTGATGCAGGTACTACTAGCATTCCCATCTTAAGATGTGAGTAAATGGAGGTTCAGGAATTCAGTAGCTTGCTCTGGGTCACATTAGCAGTGCAAGGTTTAACGGAAGGACTTTTGGGCCCATAGTCTGTCATCTTAACCACCGCCAATGAATTCATTTATTCCACAGATAGTTACTGGGGAAGTAGCCAGTTGCTACTTTGTGAATGGATTTTGTCCTTCCCTCATAAATCCAAGATTTAGAATCAGCGAATAATTAGTACAACGGTTGCAGGTGTTAGGAAGGAAAATAAAGTAGAATAAGGGGATAAAAGTGACTGATGGGACTTGTTAGTGTTTTAGAGTGGTCAGGGTGGGTCTCTCTGAGGACATCTGAGCAGAGACCGGAATCAAGCAAAGTAGTAGCTGTCGGTGGAAAAGCCACAAGCTTGGAGTGAGACAGTTCTCCATGCAAACTACTTATCGGATGTGTAGCCTTGGGCAAGTGACTAAACTTCTCGGTCATTCAATTTCCTCACCTATAAACCAGTGATAATCTACATTTGCGTTGCAGAGGTATGAGGAAAAGGGAGAAGTGTGTGTGTAAAGGACCTGGCTTAAGGTCATCTCTGGCCTAGGCCCACAACAGACATACATGCAGCGAGTTCTATGCTGCCCTTCTTGCCCAGCCAGGAATCTCCCTTCGCCCTCACCACCTACCTCCCCAGCTTCCAAAAACCTGCAGACTCCCGTGGCCCACTCACGCTCCCTGCTGGCAGGATATGGCACTGCAGCTGTCCTCAAAGCCTCCCACTCCTTTCGCCTCTTCAAAAAGCCTTACCTGGGCACTCACCGCCAGCCAGTCACCAGGGATGGAGATGAGTGAGAGACCCTCTGCGGACCCTCCAGGGGCTCAGAGCCTAGGGAGTGGGCCCCACATGAAAGCAACAACCCAGAGAGGAGGTACGAGCATCTAAGCAACTACAGGAGCACAGTGACAGAATGATTAAATGTGCCCACGGAGGATTAGGGAAGGCTTCATAGTGGGTGACTCCTAAAGTGACCTTGAACAATGAACAGGAAGTAGGCACCAGGGGAGGCATTCCATCCAGGCAGGGAGAACATACAGGCAAAATCAGGGAAGCATAAAAGAGAACATTAATTGGTTTGAGGTTCTCTATCTGACCAAGCCACACTTCTGGAACTTCCTGCAAAAGTAGCTTGGTTGAAGAATAAAACTGAAGCAAGCTGGTTCCCAGACCCTCATAAAGCTCTACTATATACCATCTTGGGAAAAACAAATGCTTCTCTCAAGAAATTTTTTTTATCCTGAAGGAAGATAGCATCTCATGTACCCTATGTTCCCACACCTGGTCTTCCTTACCCTTCAAGAAATACCCCATCTTGTCTGTCAACTGACAACCTTTGCAACCTTGGCCAGGTCCCTTCCCCTCTGTGCCTCAGCCTCCTCTTCTGTGGAGTGGGAAAATAACACTTATGTGCATCCTTCTCAAAGCGCCATTTGAGTCATGAACTATGAAAGCTCCTGGTGCTGCAGCAGGAAGGACCCAGGAGACACCAGGCCCTGGGGGGAGGGGCACCCTGGGCAGTTGAGGAAGGAGCCAAGGCAATGCTACAGCTTCTCACACTCACATGGACCAAACGGCACCCCTGCCACCCACTGCTCACAAACCCCCATAAAAGTCAGGGATCCATGCAGTTTTGTTTCAGGTGTTTTATTAAGTGGGCCATACTGTAGCTGGTTTCTAGGTTGCAAAACAACATAAATTTAACAATAATAACATAGCCAGTTAGACTGTGACAAGCTTCTTCCTTCCTTAAAAAAAAAGAAAAAAGAAAAGAAAAAGATTTAAAACACACAATGGAGGGTTAAATAAATAAGAGGAAAAAAAAAAGAAAACCTGTTAAAACATGCTTATGTTTACTTCTGTGCAGCTGTGTGCCAAGAGGAAATGTGATCTTCTGCACGATGGTGCATCCTGGCATGTCTCCGTTCCAAATAATACTGACAGAAAAAGAAAAGATGTGGGACTGACTCATCGGTGCTTGCAGAGGCACTACTAAAAATCCCTTTGATTGGAGCTTGGGGCTTCCTGCTCAGCACACCTGTGTGTGGCCCGTGAAAGCCAAATATCCAGAACAATGTTAATATAGAAAACATTAGTTTAAAAACAACGTGGGATGGCCTCATGCCCAGGCGGGGGTGAGGCAGCAGAACTGCCCGCCCCTGCGCGCCGCAGGCTCAGTCCGGGGAGGCCGCAGGCTCCCAGCACGCGGCCGTGGCGAGGGAGGGCGCCAGCTTCAAAATAAGCGGCACCAACCTCGTCTCCCTCTCCCTAGCACTCTTTCACATGAAAGTGTGTAAAAAGCAAATCAGCAAATAAACTCTAAAATAGATTATTTATTCCAAAAATCCTCTACTTTTCTTTTTACAGTGAATGTACATCTCTCTGTCTCCTGCACAACTTGCTTAAATCCCTTGGGAAGAAGGGTCGGAGCTGCAGGGCGAGTCTCTCGGTCCTGCTGTTGGCTGGTGCCGGGAGGTCAGATGTCGATGCCCTTGACGAGGGACGTCTCCAGCGTGATGTTGAATTCCTGCAGTGTCTGCAGCACGCGGATCAAGGAATTGACAAGCGTGTGGTCTTTGATCAGCGCCACATCCTCATACATGTGTGCGGTGATGGGGCAGTCAGCCAGCAGGGCAATCCAGTGGTGCAGGAGGTGATCTCTGGCAGGGAAGGGTCAGTCCGGATGCATCGGAAGGGAAGGGGAAGGGAGACAATTAGTACAAGGTCAAGGGGGGACTTGCTCCATCACTTCTTGAACAAAGTCTGCGGCTGGAGAAGTGGACAGCTTCCCCCAGCCCCCTCTCCCTCCCATCATGGTGCTTGGCAAAGACACCTTACATGGCTTTAAACGGCTCCTACCAGGGACTACTCAGCCCCAGGGACACCAACCCAACCTGACCCAAAGTGACCCAGTTACCTGCCACCAGGTCCACACCTCCTCCCCTGCCTCCTCCTGCCTCCCTAGACAAGCCCACCACCAAGCAGACACCAGGTCCAGTCAGCACCACCTCTTCCGTCTCAACAGCCAGTCTGTCCCAGAGCAGAGATTAAGTAGCTTGTCCAAGTTCAGATGGCTAGTAAGTGGCTGATCTGAGAATATGAACCTAGTCAATCTGGTTCCAGAGTCTGTTTTTAACTACTCTGCCAACTTCCTCCCTTCCTTGGCCCAAATGAACTACTGCTTTAAGTTTATTTGGCCTTCACACTCTCACCTGACCCACGGGACAGCCCCTAACAATCTTGCCCACTCTGATGTATATCATCCATGGTATCAAATTCCTATCATTTCAGTCCCCTGATTAAACAACTCTGTCCTAATATGGAAGGATTCTCTGCCCCAGCTCCCCGAGGCCCCTATCCTCCTTTCAACTGTTGCCTACGACTGCCCTTCCTTCTGTTATTTCCTAACCCCACATCCTTTGCTTCCTTTGGGACTTCTCTGCTAGTTCTGTCTGCTTCAAACTCCATCCCCACTTCTATCCTTCCATTAAGGCTCACCTCAAATACCACCTCCTCCCTTCTCTGATCGTTCTCCTCTACAGTTTCAGCATAATTTATGAATGCATGCTTCCTTTTGGTACTCTCACAACCTTCTGCTTTATACTGTATGTATGTATGTATGTTTTTTTTTTTTTTTTAAGGATTTTATTTATTTATTTGACAGAGAGAGACACAGCAAGAGAGGGAACACAAGCAGGGGGAGCGGGAGAGGGAGAAGCAGGCTTCATGCGGAGCAGGGAGCCTGATGTGGGGCTCGATCCCAGGACCCGGGAATCATGACCTGAGCTGAAGGCAGACGCTTAACGACTGAGCCACCCAGGCGCCCCTGCTTTATACTGTATTTAACCAGGACAAGTAAACTTTTAAATGGTAGGGACCATGTTTTATTCGGCTCATTCCCCCTGCCTTCCATAATGCCTGGCGCATTCGAATGGTTGTTGAAGGAATGACTTGATAAGACTCTGCTTCAAATTTCACCAGTGGAATGGTTTTATTCCTTCCCATCAAAATGGGCCCCCACACACTCTCATCCCCACCCCTCCATATCCCCACACATATGCTTCGTACATGGAAATTAAGGGCCTCCAAGGCCTCACCTGCCCAGGGGCATCTGGTCATTAGCCACTCCCACCCCCTGCCCCATGCTAGGCCCCAGCACCACCTCCAAGGCTGGGTGCTGTGCACTCCGGGCCATGAGGCTGCAGTACCTGGCTCCCAAGCACACCAGCATCTGAAACTTGCCGTCCTTGCCTATGTTCCGGGGAGTATTATTGATTGCAGTGACAAATCGGCAGAAGTTCCGGGCCCTTGTATGCCAGTTTTCCTCAGGGACAAGTTCATTCTGCTCCAAAGTCTCATAATAGGTTTGTGCTTTTTCTGTGAAGAGTAGAAAAGCTTGCCAGTGACAAAGGCTCTCAAAACCAACTATCCCTAACTGTCCTGCACGCCACTAGCCATGGGTCTCTCCATGTTGATGCAGGTAACTTAATGTAACAGGAATGTTCTGACATCACTGGTCACGTTTCAAAATATAAGGTCCCTATTCTCATGTTTTAAATTTCTGTATGTGGTCCTTGATATAAAGATGGTCCTTTCCCTAGTCTGAAGATTAAAAAAAGAAGAAGAAAGAAAAACACTCTTGAGGTAAAAGGTTCTTCAACGAAAATTCTCTAAGTGGGTATATCACAGGGCTTGGACTCCAAATACTATCAACTGGCCTTTTGGATCTACAAGGAAAAAGTGTGAGGACTTGTTTCTAAGCCATCAAGAAAAGCCAGAGCAAATAAAAACAGATCTAATTTGAGAGTCAGCTGGTTTGGCTTCTGGACCTCAGACCCCAGTGGTCAGCACCCACATCGTGCTGGTGAGTCCCCATGTCCCTGCATGCTTTTCCCACCCTCACACCCTGGCTCAACTCACCCAGGAAATCCCAAATGAAGACATTTTTGAAGAGCCGGGGGGATTTAAATCCATGCTGGAAAGCCTGTTCCAGGGCCGAGACAAGGCCACATTCTCCACAGAGCAACAGCGTCAGACTGCCTCGCTATGTAAAAAAATAAGAGAACGCCAGGCTGGCCTCAGCCAAGCTGCCTTCCCGCCACTGCTTCCCCAAACCCACAGTCCACAGCTGGGGGGCAGCAAGAGCCTGGCTGGGACCTTGTCTATCTCCCCAGCACCTGGCACGTGAGTGGCACAGAGCAGCTCCCAGGGCACAGCTGCACAAGAGAGGATGGATCTGGGTCCCCCCAAGAGGGACAAAGCCAGAGTGACCATTGCTCAGGGAGACCCAGTCAAATCCAGAAGACGACAGGAATATACACTGTTCATTAGAGGCCCTGGGACTCTGCTGGGTCATTAGTGTGTAAGGAAAACAGGGTAACCCAAGGCAGAGGCCCCTGAGGAAGGAATCTGCTCAATGTCAAACTGAAGCACACACTCTAGACTCTGGGTTGTCCACACTACATGGGCCTAGAAAAAGATTATTCTCTCTTACTCGATATAAAGCACGGGGTTGGAGGGCAGGAAGGCTCACCTCTTTCTCGGGCTTATGGAAGTGCTTCACGATGCCATTGACTGCCTCCCCAATGGACTCCTGGATCTGCCCGGTGTTCAGCTCTGATAAAAATCAAGCAAACAACCCTAACCAATCTCAGAAGCTAACAATGCTTAGCTGACTGACCACAAGACTGAGGACACAGGAAGGGCTCATGGGAGAGGCAGGATAGCCTGGACCCAAGGAAGAGTGGCTCTTGCCCATCCAACTTTGTTGAGGTAGCCTTTGCTAAAATCTTGGAGGAAAAGCAAAAGCTAATACCTCAGAGTTCCATCTCTAAGAGAGTCTGGTAAAGTTTATTTTCCATTTTACCCTGGAACTTCTGGCAACCAAAAGAGGGCCAAGACTTGGCTGTGAGGCCCAGGAAAAAGGACGGAGAAGGCCAGAAGGCTGACCCCTCTCCTCTCTAGAATCATATATAAATAGTACAGAGGACACAGGCCAGGCTGCATGAGCCCTCCCCTTTCCTTCCAGGCGTCTAAGGAGTGTGCCACCCACCCCACCCCACCCCGACACACACACACACACACACACACACACACACACATTCATGAGAGGAGGGTGACAAATGCCTGAGGCTGCTTTCTTGGCAGAAGTGGTTCCTGAGGCA
Source organism: Halichoerus grypus (assembly GCF_964656455.1). NCBI lineage: Eukaryota > Metazoa > Chordata > Mammalia > Carnivora > Phocidae > Halichoerus > Halichoerus grypus. Next base: position 46,684,744 of record NC_135722.1, on the reverse strand, counting down.
GCTGCACAGGCTGGGGTCTGGACTCCCACATCAGGGTTCCCAGACATCTGCCCACATTCCCCACCTAGGTGGCATGAGGGCCCAGCCCCTCCTCCCACTTACTGGGCTTGTTGTTGGGTGAGATGGTAACGAGCCTCCGGATGACGCTGGGGGACTGCTGCAGGGGCGGGGTCCGGCACGGCCTCTCATCCACCTCAGGCTGGGACGTGAGCAATTCCCCAACCAGGACCCGCTCCAGGCTCCCATCATCTATGCCCTTCCCCAACCACCGACCACATGGGAACCTAAAGGTCAAGCAATGGCTTGTCAGAGCTGCCAGCCCCTCCAGTGTCCTTCCCCTTGCTGCTCAGCAAAAGCCATCAAAAAGCCAATCCCTGGAGACAGGCTCTGAAACCAGGCTGGGGATCCCTCAAGGCCCTGCTCATCCATCCCACTGTGCATCATCGGGGAAGCCACCTGAATGATGGGTGGCCTGGAACCTGTGCACAGCAACATCATACGTCTTAGCTTGGAAAACCCTCCTTCTATTTCTTTTCAGGTGCATGAGGCAGAGCCAAATAGTCTACCACGACCGAAAAGGTCTCCCTGAGAACTCCACATACCCAGGCATCAAACCCAAACCCTGGTATACCTTGCCCCACTATCTTAGGGCATAGCTGAGGGAACACTTACTTGTAGGTATGTCCTGTGATCTCATTCCTGACCATCACATACTCCACCAGCCATTTGGCATACAGCCCAGAGTTATCATGGCCTATCTGTACTGTAGTGAGCTTTCCCAAGTTCTGGCACTGTGAAAGAACAGCCAAATAAAGAAGGCGGGTAGGTCAAGAAAATAAGAGAACAGAGAGGCACTACTCAGAGGCACAGATCTGACTGGCTGCCTGAAACCTGGCCCCTTAGCATCCCCATAGGGAAGAGCTCATGGCTCTACCTACCACCAAGGCTGGTGATACAGCACTCTCATGATGGGAAATGATTGAGAAAGAAGATGCTACTATCTGAAGGAAGAATAGGGCCTACAAGCAGAAGGGTCTGGAAGTGGGACAGCAGTCTGAGATTCAGAGGTCTCTGTGAACACTCGGGCTCAGCAATTGAAAGAACTCTTGGGGATTTCTCACATGCCATGGACAGGGAGTTATGCAAGTCCAGATGGGTAAGTGCCTTCGAGTCAGAGACCGCTTAGACAGGGTAGGCTCCCCCGTTCTTGGGTCAACCCTTGGCTCCAGCCTCTGATCATCTCAGGACAGGTCAAGTGTGCTAATACATTAATACTATAAGAGTAAGACCACCATAAAACCCTGCAGAAAGCTCCCACAAGCAGCCGTTGCAAACTCAGATCCCAAAAGAGCCTGGGGTTGTGATACCTGGATAACACATACCTCAAAGGTCATCTCTAACACATTCCTGGGAATCTGCAGGATCTGTGTCTCACCCAGTTCTCCCGAAATGCAGATCCATGGGTTGGCGGTGAACATGGAGCCCCCCAGCTTCTTGCTCGGTACAATCAGGATATGGTATGGGATCACTGTTTGGGAGAAGCCACAAAGGCATTAAGGGGCATAAGGAATCCCTCCCATACCTGAAAGGGCCCTGACCTGCCTGCCCAGGTGTGCTGGCATGCTTGCAGCCCCTGCTGTACCAGCCCCAACAGAGCCAGGAGCAGCAGGTCCCAGGACCTAGTCTCTGGCTGGCTTAGAATATTAGCCAATCCTACCCTCAGTCTCTCTCCTCTCAGGGTTACCACCCAACCATCAAAGATCCAAGCCCATCTGCAGGCTCAGAGGCTAAGTGAATCTGTTCCTTAAATAATATCACCAACTCCATGTTGTACTGAATTGCTTTTCAGAGCACTTTTTAATCTATCATCTTGTGAACTCTAATAACAATCTCCAGAGAGGTCCTATAACGCCTTTTCTAAGGCACTGAAAGGGAAATAGTTTCCCCCGAGTCTCTTAAGTTCCAGTCCAGTACTGCTTTTCCTGCAGCCTACAGCACTCATCCCAGAGAGGGAGGATGGGTGTCATATAGAAGCAAGAGTCCATGCTGCTGAGGCTGCTGAGTCACCCGTCAAACAGCTAACCATGGGGCAAATTCAGAGACTAACCCCTAAGGAAAAGAGCATCCTGGTACCAAAGAAAGATGAGGCTCCAAAAGCCTTCCTTAGACCATACTGAACCCTCCTTCCTCATGCTGCAAATAGGGAGACAGGCCCACAGCAACAGTCAACTCTGCTCCCAGAAACCTAATGAGTTAGGGCAGAGCAGAGCTGGACCCAAATCTCCCACCACAACCCGGAGTTCTGTTACTTCAGGAAGAGTCTTTTTTCCCTGTGCGCTGGTTTGAAACCTTCTAGGATGCCGAATCACTCTCTGAGCCCAAAACAAAAGGGAGATTTCTTTACAGGTGTGCAAAGAGGGCAGTGAACTTCACCATGCCACCCACCTCCACTCCACCTTCATCGCCTTAGGCCCCCAGGGCGGTGCCTAGGACAACAGTGACAACATGATGGCCAAAAAGACTGAGCTCCCCCGTTCAGAACAAGAGTAAGAAGCTTCAGAGAAAAAACAACCTCCACAGAGGGCAAATGTACCTCTCTCCTACAGAAGCAAAAGGCAAATAGAAAGTACAAGTGACAATCTTCTTTCTTTAAAAAAAGGGACAGTGAGCTAGCCTTAGGCAGGCTCATGAAGACTGGCACTGAGAAGGCTAGTGGGGAGCACAGGGCTACTCACGGATAGTTGTGAAGACATTGGTGAAGCAAAAGTAATCGACGGCATTGAAAGAGAGGAGGTGATAGAGGAACTGCTCCTTCTCGTCGTCACAGCGCAGGAAGGCATAGCGCTTGTACAACTTTCTGTCGGAGAGGAGGCAATACATCAGTCCCCCGGCCGAAAGGAGGGGAAAGAGGCTAGAATTACTCGGTTCTGGAAGGAGACAGCTAAGGGAAGAATAAGACGTCAAGCTTCAAGTTCTTTATAGAGTCACCTAAAAAAGGAACAAAGCCAGCTACTCCATCTAAATGAGGGCTAGAGGGAAAGTGGCTGAAACTACAGCAGAAACAACAAAGCCAAACTCCACCTGTGTCCAAGCATTGATGTTACTACAATGCAGTGTCAGAAGTCACGGGATCCCCTTTCCTAAACTGGGGGCTGGAAGTGTCACCCCTCAGGGATGGCACAGTTCCTCTCAGGCTTCTAGCTGGGGCATCACCCCAGTGTGCGGTGTGGCAATAATAATGGCAGGAGGTCTGTGAACCCCAATCATTACCAGGGCCAGCCTCAGACCCTCAGCAGACCTAAGACCCATGAGTCAAAACACCGCTCTGAATGTGAATGTAAGCCCAGGACAGCTTGAGTCAATAAAGGGAACGATCCAGGTCACAGACAAGGAAGAGCTACGTACATCATGTCCTTCCTCTCTTTTCAAACTTTCTCCCGTCCCCATCCCCACCCCCACTTACTCATCAAAGGCCAGCTCCTTTTCCTGACACTGTAGACCCTCTCCAACAGCAATGACACCTTCCCCAAATAGAGGGGGCACCAAGAGCCAAGTGCACAGGCCTTCAGCACAGAGAAAAAAGAAGGTAACTGTCCTGGTTGCCAAGATTGCAATCACTGAGATGGATTCAGTAAATCTCTGAAGTTTTACCTATAAGGTACACCCAAGAGATTAATTCACCATCCAGGGCCTACGATGTGCAGGTGCTAGAGAGGGAACACCTATCCTCAAATACAGTCCAGGTGAATAAATCAAGTAAAGGCCATGGTATAAGACTGCCCATAATGAGTTGCACATGAAAGGCTCTCTGTGGGAATTTAAAGAGCCATAAGCCTCAATGATCCTAGATGAGGAGAGGCCTAAAGAACAGCACGAATTTAGACAGATCTTGCAGAAGAAAGAGGACAGGGTATGGAAACCAGTTTGGCTGGAGTTGAATGCTGAGGGAGATGACCAGTTAGCAATGAGGCTGAAAGGCTGGGCTACAGTCAAATGAAGGAAGGCCCTAAATAGTCAGCCTAAAGAGTTTGCAACTTGCCCTACAAGTAATGGGTTTCTGCAATTTACCCTAGAAGTAAAGGGAAAGCCACAGCGGCTTCAGAAAATTTAAATTTAGTGCATCTGAGGAGTGAAAGATTGAAACTAAGGCAGTGGCACTAGATAAGAAGACAGGTGGAGGCAAAGGCAAAGGACCTGAAATGTGCATGTGGAAGCTAAAGCAAAGCAAGGAGTCACACTGGACCCCAAATTTCAAACTAGGGAGGGAGGAAAGGGGTGCTCAGGGAGAAGAGTGGCGACATTAACAAAACATTGGAGAGAAAGGTAGTTACGGTGAAGAATTCTGTGAAGCTTGCGCTTTTGTTCTGTCTGAACGAAAGGTAAGATACCTGAATGGAAATAAATGCAGGACTGGAGCTCAGGAGAAAGTCAAAGCTACAGCGTCAGATGCGCAAGTCACACGATGGGTAACAGAAGTCATGACAATGGGTGAGATCCCTAAGTGAGAGAGAAGCGTGAAAAGAACATGTGTGCATGCAGAGAACCGAGGACTGGAAAGGGTAGGGGGAGAAAGAGATCAGGATGGAATAAGGCCACGGCAGCCATGCAAAGTGAGTTTCGAGGTAGAGGGGCTACTGCACAGTAATAGTCACTGCAGGGAAGTCAAGGGGAAACAGTGTGAGCTCAGTATATAGGAGCTACCTTTTCCCCTAGACCCTACAGCCCCCTTAACCTGCCTCAACCTAACCCCCTTCTCCAAGCTGCAAACAGTTTTGGAAGTCCCAGAGACTCAGGAACATTCTACCGAGATGTACTCTCCAAGGCTGTCCGCCTCCTCCTGTCTGTGCAGCTATGCACACATTTTATGTGCCCAACTGAGTATCTACTAGGTGCTAGGCAACATGCTCATTCATGCCCTCAGTGAAAGCAAATTATAATAAAAAGCAAGCAACTAGATAATAATAATACAGCCCATCAGTGGTGAGGCAGGTTTGAATAAATACTGTGACAAATGCTATGGGTGCCCAGGTGAAGAATGAACCCAGTCTCTGAGATGTCTAGACAACCTCTAGTGAAAAAAACTTCTGACTAGGCCCTGAAAGGACTAAAGACATACCAAGAAGGGTGAGAAGTATGATGTGGCTGGAGCTTTAAGCAGACTGAAGAGAAAGATAAGAGAGAGCAGAATGAAGGAATAAATAGGTTTTGATGAAGGGCCCCTTTTTTCTCCCTTATACCCCATCTAAAATGCAATCTGTGGCAGCAAAACCCATTTTCCACTCACTGGAGTAGCACTGGGGCCAGACTATAAGGTGGAAAATTTCTAGTACTGAGTAAATTCTGAGCTTATCTCCTTTAAACGGGGCTACAGTTTAAAGAAACCAAAATTAGCCTCCTGACCAAGGTCTGTACCCTGTTTGCTGTGGCCTGGGCCTTTAGGCTCATACACACCCTAGACCTAGCCACTGTTCTGGACTTCACAAAGTGCTTGTGCTTGACCCTCTTTCAGATGCCTCCCTATCCTCCTGCTGGTGACACCCACACTGGCCAGCAGGAAACACTCCTGCCTATCCTGCTACAATGCCAATTTTTTTTTCTTAACCACACACAACTGTGCCCTAGAATCTGGTGTGCATACACTTCCCTTCCAAAGGCTTACACATTCACTTGTTCTCTTTTAGTTGTTCTCCCCGTCTCCAAATTTTATCCCTAAGCCCTTTTGTCTCAAATCAAATTTAAGTGCTTTAAAAATTGCTGTTTCACAACCTCTCAAAATGACCTAACTTATCAAGGTTTTAAACCTAGTTCTTGCTATGTTTTACATGCACAGTAAACAATCTAAATCATTATATTTTCACTTTGAATAAAAACAGATACTGCAGGTTTAATCAACTGGCTACACAAAATTTCCCCAAGAACCAGTCCCCTGCTTTATCATCCTTGGGGAAGTCAGATAATAAAGTACACCATGAAAAGATGCCTAAGGAAATGCTAAACAAAAATGTCCAAGAGGCTTGCCAGTGAAGAAAGAGCCAAACACAGGAAAAGTGGAGAGGTGGTGGCCCGAGAGGTAGAGAAGGGGGACAGTCCTCCTTCCCACTCCTCCTCTGGTAGCTAGGGTACAAAAAGAATACAAAGAATATTAAATCTAGAGAAGGGAACTGTAGGTTTAATGGCCCCTGGGAATGTGAGAACTATGGAATCTCTCCTCTTCCTCTTTCTAGGTGGAAAGTGTGGAGGGAGGGGGCCCATGAGAGCCATCAGAAAGCCTTTTTAAGCTCTAGGGAAACTCAGGAAGGGTCCAGAGAGGAAGAGGAAAGATTGTTGTTTTGGGCTGGCCCTGGCCTCAGAAAAGAACAAAAGAGATAAGGGGATATCTTAGAAGTTTCCTTTTCACTCCCTAGTCCTTTCTTCCCCAGGACAGGAAAGAGACCAAGAAAATGCCCTGTGCCTAAGAGGTATACAAGTCTCCTGAGTGCAGTAAGGAGAGGGGAGCCCTAAAACTCTGAGGTACCCAATAAGGACCCCATCCTTCTCACTACCTCTTTAAGAAAGCTATTTGGGGACATGCAAATGGAGAAGGTAGGAAGAACAAACATAGCAGAATTTTTCTTCTATAGTTAAAGAGGGAGAAGAGGAAATGCTACAAAATCTTCATATGCAATTTGAGTTTAGCTGAACACAGCAGAAATCAAATAGTGAATATTCTCCCTCCTCACACAGGGGTTTCCAAACCCTCCCCACCATTCCTGGGAGCCTGGTTCTACTCCAGGTGGAATGGCCTTACTTGGTGAGCTCATGGTCTGAGAGAAGCTGCTTCAGGTGTCTGGAAAGTAACTTTTTTTCCATGGATAGTCGCACCCATGCTCTGGCCTTCCCCACATCAGTCTTGATTTCCCCAATGTTCTGGATGTGCCTGAAGGGAGAATGGGAAAAAGGAGGTGGGGAGTGGGGTAGAAGCGGAACTCACTACCAATACCTCCCCCTGTAAAGCCAAGCAGGCCTGGTGAGACAATCCTATCCCATCCTGGTGACAAACCACCTCTCTTGTTCTCTAAATCCTGGGCTTCCGTGTGGCTTTGCAGAAAGGCTCACCACAATTTGCAGGGGGCAGGGAGTGGGGGCGGTGACAATACAGCTCTCAAAAAAACCAGGCAAACCCTGGAGCCTGTGATACTCCAGTATAATTCTCCAAAAATGTGAGGAAACTCAACTGCTCATACAGCTCTACAACTGCATCATGAAGCACAAGACCAATGACGAGGTCTTCCTGGTTAATGGAGATGCTGTAGAAGCCTACGTCACTGAGACCCTGCTATTTAAAGTAGACACCTAAGGAGCAACTGAAAACAGGCTTTTAGTGGCTTAGTATATATGAACCCAGACTGACCTCATATCCTGAATGAGGGAGATTCTCAGGGGAGACATTACCGAGCTGGCATCAGACTTCCTCCGTTCTGAATCAAGAAGTATTCCTAGAACAAAAAACCTGGTCATGTCCCAAGAGAGATCTGACTATCCAACGAGCTGACTCTTCGTACAGGAAATAGTTGGTTATTTTGGTAACAGTGTTTCATGAATATTTATTAACTACTTAGTAGGTATCAGATGCTATACTTTTATACATATTATCTCATTTAATCCTCTAACAACTAGATAGCCAAGGAAGGTATCACAGAGAAGGAAACTGAAATTCAGAGTAGGTAAATGCTTTGCCCTAGTTACCAAGTGGCAAAGTCAGGACTGGAGGAAAAACAAATTTTCTGGCTCCTGATCCAGCATGTTGTCATCATGCATCCACAGAAGCAGTATTTCCATTTGGAGCTACGACTCAGGTCCTGTTCTTGCCTCAAACTGGGCTACAAAAGAGCCAAGGGAATGTGTAAAGAACATGTCCCAGAATGCTTAGGATCCCTAGATACAACACAAGCATACCGCATTTTGTTGCACTTTCACTTTATTGTGCTTCACAGATACTGGTTTTTTTTTTTTTTTTACAAATTGAAGGTCTATGGCAACTCTGTCAAGCAGGTCTACTGGCATCATTTTTCTAACAGCATTTGCTCACTTCATGTCTTTGTGTCACATTTTGGTAATTCTCACAAAATTTCAAAATTTTCATTATTATTATTATATTTGGCTTTTTTTAGAAGATTTATTTGTTTGAGAGAGAGACAGAAAGCGCGCATGTGAGCATGCCAAGAAGTACAGGAAGGAGGGGGGCTGTCCTGGAAGGGGCACTGCAGAAGGAACACCAGACCAGGGGACAAGAGGCCTGGCTCCCAATCTGGCCTCTTCCATGAACGCAGTATGTGATCTTGAATAAATTCAATTCCTCTCTGGATCCCAGTTTCCTCCTCTTGTAAAATAAAGGGGCTGGACTAGATCATCTCTGAGGTCCCTGCCAACTCTGATATTTTTATTAAATTAGAAATGGAAAAGGGGGTGCCTGGGTGGCTCAGTCATTAAGCGTCTGCCTTCAGCTCAGGTCATGATCCCCGGGTCCTGGGATCGAGCCCCACATCAGGCTCCCTGCTCTGCGGGAAGCGTGCTTCTCCCTCTCCCACTCCTCCTGCTTGTGTTCCCTCTCTCGCTGTGTCTCTGTCTGTCAAATAAATAAATAAAATCTTTTAGGGAAAAAAAAAATGGAAAAGAAAGGGCGGCTGGGTGGCTCAGTTGGTTAAGCACCTGCCTTCGGCTCAGGTCATGATCCCAGGGTCCTGGGATCGAGCTCCGCACTAGGCTATCTGCTCAGCGGTGAGCCTGCCTCTCCCTCTGCCTGGCGCTCTCCCTACTTGGCGTGCTCTCTCTCTTTCTGTCAAATAAATAAAATCTTTAAAAAAAAAAAAAAGTTAAAGAAGTGTTAAGAGATCATTCACATCAGGCCTTGACTCTGAGGAGTTCCAAGGTAGGACACAGGCTCTCTTAACTGATAGATGATCTCAATGCCCATCTCTGAGGTATAAAACAAAAAACTCTACAGACAACCTGCTCCAAACATAGGACACCAGTACCACACAAATTCATTAAAAACCTAAATTCATTCTAAGACTGTCCTCTTGCTGATATAAATCTTCTATCTCACTGATCAAAAGGTACAGAAACAGGGACGCCTAACTGGCTCAGCCAATAGAGCATGCAACTCTCAATCTTGGGGGTCATGAGTTCAAGCCCCAGGTCAGGCACAGAATTTACTTTTAAAGGGGGGGTTACAGAAATACATAACGAAAGCAAATCCCATGGCTTTGGCACACTCTGTGGTTCAGAGAGCCGAGTAGCTTAATATTTAAAAAAGGAAACATTATACAGCAAAGGTTCTAATGACCTAGAATAATCTACTGCAGTTGATCACTCCAATGGGGGATGGGAAAGTGGGTGGAGGGGGTTCTCCCCAGTGGTGTAGAAACCATCTTACCTGAGGTACTGAGGCTTCCTGATGTGAGTTTTCTTTGCCGGTTTTCCTGATAATGTAACAGGTGGGACCACAAGGCTGATTTCCCCTGGAACCAACACAAGGAAGAAACACCTATCAGTTTAGATTTCAGAGGCCAAGGCATCCAGTGAACACAGTCACAGATAATTTTAACATACAGATATGGGCTTTTACTAAAAAGTATCTCTACTATTTCCTTATCTCGATGTACACCCAGATGCAATGTATACAAATATATCACCCTACTAAAATGCAGGAGAAATATAAAGAAGACTTGAAAGGAATAGAAAAGAGAAATGGTCCACCACTTCAAACAGGACATGGCTAAAAAGAGTCTGCGAATGGACCAGTGGATAAGAAAGAAAAAAAGCAAACAACCTATCAACTTCTAAGTTGGTTAAAGGCCAGCTTGGGTAGAGCATGATGGCTTCTGTACTGAGGAGCTAATATCCAGTCTACAAGATTCTACGATAGCTCCTGAATTTCCTAAAACATTTAAAGGCATTACTGCCCTTAGGGCAGGCTGAAGAGAATAAGCTGTCACTAAGATGAGGATTTACTATTGAAGGTAAAAATGAAGAGGCCTGCAGGAAGGTAGGCTGGTATTTAATTATAGCTAATATAACAGAACCTTAGCATTTTGAAATGTAAGAGTTGCAGTTTAAACTATCTGAGACATGTAGTAATTTGTCACTTTACCAAGGCACAAGTCTGATTAGCATTTGCAATCCTGAGGTAAGGGAGCAATTTGCCTACATGGTGAGTGAGCCCAGCTGGCGACCCAGCCACTGCTTTGTCTCTTTCTAGTCATCCTGCAATACACAGTGCCCTTTGTTAGGTGATAAAAACTTTATTTTAAATTCATGGTAAATGTTTCTATATATCTGATATAACGTAAATGTAGTATTATGCTTTATTTTAGTAGTAGGATTTATTATAATAATTTTATAAATGACTTTAGTTCTATATTTCAGAGAAGTGATAGTAATAATAATAGAAGCTACTATGTCCTGAGACTTGCTACTAAGCACTATGTTAAATGTTCAAAATATAATACTTTATTTAATGCATGTTCAAAATATAATACTTTATTTGATGCTCTCAACAATCCTACAGGATAGGTACCTCTATTTTCATTCTCTTTAGAAAAGAGCAAATTGAGCATCAGAAAGATTAAGTAACTTGTAAAAGATCAGACAGATAGTAAACAGAGTGTTGGGATTCAAGCTTCAATCTAATGGCAGAACCATTGCTCCCAATAATGATACTATATAGACTGCCTGGAAGAGATCATTCAATTTATGAAGTTATACATTCTGAAGAAAATTTTATGCTCTTGGATGAATGTGAGGATTTAAGGTCTCAAGATTTGTCCCTTGAGAATACTGGGGATCTATTTTGTTTCTATCCATTTGATAGATTCTAGGGGGAAAAAAATCAAGCACTTGAATGGAAGAAAACCCTCATCTATAGATCAGAAAGCTGTTAACATAAACTTGCTATATGTTTGGATATCCTATAAGATTTAACCAACTTTAAAAAAAAAAAAAAAAAAAGGAAAAAAGGGGGAGCCTGGGTGGCTCAGTTGAGTATCTGCCTTTGGCTCAGGTCATGATCCCAGAGTCCTGGGATCGAGCCCTGCATCAGGCTCCCTATGGGGAGTCTGCTTCTCCCTTTCCCTCTGCTCACCACCCGCCAATCGTGCTCTCACTCTTTCTCTCTCTCTCTCAAATAAATAAATAATCTTTAAAAAAAAAAAAAAAAAAAAGGATTTAACTAGCTTAAAACAAAACCCAATAATCATAATGGTATTTTTTTATAAAACACACAAGTTAAAACTAGAAAAGACTTTTTTTATTCATTAAGAAACCACATTTTTTTTTTTAATTATGTTCAACAACATCAATGAGACTTACAACTTCCATACACTAACTGGTATATTGATACAATATATGTGAAAGACAATACAAGAGCTTAAAATATTCACACTCTTTGATTTAGTGATTCAGCTTCCAGAAATCTGTCCATCCCTCTACCAAAATGGTTAGAGTAGGCTCCTAAAACAGCAGGGACTTTGGCTTATTCATTACTGTATCCCCAGAATCCAGGAAGACTAGGAAGGCAGACGTGTATGGATGTGACCTACACTAAGTACGGCCAGTCACCAGAGAGCCCTCACATGCAACACTGCCGAAGAGCCAAAGACTACAGCAGCACCAGCCTGCCATGCCAGAAGGACGCCCTGGCTCACGGTGATTTTACCGGAGAGAGAGCAAAGGCAGGAGCGAGAGAGCAGCGCTGGGCTGAATGAAGCTCAGGGATAGGGCACTGGGGACTTTATAGTTCAGGAGCTACGATTATTCTTTTTCCTCTTTTGCACAGAGGCTGACTGAGACTGCAAGGTTCAATTTAGTCTAACTACCCATTTGGGGTATTATACAGGGAAAGCAAAATACAGATAGCACCGGATTCTCCAAGGATGTCATACACAGGTGAGAAACAACCCATTTTCACTTACCCAAAGGGCAGCAGTTACAAAACCAGTATGAAAAAACAAACCTCACCTCTTATTGTTAGAAGAATATACTAGAGAAGGATGCCCATCTCCTTGAAAAATGTCACTGAAAGCCAAAGACAGTTGTGAGCAGTCACGGCCAGTAACAAAATTTAGGAAGCTAGCAGCAAAAACTGCTGTTTGGGTTCTCTCTACTTTCTAAGTAGATTAAAATAGGTAGTTGATCAGTAAGGTGCCCTCAGAAGGGGCAATAAGATCACTCTCTGACAGTGAATTTGGTCACAATGTGGGTGACTGCAGGATCATGCACAATCTCCATGATGGAGTCCAGGTAACCAGGTTACAGAACTTCTGGACTGGAACATAACCAAAGAATGTCTCACCAGGAGAGAGGTGCTCTACACACACGCTAGCAAAGTGAAGGCCTAAGGAGAACATGCGGTAGAAACCCAGCAGAGATAGTCAGTCAATCCGCAGCTGACCATGCATGCATCCCTGAGGGTACTAACACCCTGCCAAAAAGCACACACCCTTGCTTCCCTCTGCTGACAATGTCAGTGCTTCACTTTTCATGCTCCAAATGCAGGATCCAGAACAAAATGGACCCCATTATTTTGTATTGGTTTCTCACTAAACAAGTAGCCTCTATCTATCCAAACTGAGAAGAGACTCAAATGGGCTCCAAAAAATATTCCTCCCATGCTATGGGAATTTTTGCAGAATATGGCTGCAAAGCCTCAGAGGACAGGTTTAGAACATGTGATGATAGGTATTATTTCTTAAAATGCAGGAGAAGGCTCACTAGCTCTCTAGAAATTTTTATGGCAAACATTAAAGTTTGGGGGGGCATACCAAAAAGCTAAAGAGCTCAATTTTAAGTGTCAGGCTCACTCAACTTAAAGGAAAATGATAAAATGATGATGTATATTCTACTCATTTGTTATACAGAAAAGGAAAAAAACAAATTCTTCATGTAGAGCCTAACATAATAGCCACCATATGTTATAAACCTACCACATGCCAGGTATTTATTTTTATTACATCTAATTATCATAACCCTCAAAGGTAGATTTGATTAATTCCTATAGTATGGATAAAGAAAATGAGATTCAAAAATCACAAGTTACTGGAAGTCATCCAGCAGAACTAGGATTCAAATCCCAGTCTTTCTGACTCCAAAGCCCATAGTACTGCTATTATACTAGAGGATTCTCAAATTTTAGGGAGGTGATACACAATTTTTAGCATTAAAAAAATTTATTAACCACACTGTTGTTTATAATACTGAAAAATCAGAAATAACCTAAATAACTAGTAATAAAGGATTGATTCAAACATGGAAAACGTATACAATGGATACAGTAACTAAAACTGAAATCTGAGAAGAGTAGTAATAATGACAAACATTTACAGAGCACATCCCAAATTCCAGGCTCTGAGTTTAGTGCTTCACCTAAACTACCTTAGCAAATCCTCACAAGAATCCTATGGAGGTGGGTACTTTAAAAAGTCCAGCATATACAAGATGAAAGAGAAGCTTAGAAAAACCACAAATCTTGATCAGTTTCATGAAGTTATTAAGCAGGAATCAAACCCAGGTCTATCTGATCCATAGTCTGAGCTCTTAAATACCTACTACAGTATCACCTAAAAATTAGTTAAGGACATGGAAAAAAATACGAGGTAAAAAAAGCAAGTTACAAAACATTATGTACAGTATGATCCCATCTAGATTTTTAAAGTTTTACTGAGATATAATTCACATTACCATAAAATTCACACTTACAAAGTATACGATTTTGTTACAAAAAAAAAAATCTGGTTTTTAGTACGTTCACAGAGTTGTACAACCATCATCACTACCTAATTTTAGAACATTGTCATCACCCAAGGGGCGCCTGGGTGGCTCAGTTGGTGAAGTGACTGCCTTCGGCTCGGGTCATGATCCTGGAGTCCCTGGATCGAGTCCTGCATCGGGCTCCCTGCTCGGCGGGGAGTCTGCTTCTCCCTCTAACCCTCTCATGCTCTATCTCGTTCTCTCTCTCAAATAAATAAATAAAATCTTTAAAAAAAAACAAAACAAAACATTGTCATCACCCAAAAAGAAACCCCATACCCATTATCAGTCACTCCCTAATCTCCTTCGCTCCCATTTCTGATATCCCCTCATCTGCTTTCTGTCTATGGATTTGCCTATTCTGGACATTTTATATAAATGGGATCATATAATATGTGGTCTTTTGTGACTGGCTTCTTTCACTTAGTATGTTGAGCCGTGTATCATCCCTCATTCCTTTTACTGCTGAATTATATTCCATTGTATAGATATCCACAATTTAGTGTATCTATTCATCAACTGATGGACATTTGGGCTGTTCTATTTCTGGCCTATTAGGAATAATGCTGCTATGAACATTTGTGTAAATGTTTTTATACAAACATATGTTTCCATTTATCTTGAGTACATAGCTAAAAGTGGACTCACTGTGTCATATAACACTATGTTTAACACTCTGAGGAACTGCCAGACTATGCTCCAAAATGGCTGCACTGTTTTACATTCCCACCAGCAATGTGTGAAGGTTCTAATTTCTCCAGATCCTTACTAAACTTGTTACTGTCTGTCTTTTTTATTTTAGTTATCTTAGTGGATGTGAAAAAGTATCTCATTGTGGTTGGATTTTTAAATATCCATGGTATGTGGGTACAATGTGCACAGAAAAATGTTTTGAAGGACAGATATGGTAGACTGTCTCTATACCCATGACAATGGCACTCCAGAAGGGCAGAGATCGGGACGCCTGGGTGGCTCAGTCGTTAAGCATCTGCCTTCAGCTCAGGTCATGGTCCCAGGGTCCTGGGATCAAGCCCCACATCGGGCTCCCTGCTTGGCGGGAAGCCTGCTTCTCCCTCTCCCACTCCCCCTGCTGTGTTCCCTCTCTCGCTGTGTCTCTCTCTGTCAAATAAATAAAATCTTAAAAAAAGAAATTAGAAGGGCAGAGATCTTGGTCTGTTTTGTTCACTAACAAACAAGTGCCTGGCACACTGTCAGCCCTCAATAAATACTTGCTGGATACTTACATGTTTTTCTAATTTATCCATATTAAAACTGTTTTTTTTTTTTTTAAAGCTTACTTTAGAGAGAGAGAGAGAACACGAGTGGGGAGAGGGGCAGAGGGAGAGAATCTCAAGCAGACCCCGTGCTGAGTGCAGAGCCCATTGCAGGGCTCAATCTCCATGAGATCTCATGGAGCACGACCCATGAGATCATGACCTGAGCTGAAATCACGAGTCGGACACTTAACCGACTGCGCCACCCAGGCGCCCCTAAAACTGTTTTTGAAAAGATTTCATGTTCTCTTCAAATTTAAAAATGCATAAAAGTAAAAGTTGTCCATCTTGACTAGCTATTCCAAAGAGAGTATTCTGAAATAAGGAAATTCTCTGGTATCAAGCAGTAACAATCAAACTTACTCAATTTCCTGCAGTCCTTTCTCAAATCTTTAGACAGTTAAGCTATCTGTATATAAAAGAAATGTTAATGACAGAACTTTTTCCACTGGAAATGTACCATTAGTGAAGGACCCTTAGAGTACTTATGAGCTCCAAGTTCTTTCTTTTGTGTCCCATCTCCAGACCAGGGCCAGCTGCCAAAAAGGATCTATCAATCTGGCCTTTAGATCTATTTACAATAAGGAAGATGCCACTCTAAAAATGTCTAACACACAGATTCATGAAGCATATTTTTTAAAGAAAATAGTTTGGATCACATTTATTTACTTATTTATTTGTTTAGCTATTTCAAGTCTCACCCCACACATGGCATGCACCATTTTTCAAAGCCAGCCAGCTGGAAGAGTGTGGGAAAGCTAGTAAGTTAAAAGAGAAAGTTTGCTCAGCAGGGAGAGTCTAGACATTCCTTACCTGCTTTACTTGTAGCCCATGACTCCAGATCCTCTCTAGGAGGTCACAAAGGCTGGCAATCAAGGTGTTCTCCTCCACCCCTGTGATGTTCACCTCCCCGTGCCCTAGTTCCACAGCCTCTCGGCCCATCTTCTCCACCAGCATCCTCTTGGTCTACAAGGAATCAGTCAGTAGGATTAGATGACCACAGTGAGCAGGATCACATGCAACTAGAGAGAGCGGTGGTGACCCCTACAGCACATCTGCTGGGCTGGGAAGGACAAGATAAGTAAGACCTAGAGACATAAAATATATTTATTCCCCATCATATAGGTCAGGTCATGGTGGAGTGCATTCTTTAAAAGTTCAGTTACAGGGGCGCCTGGTTGGCCCAGTCATTAAGCGTCTGCCTTTGGCTCGGGTCATGATCCCAGGGTCCTGGGATCGAGCCCCGCATCGGGCTCCCTGCTCAGCAGGAAGCCTGCTTCTCCCTCTCCCACTCCCCCTGCTTGTGTTCCCTTTCTCACTGTGTCTCTGTCAAATAAATAAATAAATATAATCTTTTAAAAAAAATAAAAGTTCAGTTACAAAGATAAGAACACAGCAATCACTGTATGACCATGAGCAAGTGATACCATCACTCTGGATTAATTTTTTGCATTTATGAGATGAAAGAGTTGAATAAAACCCTTTGGTCACAGTCACTTCCGACATTCTCTGTTTCTCATTGTTTAACTGATCTTACCAAACAAACCTGCAAGCATTTAAGGTTAGAAATACATCTGACATACCTGTCAAGGGGATCAAAATTAAGGACAAATAATTTACTTTTGTTTTTCTTTCTTCCAAGATTTTATTTAAATTCAAGTTAGTTCACATATAGTATAGTATTAGTTTCAGGGGTAGAATTTAGTGATTCATCAGTTGCATATAACACCCAGTGCTCATTACCTCAAGTGCCCTCCTTAAAGCCCATCACCCAACTACCCCATCCTCCCACCCATCTGCCCTCCAGCAACCCTCAGTTTGTTCCCTATAGTTAAGAGTCTCTCATGGTTTGCCTCCCCCGTCTTTATCTTATTTTATTTTTCCCTCCCTTCCCCTATGTTCATCTGTTTTGTTTCTTAAATTCCACATGAGTGAAATCATATATTTGTCTTTCTCTGACTTATTTCATTTAGCATAATACCCTCTAGTTCCATCCACGTTGTTGCAAATGGCTGAGTAATATTCCATTGTACATATATACACATCTTTTTTTTTCCCAAGATTTTATTTATTTTTTTTTGTCAGAGAGACAGAGACACAGACAGAGCACCAGCAGGGGGAGCGGCAAGCAGAGGGAGAAGCAGGCTCCCCACTGAGCAAGGAGTGCAATATGGGACTATGACTTGAGCCGAAGGCAGACACTTAACTGACTGAGCCACCCAGGCGTCCCATCACTTTATTTTTTTTAATTTATTTTATCTTTTATTTTTTATTCTAAGTCCAGTGTAATTAACATACAGTGTTATATTAGTTTCAGGTGTACAATATAGTGATTCAATAGTTCCATATATTACTCAGTGCTCATCAAGAAAAAGTGTACTCTTAATCCCCTTCATCTATTTCACCCATCCACCCTCCCACCTCCCCTCTGGCAACGATCAGTTTGTTCTCTACAGTTAAGAGTCTGTTTTTCTGGGCACCCGGGTGGCTCAGTCGTTAAGCGTCTGCCTTCGGCTCAGGTTGTGATCCCAGGGTCCTGGGATCGAGCCCCACATCGGGCTCCCTGCTAGGCGGGAAGCCTGCTTCCCCCTCTCCCCCTGCTTGTATTCCCTCTCTCACTGTGTCTCTCTCTGTCAAATAAATAAATAAAATCTTTAAAAAAAAAAAAAAGAGTCTGTTTTTCGGTTTGTCTCTTTTCTTTGTTCGTTTCTTTCTTAAGTTCAGCATAAGAGTGAAATCATATGGTATTTGTCTTTCTCTGACTGACTTATTTCACTTAGCATAATACCCTCCAGATCCATCCATGTTGTTGCAAATAGCAAGATTTCATTCTCTTTTCTAAGTAATCTTCCTATACATATACACCACTTCTTTTTTATCCATTCATCAATCGATGGACACTTGGGCTGCTTCCATAATTCGGCTATTGTAAATAATGCTACTATAAACATAGGGGTATATATATCTTTTTGAATTAGTGTTTTTGTATTCTTTGAGTAAATACCCAGTAGTACAATTGCTGGAACATAGGGCTGTCCTATTTTTAATTTTTTGAGGAACCCGCATACTATTTTCCACAGTGGCTGCACCAGTTTGCATTCTTACCAACAGTGCACAAGGGGTCCTTTTTCTCTACCATCCTTGTCAACACTTGTTGTTTCTTGTGTTTTTGATTTTAGCTATTCCAACAGGTATGAGGTGATATCTCACTGTGGTTTTGATTTGCATTTCATTGATGATGACCATCTTTTCATGTGTCTGTTGGCCAGCTGTATGTCTTCTTTGGAGAAATGTCTGTTCATGTCTTCTGCCCATTTTTAATTGGATTATTTGTTTTACTGGTGTTGAGTTGTGTAAGTTCTTTATATATTTGGGACACTAACCCTTTATCAGATACGTCATTTGAAAATATCTTCTCCCATTCAGTAGGTTGCCTTTTTTTAGTTTTGTTAATTATTTCTTTTGCTGTGCAGAAGCTTTTTATTTTGATGTAGTCCCAATAGCTTATCAAGAGACATATCTAGAAAGATGTTGCTATGGCCAGTGTCAGAGAAATTACTGCCTGTGCTCTCTTCTAAGATTTTTATGGTTTCAGGTCTCACATTTAGATCCTTAATCCACTTTGAGTTTATTTTTGTGTATGGTGTAAGAAAGTGGTCTAGTTTCATTCTTTTGCGTGTAGCTGTCCAGTTTTCCCAACACCATTTGTTGAAACTGTCTTTTTCCCATTGCATATTCCTGCCTCCTTTGTCAATAATTGACCAAATAGGGCGCCTGGGTGGCTCAGTCGTTAAGCGTCTGCCTTCGGCTCAGGTCATGATCCCAGGGTCCTGGGATCGAGCCCCACATCGGGCTCCCTGCTCTGCAGGAAGCCTGCTTCTCCCTCTCCCACTCCCCCTGCTTGTGTTCCTGCTCTCGCTATCTTTCTCTCTGTCAAATAAATAAATAAAATCTTTAAAAAAATAAATAAATAAAAATAATTGACCAAATGATCTTGGGTTTATTTCTGGACTCTATTCTGTTCCACTGATCTAAGTGTCTATTTTTAAACATAGCACCTATTAACAATAGATTATTGTGCACTTTAAAATATGTTAAGAGAATAGATCTCATGTTAAGTATACTTACCACAAAAAAAACAAAACCCACAAAATAACATAAGGAAATTTTTGGAAGTGACAGATCTGTGTAGCGATAGATTGATTATGGTGATAGTATCATGGGTGTATGCATACGTCCAACTTGTCAAAATGTGTACATTAAAATATGTGTGTAGAGGGCGCCTGGGTGGCTCAGTCGTTAAGCGTCTGCCTTCGGCTCAGGTCACGGTCTCAGGGTCCTGGGATCGAGTCCCGCATCAGGCTCCCTGCTCGGCGGGAAGCCTGCTTCTCCCTCTCCCACTCCCCCTGCTTGTGTTCCCTCTCTCGCTGTCTCTCGCTCTCTCAAATAAATAAATGAAATCTTTAAAAATAAATAAATAAATAAAAATAAAATATGTGTGTAGGGACACCTGGGTGGCTCAGTCGGTTAAGCTACCCACTCTTGATCTCAGCTCAGGTCTTGATCTCAGGGTCATGAGTAGGTGTGGAGTCTACTTAAAAAAAAAATATGTGTAATTTTTTGTATATCAAGTATACCTCAATAAAGCTTAAAAACATTACTATCTGTAGAATTGAAAAAACATCCAAACAATAAGTTTAAACTGAACAACACACTTTGGCCTGGCACATAATTGGCACCCAGTAAATTCTTGTGTCTAGATAATGATACTACTGCTATCAAATTAAAACAGAGAGGCAAAAACATTTTCATGTGTGTAAGATTAATGTGTTGAAGACAATTCAACTACAAGGATTTCATGTAAGTAATGTAAGATGTCTAAAATTGAAAACTACATCCATCTCTCAGTTTTAAAAAATACATATTAAATTAATATCAAGCAAAGTGTGCCTGCTCTCCAGTAATGGTATATTTATTTAAAACAAATACACCTAATTCCAAGTTAACAGGATCTTAAAATCAGTACTATCCCATTATATTAACAATATTTTTAAAGCCAAGGAAGAGCGGTCAGAGCCCAGATGTGGTCTCCCCTTGGCCGCCAAGGAAGAGAGCACACATTCACGAGCAACCATAGCTCACCTTGTTGCGGCATTCCTTGAGCAGGCCCTCTACAAACTTCCAGTTGGTCTGAGCAATCACTGATGGGGACAGGTTGGACAGTTTGGGCTGGCGGATGGTACTGCCCATATTCCTGGCTTCCTGGATGTACTTCTACAGCAAACAGAAAAATCAAAGGCTGTTTGGATCCATGCACACAAACCACAGTGACCAGTACTAATGAGAGCCTGAAGAGGGCACTACTATCACCCCACACTTTCTTACTGCCTCTTTCTTACGCTTACAGTTGGAGGTGGAAAGCTTAAAATGCAATTCTTGCAGCAAAAAGAAAAACTAAGACAATATGATAAGTTTTCTCTGATGTAAGGCATTTCATGAGTACCGTAATTACCTTTGCTTTAATGGTATGAGAGGTAAAGAGCACATGGCTAACACATAGCTAACACATGGCTGCAGCATGTATAGCTCAGTGTACAAACCCACTCAAATTTCAAAGTACTAATGAGAAACTCATTTTCTCCACCATGCTGCGAGGAGTTTAACTCTTCCGCCCATATCAAAAATATCTACCCTTACTATCATGAAGTATAGCCTTGCTAAATTAGGGCCTGGAAAATAAGAGTGCACATTCAAAACAACAACTGCATCTTCTGTTTTTCTACAATGTGCTGGTGATTCTCCATATGCTATTTGTTTTAACACAGAGCTCACATCAATTCAGTGAACTGCGCACTGACATCCTATCAGCAGCGCAAGTTCGCAACCAGTATTTTTACCCTAGACTTTCCAGTAGTACAATTCTGTCCATTCTATCTTCTGGTCCTCAATCTGCCCCTCCTACCAACCCCCAAGGTTAGGCTTCAATTCCTTCACCTGGACTACTGCTACCTGCCTCCTAGTTTGTTACCTACCTCCTCTCCTGTACCTCTTTACTCCAAAGTATTCTGTCCACAGCCTCCATTACACAACAACTACCAAGCGTTTGCTCCTCCATTTCTTCTACTTGAATGCTCTTATTTGTCTCTCACAATCCCATCATCCTTTGAGGCTTAAAGAGATGATGGCTCCCTCGGTCTTATTTGAATACTATGCCAGGTAGAACTGAGCTCTGATCATCAGAGATCAAACACTGACTTGCCTCTCATATGGCCCTTTCCAAAGACTATTCTACTAAAGTTATTTGTGTATCTGACTTTGTTCCCTTAATAAACTGGTATTCCCTGAGGACAAGCCTACCTCCCCTGTCATCTTTTTATTTCAGAGTGCTTACTACAGTGATTTGACCAAAAAAACATGCTCAATAAACACTGCTAAAAAAAGTAATATGGAGGTGAGGTGGAAGACCCAGGGGACACTTCTAAAATAACACCAATACCCCAAATCCCTTATGCTACCTTCATAAAAAGTCTAAGCACAATCATATTCTTTAAATCAGCAGTTAAAAATTCATAACCATACCCTGCAATTCTAATTTATTCCTTTAAAAAACAGCAAAGACAAAATGGTATTTGTTTTCCCATTCACTGAGGTGCCAGACACATTTGAAAACAGTATGCTTTAACAGGTTTTAAATGTATAAAATGTAAATTGCAGGGTCTTTTCTCAAAGAGAAGTTCCTGAAATGGGACTCTGAAGGTGAAGCTCCATTTTCACAACTTCTCTGCAACTAAGTAAGGCAGGGTCTCCATCCTGAGGTTTAGAACTAGAAACTTCACTGGGAACAAGTTACAGTAGAGCTAAGAAACTCAGCTGGTAAACTCAGGAGGTCAATTCAGGAATCCCTAATCCCCAGGCACCTGATGATAACATTCTTCTCTTTTGTACCTCTAAGAAAAAAAGTCAAGATTACCCGATTTAAATTAAGATACATAAAAAATAGAAGAAAAGCTCCCTACTCCCCAGTTTCAGAGATTCACAGTATTAACTCAAGTCCAGCTTTTCTTCCTTCTCACTCTAACAGAATTAACTTCTTTACTACCATACTACACACACAAAAAGCCTCACAAATTTTAAAAGTATTCTCCCAAATTTCAGACTCTTATCTTCTGAGGTTCCTATCACACTCCCCAGAGATCATACATGACTGAGTACTGAAAGGACAGTGAAAGGCTCTCTTCTTAAGCAGGACATCATTCCTAATGGGGCTACAAACAGGGTGTGGCTCAGGGAGAGGATCTACATGGTTAATAGTCAGCTGTCACTTGCAGAACATCGTACATTCTGGATTTGTCATAACCAAGGCCCAGTATCAGGTATCAGGAACTAACCCTAGTATTAACCCTTCTTTATGGGGAGAGGTCATTGCTAAGACATTTGAATTAGATCAGAGGCCAAGGAAATGGGAAAGAGGAGAGTATAAAATAGTCATAGTGTCACTGTCTGTCACTCTTAAGGTGTCTTACCTCTCTCTGGTCATTATCTAAACGCAGGTGTTCTGTGTGCTGCTTCTGCCGATCTTTCCGCCTCCACTGGGCAGGGGCATTCCTTTTTGTCCACCTGACAGAATCCAAGCAGGCAAATTATGAACATCGCACTAAAAAAGTAAAGTCAAGTTACTGACAGGAGAGAGCCTGGACATCTAGGGAACAACACTGGGCATGGAAAAACGACCAAAAGTCACCAGAGATAGCTCAGAGACCTTGAAGAAAAGGAGCTTAGACCTCAGTGACTAGGCAAGAGAAACTCCTCAGGGAACACAGACATAGCTCTCTTAAAACATGTACAAAAACACGTCATATGCAGACCCAAAACTATACTCATTCAACTTTGTCTGGGCTTTGATACACTCATCTCCAAAAGTAACTAAAAAAGAGCAACCCTGCTAAAGTAATTACTTTCAGTTCAGACTCCAATTATTTCAATTACCACTTACTGAAGATACAATGCTAGCTAGGTATGGTATGGAATTTAGCTGAGAGATGACTGCAACCTATCTGCAGCCTGGCTTTCTGCAGCTTCTGGGCATGTGGAGCTATCCCAATTTGCAGAGTAGAGACAGGAATTAATTATACTTTGTCACCGTATTCTTGTTCAAACAAGTGAACAACCTGACAGTCTGGGTCTTTTCCATATTTGCTTTACAAAATTCCAGGAGTCTTCTATCAGCTCAGGCCCAGATACTAGATAGCCCTCACCACCTTGGTTAGGGAGCTGGATCAGGGAATCCCTGGGTTGACTCACTTGTTGCTGGCTGGCCCAGTGGAAAGTACATCAGACTGCAACTTAGGGAAAAAGCCCGGCTCATACTTCCCTTGCCCAATCTTCATGTCAAGTAAATGGGGGTGAATCGCAGTATGGTCAATTTTTGCCAGACGCAGTTCAATTGCTTTCTCTGGATGAGAACAACAAAAATAAGTCAAATATTTTTTTTAAATATACCATATTTTAGGCCATAAAATAAGTCTCAATACATTTAAGATCATTTGAATCATACAAAATATGTCCTCTGACCACAATAATCAATAATAACATCTTAAAACTAAGTAACACACTTCTATATAAAACTCATGGGTCAAAAAGAAATCAAAAGAGAAATAAAGTTTCCTGAAACTGAATAAAGATGAAAACACAAAATATCAGCATATGTCATTAAAATATTACTCAAAAGGAGATTTACAGCACTAAATACCTATTTTAGAAAAGGAAAGTCTCAAACTAATGACCTCAGCTTCCACCTTAAGAAACCAGAAAAAGACAAGGAAATTAAATCCAGAGCAAATACAAGAAAGGAAAAAATAAAGGCCAGAATAAAATCAATGAAACAGCAAACAGAGAAAATTAAAAATCCAAACAGTAGTTCTTTCAGAAGATCAGTAAAACTAATAAAAAAAGTCTGGTCAGGATAAAAAGTAAAAGACACAAATGAACATTATCAGGAATGAGGTGACATTGCTACAGATTCTACGGATATTAATACAGGAATATTCAAATAATTTAATGTCAACAAATTTAACAATAGGTTAGATGGAGAAATTCCTTGAAAAACACAAACTGCAAAAGCTCATTTAAGAAGAAACAGATATGAATAGCCTTATATCTATTTTAAAAATTGAATCTGTAGTTTATTTATTTTATTTTTTTAGTAGGCTCCACACCCAGTGTAGGGCTTAAACGCACAACCTTGAGATTAAGAGTCACTTGCTCTACTGACTGAGCCAGCCACAGATCCCCGAATCTGTAATTCAAAACCTTCCCACAAAAAACTCCAGGCCCAGATGGCTTCACTGATGAATTCTGCCAAACATCCAAAGAAGAAATAGTATCAGTTACACAAGCTCTCAAGGAAACTGAAGAGGAAAGAATACTTGCCAACTTATTCTTTGAAGCTAGCATTATCCTAATACCAAATCAGACCAAAATATTACCAAAAAAAACTATGAACCAATATCCCTCATGAACATAGATGCAAAAATCCTAAACAAAATTTTTGTAAATCTAATCCAATAATATACAAAAAGGATAATACATCATGACCAAATACAGTTTATTTCAGGAATTCAAGTTGATTTACACATTCAAAAATCAATGAATGTCGTCATTCACCAAATTAAAAAACTAAATCTAATAACCGTATAATTACCTCAACAGATGCAGAAAAAGCATCTGACAAAATACAACATCCACTTCTGATAAAAATTCTCAACAAACTAGTAACAGAAACAAATATCGATCTAATAAAAGATATTCACTGAGGGGCACCTGGGTGGCTCAGTCAGTCGAGCATCCAACTCTTGATTTCAGTTCACGTCATGAACTCAGGGTAGCGAGATTGAGCCCCATGTTGGGTTCCGTGCTCAGTGGGGAGTCTGCTCGAGATTCTCTCTCCCTCTCCCTCTGCCCCTTCCCCTCCATGTGCTTGCTTGCTTTCTCTCTCAAAATAAATAAATAAATCTTAAAAAAAAAAAAGATATCCACTGAAAAACCTACAGCTAACATCATACTTAATGGTGAATGCTTTCCCCTAAAATCAGGAATAAGACAACAATGTCCACTATCACCACGTCTATTTGACACTGTAGTAAAGGTTCTAGCCAGTGCAATATGGTTAAGATAAAGAAAAGACATCTGGATTGAAAAGGAAAAAGTAAAACTATCACTATTTGCAGGTAATATGATTATGTAGAAAAATCTGCTAGAATGTACAAAAAACTACTAGAAATAATATAGTACGGCTGTAGGGCACATATCAATATACAGAACTTGTATTTCTAAATATTAGCAATGAACAATCAGAAATTAAAATACCAAAAAATATGACATACTTAAAAGACAAATCTGACAAAAGATAGGCAAAACTTGCACAGTGAAAACTATATAACACTGCTGAGAGAAACTAAAGAAGACCTAAATGACCTAAATGAATGGAGAGATATGCCATGTCCACAGATCAGAAAACTCAATAACGTTAAGGTGTCAAATCTCCCTAAATATATCTATAGATTCAAGGCAATTTCAATCAAAATCTCAGAAGGTTATTTGTGAAAATTGGTAAGCTGATCCTATATATATATGAAATACAAAGAACCCAGAATAGTCAAAGCAAATTTGAAAAAGAAGAATAAAGTCGGAGGACTAACATTACCTGACTTCAAGATTTCATATAAAGCTACAGTAATCCAGACAATGTGGTACTGATGTAAATGGAGACTAAAAGATTAATGAAACAGAACAGAGAATCCAGAAATAGACCCACATGTATATAGATCACGGATATTTTGACAAAGGTTAGAAGGCAATTCACTGGAGAAAGGATAGTCCTTGCTGGCTAATGGAACATAATTTAAAAAAAAAAAAAAAAAAAAAAGGATATTCTTTTCAACATGTGATGCTGGAACAAGTGGATATCCACATGGAAAAAATGACCTTGGATCCTTAGCTTACACTATCTATAAAAATTAACTTGAAATGGATCATAGGCCCAAATATAAAGCCTGAAAACATAAAACTTCTAGAAAGAGATATAGAGAAAAGAAAATCTATCTGTGACCTTGGTTAAGCAAAAATTTCTTACATATAATACCAAAAGTATAATCCATTTTCTCCCTAAGGATTTTATTTTTAAGTAATCTCTACACCCAACATGGGGCTCAAACTCACAACCCTGAGATCAAGAATCTCATGCTCTACCAACTGAGCCAGCCAGGCAACCCCATTTTTTTTAAAGATTTGATCCATTTTTTAAAAAACTGATAATTCAGTCCTCTTCAAAATTTAAAATGTTGTTCTTAAAAAACCACTGTTAAGAGAACAAAAAGACAAGCCATAGAGTAGGGTCAATAAATGTAAATCATATATCTGATAAAGGACTTGTATCCAGAATATATAAACAACTTTCAAAACTCAAAAAACAAACAAAAAAAACCCAAAAAGGTGGGGGGGGAGACACTTCACCGGAAAAGATGAAATGAATGAATGGCAAATAAGCAGACGGAAAAATGTTCAACATCATTTGTCATCAGGAACACCCAAATCAAAACCACAATGAGGTATTACTACAAACCTAGTAGAATGGCTAAAATGGAAAAGACTGACCATACTCAATGTTGGCAACAATGTAGAGTAACTATAACTGTTATACACTAGTGGGAATATAAAATGTACAACCAGCCACTTTGAAAGACAATTTGTCAGTTTCTTTAAAAAAGTCAACATACAAATATCACATGATCCAGTCATTCCACTCCTAGGTATTTATGCAAGGGAAAGGAAAACATGTAAACAAATGTTCATAGCCCAAATGCCTACCAACTGGTAAATAAACAAACTTCAGTAATATCCATACAATGGAATACTACTCAGCAATAAAGGGAATATGAATGAACCTCAAAATAATTATGCAGAGTAAAAGAAGCCAAACTAAACAACAACAACAACAAAAACATACTGTGTGATTCCATTTATATAAACTTCTAGAAAATGAAAACTCTATAGTAGCAGAAATCATAGCACTGGTTGCCTCAGGATTTGGGGAGAGAATGGGGAGGGGACAGGTTGGAGGTATTACAAAAGGCCATGAGAAAACTTTTGAGGGTGATGGGTGTATTTGCTTGTTCTTGATATAAATTTAAACATATATCAAAATTTTAAGTATGTGCAGTTTTCTTATATGTCAATTATACTTCAGAAAAAAAAATTTAAAGATTTTATTTATTTATTTATGAGAGAGAGAGAGTGCACAAGCAGGGGGAGCGGCAGGCAATGAGAGAAGCAGGCTACCTGCTGAGCAGGGAGCCTGCTGAACTCAATCCCAGGATCATGACCTGAGCAGAAGGCAGACGCTTAACCGACTGAGTCACCCAGCTGTGCCCAGAAAAATATTTTCTTAATATTTTATGTATTTATTTGAGAGAGAGAGAGAGCACAAGCTGAGGGGAAGGTTAGAGGGAGAGGGAGAAGGAAAAGCAGACTCCCTGATGAGCGGGGAGCCCAGCCTGGGGCTCGATCCCAGGATCCCGAGATCACGACCTGAGCCGAAGTCAAACACTCAACCAACTGAGCCACCCAGGCACCCCTAAACTTCAAAAATTTTAAAGAATAAGGCAGGTCCCCACCTGTGAGCACAGTGAGCCCTGAAGGGTTCATAACCTGGACCAATCTGTGGGAGCCTGCCTACAGGTTGGGAGGAGGAACAGGCTCATGTGCACTTTGTTTCTCACCACACCTCCAGCCCTCATATTTGTAGCACCTCTAGATTGGTGTGAGTCATGAGCCAAGCCAGCCAATTAAAAAAAAAAAAAAATTAAAGAGTATGAACAAAAAAAGCTGGTAACCCTCTTGGTATTTCCTAGAGTCATATAAAAACATCTCAGCCTTTGGGTCTTGATGTTATCCTAGGTCAAGCCACCTTCTCATTTTGGGCCTTCCTCACTTCTTCCCGCCCTTACTCTCATTCAACAGAACTTATTCAGTGTCTAAAATGTGCCAGGTGCTATTCTAGGCCCTGCAGATACAATGGTGAATCAAAGGAACATCTTTATCTATAAAATTAGTGGGTTAGAACAATTGATTGCCATCAAGATCCCTTTTTTTTTTTTTTTTAAAGATTTTATTTATTTATTTGACAGAGAGAGACACAGCGAGAGAGGGAACACAAGCAGGGGGAGTGGGAGAGGGAGAAGCAGGCTTCCCACGGAGCAGGGAGCCCAATGTGGGGCTTGATCCCAGGACCCTGAGATCACGACCTGAGCCGAAGGCAGACGCTTAACGGCTGAGCCACCCAGGCGCCCCAAGATCCCTTTTAAATGTAACATTTTAAAAGATCTCCAAAAAGACCCTTTTAGCTAACTGAACATAATAATAAAAAATTTAAAAATAAAAATTTTAAGAAAAAAAAAATCCTTTTAGTTATGTTTTTACCATTTTCCAATCAGATTGCTTCAAGAAGTTGAGGTGTGAGATGTGAGATGGGGTGAGGTGACTGAACTAGTCCTCCAGGCTAGGGATCTGAGACCAATGGCAAGAACCCTGCTCTCGCATATTTGGAGTACATCTCTCTAGGGCATACCTAAAATATTGCCATTATTCCTAAGAGCAGAGCACAGAGTTGCCGAAGGGTCTGTGACACCCATTTTTCTGAAATGAGTCATACAAATGAGGGTTAGGTGACCCTCCTTCCATATCCTAAACCCCACATTCTAACAAGCCCATAAGAACATGTGCTCTGGCCACAACTGAGACCAGAGTAATTTAAATCCATATGCTGCAGTGCTTGGTGTTCAACAAATGGATTACAGATGGGCTGAGAATTGATTGCCTAGACCCCTGCGGCAGATGGGCAAGGCCTCAAGTGACTAGAGCTTCTCATTTTATAGCCTCTAGCTATACGCAAACTCCTCCCTTTATTTCAGTGAATCATATACAAATATTATCATTTTCAAGTGTAACACAACATGAAAAGATTGGGAAGTCCTGATTTAAACTGATGGCTTGGGAGACATTTCTCTAACCCGACACTCTTTAAAAAAAATCTCCATCAAACTTCCCAGGACCAAAATCTTAGGCAGGGTTCAGGAATACAAAGCCTGATGTGTTCCAGGAGGCAGGCATGACTATGTTAGAGTAATCCACTTGCATAGGCAACATGTCCTCATGTCATCTTAATGAAAAGCCTGGAACAAGAGTTGAAAGGTAAAGAGAGAAGGCTAGAGAACATAAGTTTGACAAAGAAAGGACTCTGTCCAAATTGTCACCAGTTTTGGGGCGCCTGGGTGGCTCAGTCGGTTAAGTATCCGACTCTTGATTTCAGCTCCGGTCAGGATCTCAGAGTCATGAGACTGAGTCCCACATCAGGTTCCATGCTCAGTGCAGAGTCTGCTTGTGATTCTTTCCCCCTCCCACTCCCTACCCCCTCTGCTCTTCCTCACACTCCTGTGCATGCACTCACACACTCATTCTCTCTCTCAAATAAAATCTAAAAAAAATTTTTTTAAATTGTCACCAGTTTCATCTTCAAAACCTAGAAAAATGCCTGGCACATTCATTCACCCAGTAAATATCTGTTGAACACTTACTGTATGTTGAGCATGTAACAGGTATTATACAATTTGGTAAATGAATGAACAAAATATACAAAAAGGCTCCAGCAAGGACATTGAACAACCCACAAGGAAGTGAACATACTACTTAACGTGACAGCTCAAATGAGACTATTCTCTAGCTAAGCTGATCTAGATAGGGCCTCTGTGAACAAAAAGTTCTTTTCGATCACGCACGTAGCAAACAACTTTTAACATCTATATGTGTTAGGCCAATACTAGCAGATTAGGGGCAGGAAAATGAGTATATAGTCTCTGCTCTTAAATTTTCCCCTGATAGTAACAGCTCAAACTAATAGAGATTATAGAGAAGAGGCAAGAACAAAGCACCACAGGAGCACAGAGGGGGAATCCACGGACTCAGCCTGAGGTCCTCAGAGGAAAAGACATTTCACCTAAGTTTTTGTGGCAAATACTGTCAAGTGCCTAATCATAACTCATTCACCCCTTCTTTCTTGCTAATAGGGCCCTGATATTGTTCAGGGTAACATTACACCCAGTTCAATACTCACTTTCACAGCCTCCCTTGCACTTAAGGGTGGTCATATAACATGGTCATGGCCTATGAGACAACAGAAGTTATTGGGAATTTCCGGGAAAGCTTTAGTTTTCTGATACAAGAGGGAAAATACCACTGGTATCAACCTTCCCCTCTTCTTGCCCTGAATGTGAACATAAAAAGCCTCTTGTAACCATGAGGCAACAAGTATGAATATAAAAGTCAATATGTTAAGGATAACTGAGTGAAAAGATAGAATTTCAGTTCTTAATTACACTGTTGAGCAACTGAGCCAACACCAAAACCACTAATTCTGCATTTCTTACTAATTTGAGAAAAATAACCCCCATCCGTCTAACCCAAAGCTGATTAAATTCTCTATTACTTATAGCAGGATCCACTCCTAACTGACACAGTGTGAAAGGAGAAGAAGTTTGCCAGGCAAAAAAAGGGGGAGGCTATGGGAGTAATTTACACAAAAGCAGAAACAGGGAGAGAAGCTGGCATGTTTAGGCACAGGGACACCTTAGTGACATAATCCAAGGCAAGGACAGCACCAAGAAGACCTCACCTGCTTCATCCACAGTGGTGCACTTCTGGTACATGGATGTGCGGAGAGTAGGTGTCCGAACATTCAACAGCCTGATTTTGTCTACTCGGGAATCAAATACCCGGAGCACAGGGTCTTTATCATCATCGTCATGACACATGATTTTGTTGTCAATGAAAGAAGCAAACATCTGGGTCTCTAGGAACCTTGAGAGGAAGGGCAGATATGGCTCAGGCTGGTCTGACAGAAAAGAGGCCTGGTGGGACCAAAAGGAAACACAGTCATTGACAGGGAAGAGCGAAGCAGGTATATCAGCCTTAACCAGCAAAGGCAACACACCCAAGGGATCCAGTAGGTTAATTTTTCTCTGAAGTTTCCCAGGTCTTTGAAAAGCAAACAGCAAAATCTCTTCATCATTTTGTTTTTTTTTTTAACACTCATATAATTTCAAACATCCTGAAACTTTGACACACTAGCCCAAACTTACTCAGGTAACCTACTGTGGCAACCGATCTTCCCAGAATCCTGATGCTCAACCTGCATGTGCACCTTAGCCTAAGAGAGCTCTCAGACTCAAGGTAAATCACCTGATGGTAATAACCAGGACTCTGTTCTAAAGCAAGATCTTATATTTCATCAACATCACAAGGATTATGAACTTGTTTCCAGCATACAATGCAAGAAAACTCATCTTCAGTTAAATATCCAAGAGGGTCTGGCATGTTCTCATTCCTCACCACCTCTCCAGCAGGATTACTCACTTTATCAAAGTTTTGCATCTGCTCCCTGTTGGTAAACCAGGACTCCTTATCCTGGCTGGGCTGAATGACAAACACCTCATAGTCTGCAAACATCTGAGTGAAACGATTTGCAAAAACTTCGCGGATCTGAATGTTTAGCTGGTAAATCCTGAGTTCTTCCTCATCACACTGAACCTTCAGATCCTTATTGCTGCTGGGGTCTTCACGCACTTCCAGCTACAGAAAAAGAAAAAACAGCTGAAAATATAACCTTTTTCTTTATCCCAAAAAAATGCAACTCATCTGTCCCCCACCTCCTCCTACCTTCCCCGCACCTTCCCCCAACAGTGGTCATTACTTTGCAGAAAATGGAGAAAAGAAACAAAAGAAAAAAAATGAAAGGAATTTTGACACACACAAGAGAAAAATGAGGGTGTTGGCACTTGCAGGTACCCAGGAACTCAATGATAGTAGAAATAAGATCATTATGGGCAGAGATTCAGCAATAGAGGAAAAGCCGCCACTTATCTCAAGGGTCAGGGAAAGGAGGAAATCTGGAAAGTCAATGAGAAAATGATAATGCAAAGCAACAAAGTCAGACTCTGGCTCTCCCTTCATCTCTTTGATTTTCTCCCCCACATCACTGATCTTATCTATCTCCCTAAGAATTTCTCCTTACTGTGTCTGTTTTAACCTCTCTAAATATTCCTCTGCTCCTCTTTAGCCATGATTTTTAAAAAATATCTGCTTTCCTAACTAAATAGAACAGGAAAATGAAATGTTTCACACTTTACTAAAAAAAACAGCCCAACAAAATGATTACATTGGCCCATTCTGCTTATATGTAATTTACAAAAATAACTTAACAGTGAGAATGGGGGAGTGTGAAGAAATGGGTAAAAAAACTACAGAAAGCTGATAGTCTCATCAAAGTCGGGAGATGGAAAGCTAACTTCAGCCTAGAAAGCGCATAGGACTAGCATTCAGGAGGACCAGGATCTAGCCTCTGCTCAGTCACATACTAGACACTTAATCTTGGGCTCTCTTAGCCTTGGTTTCTTGAGCTATAAAACAGTGTTAACCATACCTGCTCTGCATGCTGTAGGTTGCCGTGAAACTCACAGGGCAATGGATTTGGAAGAGGTCTGAATACAAAGATTACCACTGTCCTCCCTCCAAGTCACTCTGCTACAGTGTTCACAAAGAATGACAGCAAGCTCTCCTTGATGCTCAGGTGAGAAGCTATCCAAATTTAGATTTAAATAGCATTTCCTAAGATAATGTTTGCCAGAGCTGAATCCAGAGTCTCCCATCCAAGAGCATTCTTCCAAGGCTCACAAATAAGCCTTGCCCTGGACTAGGTGCTTTCTTATCTCACACTATAATTTCACCAGGACAGCCCCCTCGTATAGACCAAACCTGTCAAAAATTCATATACAGCATCTTACCTTTTCCAGGCTCACCCCAGTCCTCTTGACCAAGGCCTGCAACCGGGCAATAGTTTCATTCTCCTTGAGGAGCTCATAGGAATGCAAAGGGGAGCCTGCGATGTTCCCATTCCTCTTGTCAGAGACAAGCTCAGAGGCCCGGAGCCTCTTCAGCTTGGAGGCACTCTCGCTGCAATGAAGGTTCCCTTCAGGGGGAATGCCAAATGCCATGAGAATCTCAGAGACTTCCTGGACAAACTCCAGCTTGTTGGGAAACTGAGGCAGGTCCTCTGGCAGCTCAATGAAGTGGTTGTCAATGTCCACAAAGCAGAGGTTAGCCTGGCAACCAAAACAGGATGCGTGTGAACAACTCCAGAGCATTGAGAGCATTAGGAAGGAAGAAGGTTTAGAAAGGATAATGAACAAGAGAGAGAAGAGGAAAGATCTGAAATTGGCATGTATGAGATACAATATAAAGAAATGGGGCTCAGGAAGGAAATTGACCTAAGTTCCAATCTTCCCCTGCCACTTTCTCAGGAAAGTTACTTAACGTTTCTGATTCAGTGTCCTCAGTTATAAAATGGAAATAAAGAGATAAAAACAGTTATCTTAGAGAGTGTTAAGGATTCTGTGATGACACAGATATTGAGCACCTAGCACAAAAGTCACACATATAGTAAATGCTCATAAAATGTTTGTTGAATTCATGAATTCTTATAGTAGTAAAGAGAACACCAGGAGTGAGTCAGAAAGTCTAGGTTCCAGGTCTGACTCCAGCACGGTATCTCCCTATATGACCCTGAGCATACCATTACCCCTTTTGAGCCTTAGTTTTAATCTGTTAAGATTTGGTGGCTGGTCTTAATTATTTCTGTGCTTTGTTCTGGCTTTGAGGTTGCTTCTGAAAGGATGTACAGAGACAGCACTGTCATACACTGCTGGTGAGGCAGGTAGTACTGATTAACAAAGAAAAACTTGGCAATATCTATCTACCCTTATTTTACAGACAAAACTGTTACAGAGAGGTTAAGTAACTTGTTCAAAGTCACACAGCTAGTAAGTAGAACTGGGATTTGAACTGAGCTAGCCTGACTTTAGACATACGCTCAAACTCTTAACCCTCTGCGCTCTTCTCCTTAGAGGTCCCTACACATTTCTTGTTCAATTTAATTTAAATATTTTATAACTCCTGTCCCTATTGGTATTTCCTTATAGCTATAAATTAGAAAAGCCTTTTAAAAAATATATTTATCTTATAACCATGAGCCTGTCTAGCCAAGACAACTATCATTTCCTTCACTGCAGCACATTATTATATGCTTAAGAGTGTTTCTGTTTCAAGATGAAACCAGAGAGGGAGACAAACCATAAGAGACTCTTAATCTTAGGAAACAAATTGAGGGTTGCTGGAAGGGAGGGGGGTGGGGGGATGGGTAACTGGGTGATGGACATTGGGGAGGGTATGTGTTGTAATGAGTACTGGGTTATTATGTAAGACTGATGAATCACAGACCTGAACCCCTGAAACAAATAATACATTACATGTTAATTAAAAAAAAAAAAGTTTGAGAACCACTGATCTAAAAAAAGGGATCTGAAATTTGCTGAATGAATTAAACATAATACAGAAATTTAAAAAAGAGCGTTTCTGTTTTATGTCCTTTAACAGATGAATGGATAAAGATACACACACACACACACACACACACACACACACATATACACACAATGGAATGTTACTCAGCCATCAAAAAGAATGAAATCTTGCCATTTGCAACGACATGGATGGAACTAGAGGGCATCATGCTAAGTGAAATAAATCAGTCAGAGAAAGACAAATACTGTGATTTCACTCATATGTGGAATTTAAGAAACAAAACAGATGAATATAGGGGAAGGGAAGGAAAAGAAAAAGAAAGTAAGATGAAAACAGAGAGGGAGACCACAAAAGACTCTTAACTCTAGGAAACAAACAGGGTTGCTGGAGGGGAGGTGGATGGGGAGATGGGGTAACTGGGTGATGGGCATTAAGGAGGGCACCTGATGGCATGAGCACTGGGTGTTATATGCAACTGATGAATCACTAAATTCTACCTCTGAAACTTAAAAAAAAAGTGTTTCTGTTTTGTTCATATAACAGAAATGATAATGTTACCTATGCCATAAATTTGAGGATTATGAGACAATAAC
Organism: Halichoerus grypus; assembly: GCF_964656455.1. NCBI lineage: Eukaryota > Metazoa > Chordata > Mammalia > Carnivora > Phocidae > Halichoerus > Halichoerus grypus. The sequence goes on along the minus strand of NC_135722.1, from coordinate 46,649,625 downwards.
TGTTCAGGCCCATAGTACATAACAAATGCTAATTAACATTGTTATTATTACTGTGGAAGATAAAAACTTCAATGAATGGATATCATATATAACAATAATATTAGATAGGAAAATTTCACATTGAAAAGATGCTAATAATCACCCTACTTATTTGTAAATTTAATGTAAATTTTTTTCAAAATTCCAGAAAGATTTTTTTTTGAAGGGAGTGTCTGATGAATTAATTCTGAATCTTGCCTGAAAGAATAAAATAGCCAAAAAATTTTTGAGAAAACACATGCCTTACTGGATTCTAATATAAACATAAAATAATAATCTGTTGGAAAAGAAGAGTCTTGAACAGACCCATGTATGTGGATGGATCATTCAATAAATGTTTTCGGGACAAACGGCTATACATTTAGAAATGTTAAAATAGAATACCATAAATAAATCTGAGATAGATTGAAGATTTAAATATAAAAAATAAAGCCACTCTATTTTCTTAAAAAGAGTATCTTTTAGAGATAGATACTGAATATATTTGATTGACATTAACACTGCTGTGTGAGATTTGTTTAAAAATAATCCAGTAGAGTGAGTGAGGAGAGGGAGGTCAATACAGAAAGAAGAGTAGCCATGAGTTGATGACTATCACAGAATGATGGATGCTAGTCTCTTTACTCTTATACGTAATTCATGTTTTCCATAACAAAAAGTTTAAAAAGTTAAATAAACCCACAATGTATTAACACAACTATAAAAGATCACTGCTCTATGTTAAGGTAGAGTTGGGCTTTCTAAAACTTTATACAAGGCTAAAAACCATAAAGGTAAACACTGCCATAAAAAAATTAAAAGATAAACAATCTAGGCAACAGTATTTGCCATACATAACACAAGGTTAATAGCCAAAGAAAGCACTGAAACAAAAATAATCCACCCAACTGAAAAGTGGGAACTCGTTATGGAAGGCAAACACAGAAGAACTTTCAGTTAATTAACTTCAAATATATGAAAAGATGGGGATGCTTGGGTGGCTCACTCAGTTAAGCTGCTGACTCTTGATTTCGGCTCAGGTCATGATCTCAGGGTCCTGGGATAGAGCCCTGCATGAGGCTCCATGCTCAGGGGGAGTCTGCTTGAGGATTTGCTCTCTCCCTCTCCCTCTGCTCCTGCCCCAACTCACACACACTCTCTCTTGTGCTCTCAAATAAATAAAGCTTTACACACACACACACACAGATAAAGTTGTTCAATTTTGCTAATAATCCAAGAAATACAGACAAAATATTTTTTACCTACTGGGTTGGCAAAGATCTACAAGATTTATGAAGTCCAATGCTGGCCAAATTACTAGAAAACAAGTATTTCATACACTGTTATTAGGAATATAAAATGAAAACTTTCTGGGGACAATCTTAAAGACATTTTCTTCCTGGGCAATCCAAAAACTAGAACATTACCAATACTTTATCTACCTATACACTCCTCCCCAATCCCATCCTCCAACCTACACATTCCCATCCCCAGGTAACCACGATCCAGAATTCTCTATTTATTACCTTTTTGCCCTTTGTTTTACAATTTATCACATATATATGCCTTTAAGTGTTTGTTTTTTAAATTTATGAAAGAATTGCCATTCCTTAAGTAGTGTTGTGGTACTGCTATTTTTCTTCACTCAATATGAGGTTCCTAAGATTCTGCCATTTTCTTACATGTAGCTATATGATATCCATTTTCATTCTTGTATAATATTCCGCTGTGTGGATGTAGCACAATTTATTTATTAATTTTCCCATTAAAGGGCATTTAAGTTCTTTCTTCTTTACTGCTTTTACATTTTTACATGTTTTCTTGGACACATGTGCAAGATCTTCTCTTGGCTGTATCCCAGGAGTGGAACTGCTGTGTTGTAAGCTATGCAAACGTTCAACCTTGTAAGATAATGCCTACCTGTGTCCAAAGTGGTTATAAAAATTTACATTTTTATCAGCAAATCTACTGATCAAAATCCTACCACAACTTGGTATCATCAGATTTCTTAAGTTTGCCACTGAAATAGGTGCATTTAATTTATACTTGTCTGGTTGCTAGTGAAAAAAATGTGCAATTTTTGTGTAATACTTGTTCATGTCTTTAGCCCATTTTTCTACTGGGCTGCTTATCATCTTACTGGTTTGTACAAGTTCTTTACAATCTCCTGATGCTAATTCTTTGTAGGTTATATGTGTCACATATCTTTTAGTTTTTATCATTTTCCATTTAAGATGTCTCTCTCTTAATTTAAAATATCAAATTTATACTCTGGTTTCTCTTCAGACCATATAAATTTTTTGCCTTTTACTAAAAAATCAAATTTATCAATCTTTTATTTTAGGGATAGTGCTTTCTGTATCTTGTTTATAAAGTCCCTACCCAGAGGTCAGAAATGTACTTACTATCTTTAGAAGATTTAAACTTTTGCTCTTGATGTTTATAACTTCTTAACCCATCTCAAGTTGATTTTGTTATAGTGGAAGGTAGGGATCCTTTTACTTTTTTCCCTTTTACACAAATAATTTTTCCAGCTCCATTATTAAACAGTCCCTCCTTTGGGATAGTACCTCTATTGTATATCAAAGTGCTGATCCACTGATCCTTCTATTTTTACCTGTACCAATAAATAAGTCTTGTAATCTAAAAGAAGAGGTGGGAGGATAACATAAGTCTAGCTAAATATAACTATTCCACAAACTCTCCATCTATTAAAATTGCATGTTTTAACATGTCCATGCATGCATTCATTCAATAAACACTTGCTGCGTGCATAAACTAGTCCATCTACCAATCCACAATAAAAAAAGAGAACTTTCCCATATCTAAGATAAAAAGATTAGAAGAAAAATAGTTTTAAAATTCACTACTTTCTGAATCCAAAGGGGCACATGTACCCCAATGCTTATAGCAGCAATGTCCACAATAGCCAAACTATGCAAAAAGCCCAAATGTCCATCGGCAGATGACTGGATAAAGAAGATGTGGTATATATACACAATTGAATACTACTCAGCCATCAAAAAAAAAAAAAGAAATCTTGCCATTTGCAACGACGTGGATGGTACTAGAGAGGAAGGGAGAAGAGAGGAAAAAATAAAACAAGACGACGAAATCAGAGAGGGAGACCAACCATAAGAGACTCTTAATCATAGGAAACAAAGTGAGGGTTGCTGGAGGGGAGGATGCTGGGGGGATGGGGTAACTGGGTGCTGGACATTAAGGAGGGCATATGATGTAATGAGCACTGGGTATTATATAAGACTGATGAATCACTGACCTCTACCTCTGAAACCAGTAATACATTATATGCTAATTAATTGAATTCAAATTCTTAAAAAATGAAAAAAAAATTCACTTTCTAGAGTTCTCCACTGGATAACAAGTTTAAGCCTTGACTAGAAAAAGGGCCAATAAATGTTTAACACCTAAAAATAGGCTTTTTGTTTATCCCTTTAAGATTTTAAAATTATAATTGCTTTCATATCAAGCCATTAAAAAAGATAGTAAAGACAACTAAATCTAGTCATGAAGATCACCTGCCTCATAAGCCCTGGCCACACAGCTAACAGAACAAAGCTCTGTGACCCACCAAAGGCACATAGTGCAATCATTTACCCCACTGGTTCTCCTCTCTTAGTAGAAAAAAAGCAGTTTGTCAACTGGAAGCACAGAGGCATCTAAAAATAACTGCAACCACTCAACAATGCTTGGTTGGCTTTTCTCCCACTGATGTGAGCCAAACATAGAATGTCTGTAAAGAATTTTATGAACTCCAAATGCTATGTCCACATATTGTAGATATACTCCTGGTAGGAGGTAGCTGGAGGAGAGAATGCAGCTCAGGCACACTTCAGAGATGGGCTAGATTAAGACAGAAGCATCTGAGTAGATACCACTAGCCATTCTTTACAGAGTTGGGCTGAAGGCGGTATAGGGATGAGAAGGCAAAGTGAAATAGGAAGTCATTCAAATACTAAGCTCATACAATAGCCTCACACTGTTTTCTCCCACACACCGAGAGTTCTGGCTAACAGAAGCAACTTGCAAGGCCACCTCAAACTCCTCATGCACCCCTTCCCTCAGCTAAGAGGCCAACTCCTGCAAAACAACCTGGGGGACAAAAAGTAGCCTAGAAGAGGCACTGAACCTACATGATCAGTTTTCCTCATTTAACCTCCTGCCTTGTTGGGCGAGGCCATGGGAAGACTTAGCTGCTCTGGGGTAGTAACCACATGGATCCCCAAAATCCCACAAAGTCTTCCAAATCTTTTCCTGCAAGAGGTCACAATGCTCCTTCCCAGCCCTGAGTTCCTAATACCAAATCACAGCCAGCTTCACCCCTAGTCTATCTCCATGTTATTCACTGAAGGGGAGCTCAACACATATGTTACTGGGAAAAGCTACTGAAGGAGCATTTTGAGAAAGGAGAAAAAACAGTAGGAAAGAAAGAAGGACCCAAGATAGAAAGAAGTAACACCCTCTTCTTTACTCTAATATCCTCTGCCTGCTTCCCCTGACATAGCTGTGGACAAATTGCCTCCTTCCTGGACTGAAACCCAAAAGAGACGCACAGGACAAAGAATGCCTCACAAAGGCAGCTCAGCACTTTCCCTTGCTCAGGGACAGCTGAGCTCATGTGTTTGTATGAAAAGGAACAAAGGGCTTTTTCACAGATTTCTGATGCCCCAAGATGGGGTGGCAACTGATGAATTTGGGATCTAAGAAATGTACAATCTTCACCCCTCTAGAGAAAGTCCTTTTTTTTTTTTTTTAAGATTTTATTTATTTATTTGACACAGAGAGAGCACAAGCAGGGGGAGCAGCAGAGGGAGAGGGAGAAGCAGACTTCCCGCTAAGCAGGGAGCCCTATGCGGGACTCAATCCCAGGATCCTGGGATCATGACCTGAGCCGAAGGCAGACGCTTAATGACTGAGCCACCCAGGTGCCCCCTAGACAAAGTCCCTTTTATAAATCAAGCTTGCCCCACCACCCTAATGATGCACCCTTGCAGAGGCCCAGGTGATTCTCCCCAGTTCTGCCTCAAACCTCTTTCTAGCTGCATAAAGGTACCACAGGATGTCCATCAAAATGTTAAAAGTAGATTATCTCTGGGTGGTAAAATCTGAAGTCATTTTTACTTTATTTTTATGCTTTTGTGCACTTTTAGAATTTTTTACTAAAAACATTTATCACTTATGGGGCGCCTGGCTGGCTTGATTGGTACAGCATGTGACTCTTGATCTCGGGATTGTAAGTTTGCATCCCACGCTGGGTGTAGAGATTACTTAAAAATAAAATCTTCAAAAATATATATATGTGTGTGTGTGTATATATATATATACACACACACACATATATATATAATTTGTGACACATCCCAAAGTTGTCTTTCAGAGATATTATTAGTCTTCACTCATTATGCACACCTTTCAGGGCCCTTTACTCCTTGAGAAAGTTCTCCCCAGTCTATAGTTCCCTGGAGGGACTACATAGGCTCAGGTATTCTACAGGTTATCTGCTAAAAATCAAGGTAAATATCCAGCTATGAAACAACCTGCACAAATATGTGACCTTCAAAGGGACAGTCTGGATGAAGTGGGACTCTGAAACCTGAGAACTGCTTATTAAGTATGCACAGGTATTCCTCAGTTCCACTGTCACCTCTCCTTCCCAGACCACAGGGAGACGCAAAGGATGTAGCAATGATGGAGACTACCGCAAAAGCAGAGACCCCAATACCCAGAACAGAGTGAACTTTTGGGTTTCTCAAACAACCCTTGGTTTCTCAAACAGTCCCACTGAGTCCCCCATTAAGAAAACTGCTGGTCTCCTAGCAGCCTCTTCATACACCCACCAACATGAGGCACCCAAAGAACGATGCTGAGGGATCCTACAGGGAAAAGAACTTGCCCCAAATATACAGCAAGCTGATGCTAAATATGAAAATAAAACTGAGAAAACTGGCTTCTTGCCTAGTGACCTACATATTACACTGGTATGTAGCATGCCTCTTTAGCTCTCTACCTCAACCATTTTTTGCTGTTATTCTTATTCTGACTTTACAAAATGATAGATTTATTCTGAAGGTGTGTCAATTTAAATATGCATGTTTCCATTCTCCAAACTTTGATATGTACTCTTCATATACATTTATCAGTAAAACAAATATATATAAAAACCCAATACCCCAACTCAATAATTTTCTCCATCATTTAGATCTTTTCTTCCTTAATTAATCTTGTCCCACTCCAAACAACACAAAGCTCTATAAAATCAAAGCAGCAAAGGAGGTGGAAAGGGAAGAAGCTACAAGGAGGACATTTTGCTTCTAAAACCAAAGGAGAAAGGAAAAGTAGAAATGCATCTGACTATAATGTAAATATAGGTGTGATCTATCAGGGTTTCATCAAGGACGCTGCCCAGACATGCCCAACAACATGAGTGAGGCTCAGATCCAATTCCATGAGACCGTGCTCTTCTTTGGAGGTTTCCTTACTAATATTACTTAGTTATGCAAAAACCTCCCTCCATAAACATTTTGGTGGAGGGAGGAAACAGAGCCATGTAACACCAGTGTATGTATACTCCAAAATCTTGTTCCCAGGCCTTTCTAATGACTAAGAAATTCAGAATATGAAAACCTTTCTTCCAAGTGGTTTCATACCAGCCACAAAATGACATAAAAAGGTAGACCAGTTCTTTGGGTAATTCTAGAAAAATAAAACAATCTTATTTTAATCATGCTTTAAATCTGCTTTAGAATAAAGCAGGAAATAAACAAATACATATTTTTAATTAATTCTTTTGGTATCTGAAACAATAGGAGAGAGAAGCAGGCCAACCTCACAGCAAGAGAGGAAAAGCATTCTCTCAAGGTCTTATCTTGAACAAGGGAAGTTTTCAAAGCTGGCTCAGCATCACAAGAATCACTATGATCATGGGCGCCTGGGTGGCTCAGTCGTTAAGCGTCTGCCTTCGGCTCAGGTCATGATCCTAGGGTCCTGGGATTGAGCCCTGCATCAGGCTCCCTGCTCAGCAGGAAGCCTGCTTCTCCCTCTCCCACTCCTCCTGCTTGTGTTCCTGCTCTCACTATCTCTGCCTCTGTCAAATAAATAAATAAAATCTTTAAAAACATAAAAATAAATAAAATAAATTCAGTAGTCCCTGTGGGTAAGCCTGAGGTTTAATACCTACATATCACACTTTAAAAAAAAAAAAAAAAAAGAATCATTATGATCAGATCAACTTTTACGATAAACTTGGCCTATAAGAGAAACCCACTGATTTATTGGTCTGAGTAATGAAATAATTATGGAATTATGTTATGTGGGATTTCCTTAAAATAATAGGTGATAGGAGGTATAAAAGTAAAATACAATTTAACATGTATGATAACTGTTGAAGCTGGGTGCTGAGAACACAGGAATTCATTATGCTACTCTTTTATGTATATTTTTTACAGAATGAAAAGATTTTCTTTTCTTTTTTTTTTTTTTAAGTAGGCTCCATGCCCAGCACAGAGCCCAACACAAGGCTTGAACTCAGGATCCTGAGATCAAGACCCGAGCTGAGATCAACAGTCAGAGGCCTAACCAACAGAGCCACCCAAGCGCCCCTAAAAAAGATTTCCTAATAAATGTCTTGAGAAGTACGTAAAATATTTGAAAAACTGCGTATGGAAAAGGCAATTCATGATAGTATAAACACAGAGATTACAATGTATGTAATGTCACAATAATAAAGAGACAAATGACATAAACTAAGCTAAATGTTGTTTTTACATTTTTTCATGGAAAGTTATTTGTGTTCCTCAAAATAAAATAAGCTTTGTGACACCACCCTGGGCTCATCCCAAAGCCATTCTCTCTCCAATACTAGAATGGGGTCAGGGGCACCAGCACCCAAGCTCCACATTCCTCTCACCTCCTGAGGCAGCTCCAGCTTTGACCGGTCATCCAGGCCATTGGAATGCAAGCCCATCAGGTATGGAACAGGAGCATCTAAGAAATGTAGGAGAGAAGCCGGGAGAATAGGAACATAGACATGCTGCCACTGGAAAGGAAACATGAGAGCTGTAATTGTCTCCGCCACAGTCATCAGTCTCTGGTAATCTAGGTTAAAAAACAAAACACAACACATACAAACCAGTCAAAAACAAAGTACTTGCTTGCCAAATAGTAAGTTAAAACTTTCAGTACAATTTCACGTTTAGAAAGGATCAGGATAAACTTCAGCAAGGGTATGCTCAGAGTGTGATTCCCTTGTGGGTATCAGAAAGACAACCCTGAGACCTCAGTGGACCACAAGCTGAAATACACCCACACATACAGGTTCCTGCTAATAATAAAATTTAATATGGAAATATAGTAGAAATCCTAAATGGCACCTTGCTCCAAATACTAACCCAGAATGTTAAGTAGATTCTCTTAAGTAGAAAAGGGTTGGGGAACTGCAACAACAACAGAAGGAACAGTGGCCTGGGTCTTCACTCAGCATGGAAGCTCTTTTACCACTCAGATCTGTCTGCATTCTCTAAGGAACTAACATGAGCTCTGCCTTCAAGATCAAGACCAAAGAACCACAAAGCACACAGAAGCTGGGTTCCACACTAGCCAAATCTGCCCTCCACCTGGAACTTTTCCTGAATGGCAACAGCACAAATGTGTTACTTTAATACTTCAGTAAAAAGCTTCCCGAGAATTTGAAAGACTCAGAAGATTGACTTTCATGCCTCAAAACTCTTATTTTAGGTCAGAGATCTTAGTTTGGAAGGGAAGGCTTTGTGTTCAATAGCTTTCCTTTAGAACACAATTTCTAGACCCATTTTATGAAAGGAAAAAAAAGTAATAAATACATTGGCAAAGCCAATAAAATGGACTGGTTAAAATTTTAAAAATTAGTATTCACAAATGGTATAACGGTTTCAGACATTTAAAGACAAAACAGGCACATAAATTTTAAAATCATGTGAGTAATATCCTCTGGAACAGCTGATTTCAAATGAGCTTTCATAAGGGTTAAAGTGTTTTCACATACTAAAAATCCACCCCATCATTTAAACAAATAATAGCTTGGTTCATAAAGGAGTTATAAGTAACAAAAAGCTTTCCCCAAAATGAGGAAGGCTGAGTAAAAAATGAGCAACAGCTGATATGTATCAACTAGGTAGAAGTTTAACAAAGTAGCCCATATTTGCTCACTAATCACGCTTTGAAAATTGCCTATCACCTTACTCCTGGCTAAGCAAAGAAGAGCAAAACCTGGAAATAGTTCTTTAACTAATAAGGCAAATATATGGAAATTAATGATTAAAACTTCATCATCCAAACTTAATTTTGAGAGCACTACAGGAAAATGGCTCATATGCTTCTTTGGGGAAACTAAGGCACATGACAGATAAGTGATATAACCAATTAGTGCCTAAAAGTGAACTCAGAGACTGGTCATCAATTAAAAAAAAAACAAAAACTGGTCTAGCAGAAGGACAAAAGAATATAAGCTTCTCATATTCACTAAATATCAAGGCAAACTAATAAGAGCTCAAGAAGAGAGTCTATCTCATTTTTCATTGTGCCCATACAAAGCATTGTCATTCCTATATTAAAAACTACTTAGTGAAGATTCCCACCCATCTTCAAGCAACAACAAAAACATTTCCCCAATTACAAAAAAAAAAAAAAAGCAATCTTTGAAGAGTTAAATTGGGTTACTTATATGTATAATTTCAGAAAAAGTATTTAATCCCACATGCAAGTCAACAACTAACAAAATTTATGCCATCGCAAGCTCTGCCTTCAGCCTCTTCTGTGGTATCTCCATTCCGTGGGATGCCCGTACAACTTGGCTTTTTAATCTTTCTGCTGAAATTCTTCTGCTCGATGACATTCCAACAATCATTATTAAGAAGAATTCTAATGAGGGGAGCCTGGGTGGCTCAGTCAGTTAAGCGGCTGGCTCTTGGTTTCAGCTCAGGTCATGATCTCAGGTTGTGAGATCGAGCCCCTTGTGGAGCCCTGCATCAGGTTCCACTTAGCAAGGAATCTGCTTGAGATTCTCTCACTCTCCCTACCCCCCACTCACACGTGTGCTCTCTCTCTAAAATAAAAATAAAACCTTAAAAAAAAAAATTCTAAGGATTCTCCAGATGAGACCTCAATTCTTCTATTTTTCTACATATGTCTGTAAATAATCTACTCAAGAGCAATAATCTTGAGAATCTCAGACATCTTAAGAATTTATTTTAAAATTCAAAATTAAGATGAATCAAAAGAATGCAAAGGTGTGGGAGAAAACCTTCAAGTGATATTTAAAGCTGAAGGTCTATGTCCCAACACTGGCTCTTAAACACATTTTGAATAAATATTACACTGAAATATCCCATCCCCATCTTCAGTGTGTATACATACCTACACACACACACCACTGCTGGATTTAAGGTGGGAGCAGGGGTGGGGGGGGCAGGCAGGAGTACCAGAGGCCTTTTCAATCATGAGAAAACCAAAAGACTTCCTCCTTTCTTTGCCCAAAGTCAATAAAGCAGGTGCTTTATATGGCTGGCATTCCCGGCATGTCTGCTCAGGGACAGTAACATCTCACAGAAGGCCAACACAGTTTGAGTGAAGGAGTCCCAAAAATGCCTTTCTCATGAGACTTCCTGGCACTGGACTACTACTTATAGTACCTAGCTACAGTGTCTGCAAACTTCTTTTCTATAACCATAAAACAGGGCATCCTAGAGTCTGAAAGAAAAGGCTTTCTCTGCTCCATCAAAGCAGGTTTTCCAATTGCACAGAAATCTAGTTCTGGTTTTTCCCTACCTTTCAAGATAATATCTAATCTAGTATCTAAAACTCAGCCCACTTATTTCTTAAGAGTGGAAAACTTTATTTGCGTCAGATTGAGATGTCTGAAGAGTTCCTTGTGATGCATTTGAAATTACGGGATTCTTAGAAACAAAACACTTCTGGAGGTCAGAGATCATCTCCTCTCTCAAGGCTAAGCCACTTTTCATTTATGTGGTTTAGTTTTACAGACACTAGAAATTTGGAATTGTACAGCCTTTCCAGTCTGAATTGTTGGTTTCTTTTTCTCTACATTTTTTTTTATTTTAAAAAAGCAACATCCCACCTTGAAGGATGGCCTAACAAACAATTCCTCAGGGATCCAGTAATCTGGGGTACCCACACTAGGATGCTGACCTCCAAGAGCTGGAAGCAACAGCACGAAACCCATTTCTGTACACCAGTACAAATGATAAAATCAGTACCTCCTCTGCCATTGCCTGTGTCTGTGCTCATCATTCTAAGAAGGTGAAACCAATAAACAGGAAGCAGCCGAAGGTCACTGCACCCAAAGCGTTCCAATCAAAATCAACTGGAGACACTAAGGCTCTAGGCAATTATGTTCTCTTAAAGTTCCCATAATGTTTAATGAGCAATTACTTTTAACAAAAGGAGATAATGCAAAACACAGTGGGTTGTGAGGGAGGGAGGAATCAGCACGTTTTCATGGCTTGTCTCTGTGCAGAGAAAGACAATAGCTTTGGGACCACTCTACAGAAAATCCACCCCTAAACAAACTACAGGGCCAGTTCTACACATTGGAAACTGAATCATGAACTGTCCTTGCATACTCACACTTCTGTGAAAACTTTATGAATAAGGATGTTTCTCATGTACTCTTTGTTCTTAGGAAACAAAACCTAATCTCTATGTCCCTATATCTCCAAGATACATCATTAAATGAAAGAAAGTGCAAAACAATAATTAGCATGCTCCCATTTGTGTTGTTTCTAAAAAGTATGTATGTTGTATATGCACAATTATGTATGGAAGGAAACAGGAAACAATGGTAATCTCCCTGAAGGAGAACCAGGGGCCAGAAGTGGAAGTGTTACACTTCACTATACACCTTTTTGTAATGTGTTAAAATTCCTACCATATGATTGAAAGGCTTTTTTCCTACATTTTAATATACCATATTTAATATAGCCACTTTGGAAAACAGTGTGGAGATTCCTCAAAAAATTAAAAATAGAGCTACCCTATGACCCAGCAATTGCACTACTGGGTATCTACCCCAAAGACACAGATATAGTGAAAAGAAGGGCCATATGCACCCCAATGTTCATAGCAGCAATGTCCACAACAGCCAAACTGTGGAAAGAGCCGAGATGCCCTTCAACAGGTGAATGGATAAAGAAGATGTGGTCCATATATGCAATGGAATATTACTCAGCCATCAGAAAGGATGAATACCCAACTTTTGCATCAACATGGATGGGACTGGAGGAGATTATGCTAAGTGAAGTAAGTCAAGCAGAGAAAGTCAATTATCATATGGTTTCACTTATTTGTGAAACATAAGGAATAGCATGGAGAACATTAGAAGGAAGGGAAAAATGAAGGGAGGGAATCAGAGAGGGAGACGAACCATGAGAGACTATGGACTCTTAGAAACAAATTGAGGGTTTTGGGGGGGGGGATGGGTTAGCCCAGTGATGAGTATTAAGGAGGACACGTATTACATGGAGCACTGGGTGTTATATGCAAACAATGAATCATGGAACACTACATCAAAAACTAATGATGTACTACTGTATGGTGACTAACATAACATAACAAAATAAACAAATAATAAAAATAAAATAAAAATTAAAAAATAATATACCATATTTAAAACATATACATATGGTATATTAAATTTTAACATTAATTTTAATATATCATACATCTATTATAATGTACTTGTATACTTTAAAGAATATTACAATTAATACATATGTACTCAATACTTCACATAAAAATAGTTCATTGTTCAAAAATATTTGAGAGGGGGCACTAAAAAATTAAGAGATTACTTCTGAGGAGTAGGATTCTAGGTGAAAAAGGTAAACTCAACTTTCTCTGCCTTGTCTGTCCACACATTATTTATTTGTTTTTTAAAAAACTTATTTTCAGGGCGCCTGGGTAGCTCAGTCAGTTAAGTATTCAACTCATGATTTCGGCTCAGGTCATGATATCGGCTCAGGTCATGATACCAGGTCCTGGGATCGAGCCCCAAGTCAGGGAGTCTGCTTGAAGATTTCTCTCCCTCTCTCTCTGCAACTCCCCCCAGGCAAAAAATTACATAAATCTTTAAAAAAAAAAAAGGATGAAGTAGGGATGCCTGGGTGGCTCAGTCGGTTAAGCCTCCAACTCCTGATTTTGCCTCAGGTCACGATCTCAGGTTCGTGAGATCGAGCCCATGTCAGGCTCCCTGCTGGGTGTGGAGGCTGCTTAGGATTCTCTCTCTCCCTCCTTCACCATCTGCCCCTGCCCCCCAAGCACGCATACACTCTCCCTCTCAAAAAACTAAAATAAAATATAAATAAATAAATAAAAAGACTGAGTAATGCAAAGTGGCTAAAAAATAGTGTAATTGAATTAAGCATATCATGAGGCAATTAAGTAAAAAAAAAAAAAAAAACCCGAAAACTGCAAAAATCTATAGGCAGTCTCCATTCTGGTTCTTTCGCAAGTTTAGTTAAGTTCTCACTCCCCTTTTTAAAAAAAAAATGTGGGGCGCCTGGGTGGCTCACTCATTAAGCGTCTGCCTTCGGCTCAGGTCATGATCCCAGAGTCCTGGGATCAAGCCCACATCGGGCTCTCTGCTCTGCGGGAAGCCTGCTTCTCCCTCTCCCACTCCCCCTGCTTGTGTTCCCTCTCTCGCTGTGTCTCTCTCTGTCAAATAAATAAAATCTTTAAAAAAAAATTTAAAAAATAAAAAATAAATAAAATTTAAAAAATTTAAAAAATGTATCAGGGTGCCTGGGTGGCTCAGTTGGTTAAGTGACTGCCCTTGGCTCAGGTCATGATCCTGGAGTCCCAGGATCGAGTCCCACATCGGGCTCCCACTTGGCGGGGAGTCTGCTTCTCCCTCTGACCCTCCCCTCCTCACACTCTATCTCTCAAATAAAAAAAAAAAATCTTTAAAAAAATAAATAAAAATTTAAAAATTTTTAAAAATGCATCTGGAAAACCTAGTGAATGCATTATGGGTTTCCATTTAAGAAAATTTCCATGCAAGAAAAACAATGCAGACAACTGATTAGTGGACCCATAATCAAAGGAAATATCTAGACCCTTCATCAAAAGACTAGTCACTATACAGTCATGTTTTAAGCTAAAATACAATGTTTAATGGATATATATATATACACCCCTTTTATGATTATCAGACTTGAATGACTTTTTCAATTATCCAATCTACTACCCTATTAACTCATATCAGGTAAAGAACTTCTCTACATACAATTTTACAGCAACTGGCAAAAAAATATGCTATTAAAAAAGCTCTATCTATAGGGGCGCCTGGGTGGCTCAGTTGGTTAAGCGACTGCCTTCGGCTCAGGTCATAATCTCAGGGTCCTAGGATCGAGCCCCGCATCGAGCTCCCTGCTCAGCAGGAAGACTGCTTCTCCCTCTCCCCTCCCCCTGCTTGTGTTCCCTCTCTCGCTGTCTCTCTCTCTGTGTCAATTAAATAAATAAAATCCTTTAAAAATTTTTTAAAAATTTAAAAAACCCTGTATCTATATAGACCAAAGAACAAACATTATCCAGGAGTAGGTAAAATGATCTGTACAAGTTAAAAAAAAAATTCTTAAAACTGTCAGTTCAGGGGCTCCTGGGTGGCTCAGTCATTAAGCGTCTGCCATCGGCTTAGGTCATGATCCCAGGGTCCTGGATTGAGCCCTGCATCAGGCTCCCTGCTCAGCGGGAAGCCTGCTTCTCCCTCTCCCACTCCCCCTGCTTGTGTTCCCTCTCTGTCAAGTAAATAAATAAAATCTTTAAAAAAAAAAACAAAACTGTCAGTTCAGTCATCCAATGGGTTATACTTTGTCTTACAATTTCACCTGCATTCTTTTTCCCTAAGTTACACTTCTTTTCTATTCAGTAGGCAAGACATACAGTGGGCAACACTAACTGTGAGTGGTGATGACATGTTTTTGGAAGGCCAGAAAGATTTTCATCCACCTAAGGCCTTTGAATCATAAATAAAAACTATTTCAAGAAAACCAACCTCAACTGTTTAAACTACACTATTAACAAAGAGCATAACCTACATCCAATAAAAGGCCACTCCATTTTACCATCAGCCATGCTCAACAATATCCAGGAATTTTTTGGAAAAATCTTTTTCCTGACCATGCTATAAACATGGCTTTAGGTCCTGAGTTCCACTTGATTCTATACACAAATCTTCTCAATCACCTTCAAACCTCTTAAAATTTGTATTGTTGATTGTATTATTGATAGAATAACTCATATTCTAGGAAATTTAAGAAGGAATTCTGATGGAAAAATGTCACCTATCATATTTCTGGTTTTAATCCTCCTTTTCCCACATCTACAACATCCCCACTGCATTATAGGTACCTAAGCTACTGAACAAAATAAAAAACTATGAGTCCATATAATAACAAACAAACAAGGAAAAATAAACATTATTCCTTATAGTACAATGACAATTAATAAATATAGATGGAAGGACACTTGGGTCATGCAGTCGGTTAAGCATCTGACTCTTGTTTCAGCTCAGTTCATTATCTCAGGGTCATTAGATCAAGCCCTGTGACAGGCTCCACACTTGGCATGGAGTCTGCTTGAGATTCTCTCTCCCTCTCCCTCTCCCTCTGCCCCTCCTGCTTGTGCACTCTCTCTCTCGGATAAATAAATGAACTTTAAAAAAATAAATAAAAATAAAATATAGATGGAGCTAGAAAATCACCATTTTGTGACCATCATGGTAATAACTAATTCAGACTAGAATCATCAATGGATGTTAAATCTATTGGGCAAAACTTCAAAGAAGAACAGTATATTTACAGTTTCAAAGTTAACTCCCCACAAATTACTTACTAATTACAAAGGGAAGAAGGATAAATTTCCATTTAAGAAATTTGGCAGACATAATCTTAACCAAGTGATCAAATTAACATTACCAAAGATGGGCAAACTGACATCAAGTGCCTCCTGTCATGATAAAAATACACATTATGTGCCTCCTGATACAATGCACTGAGAGAATCACAACATCACTTCTGTGTTTTATAACGAAAAATATATCAACTGAATCTAATCATGAGGAAACATGAGACAAACCCAAACTGGGGGACAATCTACAAAATGCCTTGCCTGCACTCTTCAAAAATGTCCATGTCAGGAAACACATGAAGAAGTAAAAAGTAAAAGCAAGGCATGTTACTAGACAAGATCCCAGATCAGGAATAAAAAAAAAATTGTAACAGTAGACATTTTTGGGACAATGGTGAAACCTGAATAAATATTATTAACAATGCTACATCTCCTAAATTTGATAATCATACTATGGTTCTGTAAGAAAATGTCCTTGCTCTTACGAAATAAAAGCTGACGCATTTAGAGGTCAAGGGACATGGCGTCTGCAATGATTCTCAATGGTTCAGTTTTATGTTCACACATTCACAGAGAGAGAGAGAAAATGAAGACAAATGTGGCCAAATGTTAATAACTGGTGAATTGTGGGGGAGCACACAAAAGTTCTTTGAACATTTCTTGCAACTCTTCCATAAGCTGGAAACTACTTCAAAATAAAAGTCAAAAAACTTAAAACCTACAATGACTATGCATCTCAGAGTAACAAAGTCCTTACAATGGTCTACAGTTGTAAAATCTAAGCTCCTGTTAAGTCTAACAACATCTGCTTCTATATTCCTGCTCTCTCACTCCGTACCATCCACCCAGTTTTCTCAACTGTTCTTGAACATAACAAGCACATTCTTGTCTCAAAACCCTTTTATGTGCTATGCCCTTTGCATAGAATACTTTCCCTACAGATATTAACAAGGGTCACTTAGAGAGGACTTAAATTAATCATTATTAAAAATTGGAGGGGCGCCTGGGTGGCTCAGTTAGTTAAGTGTCTGCCTTTGGCTCAAAAATCTTTAAAAAAATTGGAACTTCCCTTCCCCAAATACCATCCTCTTCCCTGTTTTATTTTTCTCCACAGACCTTATTACCCCTCACACACTATAAACTTTATTTATTTCATCATCCCCTTCTTCCCCACTAAAATATCAGTTCCATTATAGGAAGGATTTTTACCTGTTTTGTCCACCACTGTATCTCTAATCCCTGAAACAATGCCTGGCACATGGCAGGGTCTCAATAAATAGGTACTGAATGAATAAATTTTATGTTATTTTTCTGGTTCATTTAATAAACATCTGTTTCCTTCTGATCTACTTTACTATTTTGTCCAAACCTGCTGCTCACATTCAGTTCACCTCTAATTTATAAAAAACAATTCAGTTATAACACACAACAGAAAGAAGCAATACATCCTCATTTTCTCAAAGGATCATCATTTGTGAGTCCTCAGTTATTACTGTCAGGCTGCAGAAGGGGCAAAAGTAACTGCGGAATGATGGAAAGTCAGCTTTCTATAACCATCATTTCCTACCCGTCTTTTCAGCATCAATTAGAAGGGATGTCAGGAAGGAACCCTTCCCAAGCTGAAGTGCCCAGCAAAAGGCCATGATGATAGCCAATTAGAAACTGTGGCCCTCTTGTGCTCCATCAGTTTGCATCTACCACCTACCTGCAAAAGGTCTGAGTTTTGCTCAAATTGTAACAGCCCCTGACCTTTACAGTCAGTTCCACTGCATTCAATATGGAAAGAAGGGAGGCCCTATGCAGGGAGAAAGCTCTAGTAAGCACTGACTTACGCTGTGAGTAGAGCAGGATTTGAAACTCCAGAAGGGCACAAGTAAAAAGTTGAAACACATTTTCCACCCCAAGCAGTTCAAAGACCTCTTTGACAGGAAAGTCAAATAAGGGAAGCTCATTGGTACTTGGTCTCTGGCAGATTATTGGCCCATAGACCCCAGAAAACTTCAAGGACCGGCCAGGAGGCGGGAGTGGCACCTCATAGAGTACATTGTATATGTAGCTCTCAAGGGGCAGTGGAGGGGGCTGAGGTGAAGTGACTGCCTGGTGAAGTTGTTCCAGCACACTCCGACATGCTTTCATGAAGGACATGGGTGTGATGAGGCAGATGCACTTAGAGACGTAGAGCGTGTCCCGGCTAATGTCATAGGAGTTGAAGCGCTGAAGCTTGGTCCCAGGAGTGCCTTCACCATCCTCCATGCCACTGTGGTCTCGGCCATCAACAGAGGGAGAATGTAGGACATCATACTCAGCATTATGCATATGGTAGAGGGTCTGCATTGCGCTGCAGATCTGCTTGCTAGTCACCTCCTCATAAAATGTGAGGGCAAACCCAAATGTCCGAGAGCCATCCTCCCTTGTGATAATAAAGGCATGGAACTGGGGCTCCCTGGGATCAGCCTGGGTCTTGAATGCTAGCCCTTTGGGCATGCATAGCTGCAAAAGACAACAAGGAAACAAGTGGTGAGAACACTCACTGCTGGTCCTCTTTTCAGAATACCATCACTATTTATTTACTCAGAGTACCTACTATGCTACCTATTTGGGATATCAAGATCAACACAGCAAAACATCTGTCCTAAAAATCTCCCATTCTAAGACATATGAGTAAATAAAATTATAATGCAGTTATCAGGACTACCCAAAAACAAAGTGTTAGGGCAACACAGAATAGACACCCAGCCCAGGAACATCAGAAAAGGTTTCACAGATGAGGTTATATTAGAATTCATCAGGTAGAAAAGGGAAAGAGGGTATTTCAAGGACAAGAAGAAAATGCACAAAAATAAGGAGGTAAGAGAAAGCTTGGAGAATTTAGGTAGGTGGTTAAGCATAACAGCATTTACTAGGAAATGATGCTAGAAACATATCTATAAACTAGACAGATACAACTTTGTACCTAAAAATAAACAAAGTTTTAGACTCTATCAGGTCACAAAACTCTGTCATCAAGAGAACCTTCTCTTTTCATAGGAAAAAAGGGAGCATTTCACATAAAGCAAGGAGATGACATAATCAGGATAAAGATGCACTTTTTTCACTTTAACTCAGATGGGTTATATAAAGAAACGTGGATAGCTAATCAAACTGACCTAAATCAATCAGTCCCCATTTTCCAGTTCTATATAAACCTAGCTATACAAATGATCTACTAGCGGCCTGGGGTTAACAAATAAAAGGACCTACATTATGTTATATCCATTACCTTTGGACTTGACTTCCCAAAACCTAGGTGTTTCTAGAATACAGCACGTTACAATGAAATAAGCACTGGACTAGGAGTCAAAAAACTCGAAACTAAGACTCAGTTTCCTCATCTGTGAAATGAAGATAATATAATTTACTCTGCCTACTTCACAGGGTTATTAATATGCATCAAACAATATCATCCTCTAAAAACTTTAAGAAGCTATTAAAAATTAATACAGGTAGTACAAAGATGTGATCAAGAGCATAGCACTGGAACCAGACTATGGTATAGTTTTCAAATTGCAGCTCAATTGCTTCTTAGCCATGTGACCTTGAACACGTTACTTAACCTCCTGAACACGTTACTTAACCTCTTTGAATCTTAGTTCCCTCATGTATAAAATATATGTGTATCTGTGTGTGCGCGTGTGTTTATTTAGCATCATCTACATAAGGGGTACTGTGAAGATTAAATGAATTAATTCATGTAAAATGCTTATCATAGTGCCTAGCACAAGGTGAATACTCAATAAAGGTTAGATTATTCATAGTAGTATTCTACGTGAGATTTACGCCCCTGTCCTGGGGCACCTGGGTGGCTCAGTCAATGAAGCGTCTGACTTTGGCTCAGGTCATGATCTCAGTGTCCTGGATTGAGCCCCAAATTGGGCTCCATGCTCAGCAGGGAGTCTGCTTCTCTCTTTCCCTCAGCCCCTCTCCCCAGCTTGTGCGCTCTCTCTAATTAAAAAAAAAAAAAAAATGCGGGGGCGCCTGGGTGGCTCAGTCGGTTAAGCGGCTGCCTTCGGCTCAGGTCATGATCCCAGGGTCCTGGGATCGAGCCCCGCATCGGGCTCCCTGCTCAGCGGGGAGCCTGCTTCTCCCTCTCCCTCTGCCTGCCTCTCTGCCTACTTGTTCTCTCTCTCTATCTCTCTGTCAAATAAATAAATTAAAAATCTTAAAAAAAAAAAAATGCTCTCCTATCTAAAATAGGATGAAACAAAATACCCATTTCTGTCATATCACCCAGATATACACAACCAAGATGGAGAGAAAACTGCTTTAAATCAGACTCATCATGTAATCTCAGTACTATAAGCAACCAATAGCTCAGTACCTCAAAGTTCACTGAACCATTACTATGCATTTGTTCTGACAAAACAGAAACATTGTGATTTTCAGCATATTTGATATGTTGACCAAAATGCAGAATCATGAGTAATATGCACACAACCCCTTCTTCAAAAGTTATTGGTAGCTGGTGGAACTGCTGCTACCAGTTTGGACTCACAATTCTACTGTAAATTAGTTTGTAAATTATTTCATACTTGCAGCTAACAAATACTAACCATTCCCACTGCATCTTGGTCAAAGGGATTCCATTCTACGTTCTCAGGGTATCGGGCAAGGACCTTAGACTTGAATGTTCGTCTCAGTGGTGTCTGCTCAAAATTTTCTCCTGCAAGAAAAAGAATGAAGCAAATCATCTCTACAGAGTCCCTCAAAATCACAGCGTTACGATTGTCTGAGCTTGGTAGTCCAGCAAGGTACAGAAGTAAAGGCAAAGGGGTTAGTATGCCAACCATCTAAGAACAGGAAAGGTATCAAAGTTATTAGGTAAGTAAAGAAGCTGAAAAGGTTTAGCATGGTTAATAGTGGACATCACTAGCTATCTTTTCTTTTCTCGAAAGTGAGTTATTACTAAAATCCAATGGTTAATCTTCTTGGGAGAGTGGAGATAGCACAAGAAATGACAAAGGATTATAACCATCTTTTTTTTTCCTATAAACCACATTTAGTTTGCTTAAAATCAACTGATATCATAGAAGCATAAATGATTTTAAATTCAGAATAAAGTATGCATTTCTATGATCTCTGAAAAAACACGAAGGGACTAAAAGATTCAAGAACATTAAAAAAGCAAATTTCAGGGTAAATCTAATGAGATATTTTGTCAATTCAGAATCATTTGAAATTTCTAAAATTCTACTTTGTTTCCCCGTTCCCCCTAAAAACATTACAATATACTGAAATAAAGAACATTAAAGTGAAAAGAGGAAGAACCAAAGAACCCACCACCTAGATGGACACAAATATGAAAAACCTACTGGTCAAAAAAAGGCACAAGAAAGTTAGAAGGTCAAAGGTACAAAATACCACTTTGTAAAGACATGTAAACGCCACCAGAAAGCTTTGGGTGTTCTCAATTTTGTTTTGTTTTTACCTTCAGTCGTACTGGAAATGAAAGGGCTGGCACCATCCCTGGCTTTAGAAGCCTGTATGTACTGGCATAATGCTATATGATAAATGAAATAACAGAGTATTACAATAAAGCAACAGTATTCAAACTTTTTTGACCATGACTCCAGTATGAAACAAATGTTACGTCATGAAGCAATAAATACATAAATGATGTGTACATATAAATTTGCCTAAAACAAATTTCACAAAATAATACTTACCCTTACTCTGTGTGATGCCCTTTCGTAATTTCTACTCTATATCATTAAAACCAAACTAACTAAAACTACTAACACAATTCACAGTTCAAAAAAACATTACAATACAGCATAATGACATGAAGAGCTCAACAGATATCAAATTACTATAAAGTCACTGGTACTTTATCCCAAAGTATCCTGCCCCAAATACTGCTTTTCCTAAGGAGTTAGGGAATAGGGGACAAATTAAATGTACCTAAATATTTCAAACAAATAAGTTTAGTAGGAGTCATGGAAAAATATGTGGAAAACATGATCAAAAACAATTCGAATGCGAATACAAGGGCCTTAGGTACTGAGGGGATAGAGACAAACAAAAGGAAGCACCTATCCTCAGGACCTTACTCTCAAATGTATAGGAAAAAACAACATACACAAATAACTATTTCACAGGGAGGTTACTATCTGGGAGGCTCCAGATCTTTAGTCTATGTGGTCCAACCATTCAGAGCACACTTGCACAGGATCCTGCTCACATGTTCTAGTTGATAATATAAATTCTGTTCTAACTATAGTTTTTCTGAGTTGGTTTGGAACCCAAAGGAGCTGGTGATTAAGGAAGATGCATTCTTCCAACACAGGACTGGGATAAACCTAAAGTTGCATAGTTCTTCACTCTAAATCATCCCAGAAGCATCTTAGGTTTCTAAAGAGTTTACAGTAATTCTAAGGTACTTGTTCCAGAAATTAATAATGATTCCAGTCAGAAAGTTATCATTTATAACTAAAACATCCACTTCCACTTTCTCTCGGGTTTTGTCCATCATCATCAGAAGCCCACTTATTCATAATTTTCAACTTCTGACAAGACTCAACTTTCCTTCTGTTAGTAAAGCTAGTAACACAATTTCAATTCCTCTCATTTCCTGCTTCTTCCAAACTGAGTTTTCTGAAACTCTTTTCCAGCAAATTTCATCTCTCAAAATACATTTGGTAATCCTCACTAAAGAAGACTGGCAAAATCAGCAGGCAGCTGGTAACAGTGGTAGCAATAAAGCCCCTACGGCTATGTACAGTTAGTCTCAAGCTTTCAATAACACCTGCGAAGAACACACCCATGGCAAGGCTGCACTTACTGTACAAAAAAATTAAACAGCAAGCAGCTGACATAATGATCTTGTCTACAGTCTGTAAGTCTCAGAATACATATTTAAACTGTATTCAGTTCTGAGAAGATAACTATGTCTTCCTCCTAAGCTTCTTCACTTTTAGTTGTCAGTTTGCTCATTTCTTCCTTACTAGGCCAGAAAATCCCCTCACGAAAAACTACAAAATATTTGAACAGAAACAGGAATCAGGGCAGTTTCCACTGTCCTTAATGAAAGCCTTTAGAGAAGGGTATTTTTTTAAGATGGTTATGAGGTGACCCTAAGACATAATGAGCATTCAAAGGATGGAACAGACCATTTTAAACAACCTCTGAGAAAAGGCCAGAGGTGAAAATGATGAACTGACCTGAAGTATAGACAAAGAGGAGGGGGAGGTTATGAATCACAAGGAGAAGTGGTCTTTAGATCCTCTATCCTCCACACCACCTCTTCACCTCCCACCCCTTCTTCAAACAAGCTAAGTAAAGATCTCTTGTTAAGGAGTCAGGTTCTTGTTAAAGAGTCAGTAAAGGCACCACTGAGACTGCCAATCTTAGACATAAATCCTTCTGTGTATTAGCCTGGACCAGTATCGGGAGCATAGTATTTTCACTGCAAGGGGAAAGGGGGTGTGTAAAGCGGTATGAGAGCCCTGAGACCAAATCGTGTTCATTACAGCACCCTATATAGAGCGTCAGATAAGTCATCGAGGAAGGGGATTCACAAACCTAAGATATTTTTATTAAAACAATTCAGTCTTTCATCATTTGCTGAGGGCTAAGTTTTGAGAATAAGCAGTAGAGACTTAATGCCTCCAGAACATCTACACAGACCCACCTCATGAAACCGGTACATATGTCACAGATCCTTTAAGTCTCCAATTATTTAGACCTTTGGAAATTCAAACGATATTAGGAATAAGACATTGCAACCACAACTGTCCTACTGTCCTGGAAAAAGTAATTACTTATTCACCTAACACATACAGAGTCCACAAATGTCAGCAGGTCTGGATACCAGAACTAAGGCCCATTTCTAACAGCAACTTAAAAATTAGTCAACTAGGTGTCAGTCTATCTTTGTGAATCTGTCCCTGAGGAAGTACAATTCAGATAAATCATAACAGATTTTTTTTAAGGCTGCACACCTTACAAGGACTTCTGACAGGTTCTTTGTTTACTTGCTCTGCTTTGACCAAGCCAGAAACAAACTGACATTTGTATTGCTATTAGCCTGTTGGTACTAGCTTGATTTGAATAATCCTAAATAAGGGATGCTTACAACTGAGAAGCTTCAAAGGAACCCCTAAACTCTCTGAAATGATTTACAAAGTTTTGTATGAAAATATGTGCATTTTTCTAAAGAGAAAACACAATTTTCATCAGATTCCCAAAGGGTTCCATGACCCAAAAAAGTCAGAAGCCACAACTCCAAATGTTTCTCCAATTTGGGCAGGAAACATTTCACCATTTACAGATTAACCTAAATGGGTAGGTTTACATGCAGTCTAAAATAAAATATATGCACTATTAAATAACTGCTTTCTGGGTTGATGATGACATTATTTTCTCCTTTTTTATCATAAGAAGCCTGCAGATGCAAACTTCTCTCTCTTTACACATACACACATATGTGAATGAGTTAAAAAAGAAAAAAAATCTTATCCTCAAAACTTGTATCTGAAGTCATCTGAAACGTCATCAGAAAATGTTCACCAAGGGAAGCCTGGGTGGCTCAGTTGGTTAAGCATCCAACTCTTGATTATGGTTCAGGTCGTGATCTCAGGGTTATGAGATCCAGTCCCACATCAGGTTCCGTGCTCAGTGAGGAGTCTGCTCGAGATTTTCTCTTTCTCCCTCTCCGCCCCCCTGCCCATGTGCTCACTCACAACACTCTCTCTCTCAAAATAAATAAATAAAATTACTAGACATTCGGGTGCCTGGATGGGCTCAGTTGGTTAAGCATCCAACTCTTGATTTCAGCTTAGGTCATGATCTCAGGGTTGTGAGATCAAGTCCCACACCGGGTTCTGCACTCAGTGGGGAGTCTGCTTGGGATTCTCTCTCCCCTCCCTCCCCCCTACCCCCCACTCAGGCTCGCTCTTTTTCTCTCTCTCTCTCTAAAATAAACAAAATCTTAAAAAAAAAAAAGTTCACCAAAATCTCAAAGTTACACATTTATAATAGGTGTATTACATCTGTGGGAAACAGTGATAGTTTTAAAATGGTAGTGCAGATAAGAAAACACACGTTCCAAAGAGCTATGTGAAAAAGTCCCAATACAGTCAAATCCCCACCTGGTTTATGTTAAATTACACAAAGCTTCTCCAGAACATAGTGTTAGCTTAGATTAAAGAAAAATAAAAGTAACCATCACTTCCTAGGAAAGCGTTTATGGGACACATCTGTTATACCTCTATCTTGGATTAGATATACCAAATAAAAGTATTTCAATTTCTAAACCTATCAGTAATCAGAGTTCACATGCACTTAAGAAGCTTTACATAAAATTTGAAGTTTGAAAAAAAAAGAAAAAAGAGCAAGAGCTAAGGGCATTTTTATATCTGGTCTCTTAGAAGAGATGGGAAGGATAATACAAACATCTGTGAAACTACAAATGAAAAAAACTGACTTTGTCAACAGAATAATTTATATCTAGGGCACCTGGGTGGCTCAGTTGGTTAAGCATCTGCCTTTGGCTCAGGTCATGATCCCAGGGTCCTGGGGTGGAGCTCCACATCAGGCTCCCTGCTCAGCAGGGAGCCTGCTGCTCCCCCCTGCTTGTGCGCTCTGTCTCTCCCTGTCAAATGAATAAATAAAATCGAAGAAGAAGAAAGAAGAAAGAAGAAAGAAGAATTTATATCTAGCATGACGGCGGTCCTGCTTCCAGTCATGGAAGAGCAGCTCCTATGAGACCAACTCTCTTGCAGATAACTATGGACAGAATATAAACAACTACCTGAAGTACTAGGGAACAAAAAGGCAAACAGATATGACAGAAGAGAGAGGGTCAAAACTTGGAAAAAGGTAATGACACCAAGCAAGTGTCTCCTGTTACGGCTTTTGGCCATCCAGGTGCCAGTCTGTGCCACGAAAGATGGCTAAAATTCAGCTAAAAACCCATAGTCTTACTAGGTTCACAAACCAGAGGACAGACTTTAAGGCAACCACAACAGAGAAGTGAGGGAGGGAAATTCCAAAGAGAACCAAAAGAAGGTGCCTCAAACTCTGTGTATAAATTCTGCCCAAATGGCTGGCTAATCCCTAAACTAGGCATGCATGGAACAGACTTCAAGCAACCAAGTTAGGGCTAAAAGAACTGAACTGAGATTTAAACTGCCATTCACTGCACGGGAACAGAGTTTAAGAAAACAAACAAAATTCAATGTTCTTTAGAGGAAGGTAAAAAAGAAGAAGAAGAAGAAGAAAAATCCAGTGTCTACAACGTATCATACTCAGTATCAAGGACACAACTCAACAGAATTGTTTGGCATATAAAGAAACAGGAAAACACGATCTATTCTCCAGAGAAGAGTCAATCAACAGGAACAGGAAAACATGATCTATTCTCCAGAGAAGAGTCAATCAACAGAAACTGACCCTGACTTAATCCAAATATTAGGGTTAGCAGACAAAGATTTTAAAACAGCTATGATCGGGGCACCTGGCTGGCTCAGTCAGTAGAGTATGTGACTCTTGATCTTGGGGCTGTGAGTTCAAGCGCCACACTGAGACTGGAGATTGCTTAAATAAATAAAACTTAAAAAGAGAGAAAGAGGGGCGCCTGGGTGGCTCAGTCGTTAAGCGTCTGCCTTCGGCTCAGGTTATGATCCCTGGGTGCCGGGATCGAGCCCCGCATTGGGCTCCCTGCTCCGCAGGAAGTCTGCTTCTCCCTCTCCCACTCCCCCTGCTTGTGTTCCCTCTCTCACTGTGTCTCTCTCTGTCAAATAAATAAATAAAATCTTTAAAAAAAAAAAAAGAGAGAAAGAATCAGCTATGACCATAATGAATGAAAAAATAGATCTCAACAGCAAAATAGACTCTATAATTCAGAGGATGGGCTTAACAGCAGATTGGAGATGCAGAAGAGTTAGTGAATTTAAATAGATCAACAGTGGTGCCTGGCTGGCTTAGTTGGTAGAGCATGTGATTCATTACCTCAGGGTTGTGAGTTCAAGCCCCACATTGGGCATAGAGCCTACTTTAAAAAAATTATTAAAAAATAAAGATGGGGAGCCTGGGTGGCTCAGTCGTTAAGCATCTGCCTTCGGCTCAGGTCATGATCTCAGGGTCCTGGGATGAAGCCCCACATCGAGCTCCCTGCTCCGCCGGAAGCCTGCTTCTCCCTCTCCCAATCCCCCTGCTTGTGTTCCCTCTCTCGCTGTGTCTCTCTCTGTCAAATAAATAAATATTTAAAAATAAAAAATAAAAAAATAAAGAGATCAACAAAAAGTATCCAATCTGAAGAACAGAGAGAAAAAGAAATTCGGGAGAGAAAGGAGAGTATGGGAGATGACCCCAGAGATCTGTGGGGCAACAAGCCTAATATATATATATAATTGGAGCCCCGGAAGAAAAGGACAGCAAATGAGGTTTAAAAAACTTTTTTTTAATTGAAGAAATAATGATCAAAAATTTCCCAACTTTGGTAAAAGACATAAATTTACAGATTCAAAAAGCTCAGTGGATTCTAAGCAGGACACATACCAAGAAAATAAAAAATTGTACATCACAGTCAAACTTTTTTTTTTTCCACAAACTTTTAAAGAAAGGAAAAAAAAGAGAAAGATTATTAAGGAGAAAATCTTGAAAGGAGACAGAGAAACATGATACATTAAAGAAAAGAAATGACTGAAATTACCATTGCTTTCTTACCAGAAACAACAGAGATTAGAAGACATGGAACAACACCATACAAGTACTGAAACAAACAAAACCCTGTCAACCCAGAATTCTATAAGCAGGAAAAAAAAAAAAATCCTTCAGAAATGAAGGCAGAATAAAAATATTTTCAAGTAAAACAAAACTAAGATAATTCATTGCTTGCAGACCTGTACTACACAAGTGAGAAAAGCCTATCCCAATAACTTATGTGCTGTATGATCCCATTTATACAACATTCTTGAAATTACTAAATTTTAGAAATGAAGAACACATTGATGGTTGCCAGAGGTCAGAGATGGGGAGGAGGAGGGTTCTATAAAAGGGCAATACCCAAGAATCCTTATGGTGATGGAACTATTCTGTTTCTTGAGTGTATTAATGTCAATATCCTGGTTGTAAGAGCATCCAATAGCTTTGCAAGATGTTACCACTGGGTAAAGGGTAGAGTGTCATTTCTGTATTATTTCCTACAACTGCACATGAATCTGAAATTACCTCAAAAAGTTTAATGTTTTTAAAAAGTATATTTTTTAATTTAAAAAAATTTAATGTTTTTAACAACCTGTCAAGGTTTTAAAGCAGAGGCTTCAGGCAATACAATTCAAACATCCAAAGTTATACCTTGGACCAAACTCTTCAAAGGCAGCTGAGCTATCCCTCACTCCAGGACATTAGGGGCACATCCAGGCTGCCTCACACCTCACCATATCCACACCAATCCTATAGGGTCTAATTCACATTATCTACAGCAAGAGTGATAGAATTTTCTTCCTCTGGGAATGGATACAACCAGGTTATTATGCCATCATTTGCATATTGGCATTCTGGGATGTCCTAAAATTGATCCTGCTGGTGACACTGGTGACCACTTCAGGGCCACTCATTCTGTGATCCGTTTACTTCCTGCACTAAAACATGTCACTGTATTTTTCCTGTTATAAACACTCCTAAAACAGACTGCCCATCGAAATAGTATTACTACCAACTCATACTTCTATCTGGTACATGTTGAAAAATCAGCTTGTGTTTCACCAATTCACTTGCTGCCTCAGCATTTCAATCCTCCTTGTCTTTCAGATAATTTTCTGAACTCTTGAATAAATCAGAGATCATCTCCTGTCATCTTTGACTGATGGGGCACAGTGTAATAAGAGAAGGGAATGCAAATTTCTAACTAAACAAAAATTAACCTTGCTACTCCTTTTAGGTGACTATTTCATTACTATCAGCAGTTTTTAAATGGGGACAGTTAAAAAACACAGTAAGACTAGCTGAGTTTTGGTAGCTACAGAAAACCATCTAACACTATACTCATCACTCGCCGTCACCTCTTCTTCATATGAAATTGAGGTAAGTTTATAGGTCCTGCAGCATAGAGAAGGTACCTGCTCCTTGAAGAGAGAAGCTGTACCTTCACCCATATCACCAGCTGACGTGTGCTCTGGAGTCAGACATTCACAAATACACAGAATGCAGGGAGTGAGCTGCCTCCCACCTTGGACACACCACAAGGCCTCTTCTATCTAAGGCACTAACCCAGAAAAGTTGCTCACCAGACTTTTCAATGAAAGCAACAGAAACCATCTGTTACCTCTTTGTTTTCCCCTTGAGGTAAATCTGTTCACTTTCTTTCTCAACATATTTTGTCAGATAACATCAGATTTCGGTATACAGCCATTACTTTTATTGATGTTTTGCCTCCTGCTTGACATCTTCCAGGCTGCTCCACACCTAGTCCAACTCCTGCATCTAATACCTCTTATGCACCCAGTTTTAACAAGAGTCTAGGGTTTGAGAACCTATCCAGACAGGACTGCTCCAAACAAAGGCTAGGACAAGACTTTGGTAGCAAGATATCAAGTGTAGACACTGCTTCCCTTTTAGCCCAGCCAAAAACCCTGGCAGGACACACATCTGTTGAGCTAACATCTTGAACTTACATAATTTGCTCTGTTTAGTATGGGAAGCAACAAGCTGTCAAATTCATAGTCTTTCAGACCAGTCTAACAAACACTGTCGTGTGAGTTGGATACACATACACTGTACTGAATTATATACAGTACATACGGTACCGATTATTAACAGAGTAAGGACTCCTAGCAGTTATACGTGTACATAGGCACTTTTCTCTAAAAGCGAGCCCCTCCAGAAAAATGGACTTAGGCAAACCCAGTGGACTGGGATCTCTAAGTAAGAAATAGCAGAGGACAAATATGAACAATCTTCATGCTCTCCTCAATACCAAATTTTAAAATAATCAGCCTAAATTAACGGTAAGCAACGAGCCTAGAAGGCAGAAGACAGAGCTAAGGTCCTACCTTGGCTACTCGCTAGTTGTATGACCTACACAATTTATTGAGTCTGTGGGTCTCACTTTCCTCACCTGAAAGATTAAGAAGTAGAGGTCGAGTTGCTAATCTATAAAGGTTTTTCCAGCTTGATCATTTCATGACTTAATAACAGTTGGGCCTCAAGTCTGACCCAGCATGGAAACTGTACCTTTTAAACTGTGAGCAGTAGGGGTGCCTGGGTGGCTCAGTCGGTTAAGTATCTGCCTTTGGCTCAGGTCATGATCCCAGCATCCTGGGATGGAGCCCCGAGTCAGGGTCCCTGCTTAGCGGGGAGCCTGCTTCTCCCTCTCCCTCTGCTGCTCCCCCTGCTTGTGCTCTCGCTCTCTCTCTCATAAATAAATAAATAAAATCTTTTTAAAAAATAAAAAATAAAATAAATCGTGAGAAGGCATGCATTAGTTCTCCCTCTGCTGCCTCTCTTCCCAAAACCCCACAAAAACAACAGTAGAGGGGTGGGGGTCAGGGGAGCATAGCCACAGAATGAAAGTGAAGGTGATAGCAACAAAATTTTAGAAGCTGGAAAGCAGATGGATGAGTGGTTCCTGACAGCAGACTAAAGAAAGCTAAGATATAATATAACCTCCAAAAAGCTCAGGAACTTGTAGCATCAGGTACTTCTGGAAGTGGGGATAAAAATGGGACTAAAGGGATGCCTGGGTGGCTCAGCCGGTTAAGTGTCTGTCTTTGGCTCAGGTCATGATCCCTGGGTCCTGGGATCAAGTCCCGCATCAGGCTCCTTGCTCAGCGGGGAGCCTGCTTCTCCCTCTGCCTGCCACTCCCCTGCTTGTGCTCTCTCTCTCTCTGACAAATAAAAAAAATAAAATCTTTAAAAAAAGGGGGGGGGACTGAAAACACAAGGACTGGTTGAAAGTCTATTGAAGAACCAGCTGGCATCAGCTCATGAAGAGATAAACTGTTGTAGAACTATACAATGGAACATTCTTCAGCCATTAAAAGGAATGGAGTACTGTTACATGCTACAACACAAATGAACCTTGAAAACATTATGCTAAGTGAAAACAGCCAGACACAAAAGGCTACATATTGTATTACTCCATTTATATGAAATATCCAGAATAGGCATATTCATAGAAACAGAAAGTGGTTGCTAGGGGACTAACTGCTAACAGGTATGCAGTTTCTGTTTGGGATGATGGAAATGTTCTGGAACTAGATAATGGTGATCGCTCCGCAACAGTGAATAAACTAAAAACCACTGAAGTGTACACTTTAAAATGGTTAATTTATGTTACATGAATTATATCTCAATTTTTTTTTAAATAAAAGAACGAGCTAGACCCCACCCCACCCCAGACTCTCCCCACTCTGTGCAGCCTCCAACATACCAGAAGAAAACTGGTAGTTTATTCTTTACAAGGGATAAATAAAAGAATGAGTGAGGTGGGTGAAATAGGTGACAGTGGTCAAAAGGTACAAACTTCCAGTTATAAAATAAGTTAGACCTGGAGATGTCATGTACAGCATGGTGACTACAGTTAACAATACTCTATTGTATATTTGAAAGTTGCTAAGAAAGCAGATCTTAAAAGTTCTCATCACAAGAAAAAAAACTGAAACTATGTGGTGATGGATGTTAACCAAAATTATTGTGATCATCATTTGCAATATATATACATATATCAAATCATGTTGTACACCTAAAACTAATACCATATTATATGTCAATTATATCTCAATTGAAAAATAAATTTTTTTTTTTAAGATTTTTATTTATTTGACAGAGAGAGACACAGCGAGAGAGAGAACACAAGCAGGGGGAGTGGGAGAGGGAGAAGCAGGCCTCCTGTCGAGAAGGGAGCCCGACTTGGGGCTTGATCCCAGGACCCTGGGATCATGACCTGAGCTGAAGGCAGACGCTTAACGACTGAGCCACCCAGGTGCCCCGAAAAATAAATTTTTTAAAAAGAATGGGTATATCTATACTTGGGATTATAGCTGAGGTATCAAGTATCAACAGCTGGGAAACCACAGGCACAGCTGAGAGCAAGGGTATCATTCTAAAAACAGAAAAACAAAAATTTTACATACTGAATGTTGAGATTCCCCAGTGCTCTTCCACTACTTGGCTCTCACAAAGTTGGCAGGTAGGATTATGCCCTTGAGGCAGAGATATAGAGGAATGTTTTCTATGAATCTGACAAGCCCAAGAAAAAAGACCTAGAGACCTTCATACTCCAGGGAAGAAACCATACAGCCAGTGACACTCTCAGAAACCAATCCCTCTCCCCATGAACATCAAGCTTCCAATCTGCTTCTTGATGCATTATTCTTAAGTATAAATGGACAGCCAGAGATCATGAGACACTTGGGAAAAGGCTCTAAGATTAGTGAAAGACACCTCTTGCCAATCAGTCAATGCAACTTTGAGGAAACAGAAAATTATGCAGAAAAAAGAAAGCTTCAAAAAGTACTATCCTACGGCCTAGAAGCAACAACACCCCAGAGACAGCCTAGCTAGCACCCAGATCTTGGCTTCTAATACCATTCACCAATAAAAAGAACCAGGACTGCTTAGAGAAATGGCTGGTTCTTTAACTGGAACAGGGCATACATAGGAGGAGCCTGGAGCATTTTGCAATGCCAAAAAGTAAGGAAATACTCAAAAACCCATGATGACAGGGGCACATCAAAGAGACACGGGGGCCAACTAAAAGATCTCCCAATGGCCAAAGCTAGAATAATTAGAACAACAAAATAAAAACATTGAATTATAATCCAAAGTTAAAAATAAATATCCATGAGTCCATATTAATATAAATAAATGATTAAATAAATAGGGTGAGAATAGACAAATTTCCTGTGCTGAAGAACGCCAAATAACTTATACAGATACTAGGCTCTCAAAGAGGTTGAAAATAACTCCCTGCCCCTTAAGTATGGGCTGCTCATAGGAAAAAAGAGTAACTTTATATTGGAAAAATCTGACAAACACTACCAGGTGATCAAGATTAACATCAACAGTGATGTCATGTTAATAATATGCATGTATTTTTTTTTTAAAGATTTTATTTATTTATTTGAGAGAGAGAGAATGAGAGAGAGCACATGAGAGGGGGGAGGGTCAGAGGGAGAAGCAGACTCCCTGCAGAGCAGGGAGCCTGATGTGGGACTCGATCCAGGGACTCCAGGATCATGACCTGAGCCGAAGGCAGTCGCTTAACCAACTGAGCCACCCAGGCGCCCTGTATTTTTTTTTTTTTAAGATTTATTTATTTGAGCGAGAGAGAGAGAGAAAGGGAGTGGTGGAGGAGGGGAGTGAAGAGGAGAAGGAGAGAGAGAATCTCAAGCAGACTCCCTGCTGAGCGCGGAGCCCAAAGTGAAGCTCAATATCACGACCCTGAGATCATGACCTGAGCCGAAATCAAGAGTTGGATGCTTAACTGACTGAACCACCAAGGCACCCCAATATGCATGTATTTTTAATATAATATGATGAGAATGGCATTTACCTCTGTAGTCTTCCTTTTGGAAAAAATTACTCTAAAATAAGAAGTTTACTGAAAAGGTTTTAAAAATTATATCCCATTTAAATAAAATGTCCAGAATAAGAAAGTCCACAGAGACAAGAAGTACATTTGTGGCTGCCTGCAATGGGGAGATATGGAGTCACTTTATGGTATGTAAGCTTCATCACAATAAAATTGTTTAAAATTAAAAGACAAACAACAACAAGCTTGTGGAAATTAAAAAGTTGCTCTGCCAAAACTAGAGACTAACCAGGAAAGATGTACATATGGGATGCAGGAAACTGGATCCATCACAAGAAAGCGGCAAAGGATAACTCCAAGATAAAGTAAAGGGACATCCCAAGGTGTTCACTGTGCAATAGGCTTAACAAGCCAAGACATCAAACAACCCAGGCTGATGGAGCTACGGCAAGAATCTGCAGCTTATATCAGATTCTCAAAGAGATTTACGAACCCAAAACTTCCATAAACCACTGCTTTAATGGTATCCATATTAAGTCCCACCCAAAGGACAAACTACAAGACTCGTATTTAAACACACACACACACACACACACACACACACACACACACACGAATCTTTCAGATGATGCAAATCTCAAAGAGAAGAAATGTAGAGAGTAATGAAGCAGATTAACACAGTTTTCCTGATTGGATATCATCAGGTAGGAATAAAAAAAAAAAAAGAAAGGAAAGGAAATAGAGACACAGTTAAAGCACTTTAAAAGCCTAGTGAATGTAACTCCGATGAAACTTAATACTGGGGCGCCTGGGTGGCTCAGTCGTTAAGCATCTGCCTTCGGCTCAGGTCATGATCCCAGGGTCCTGGATTGAGCCCCACTTCGGGCCCTGTTCAGCGGGGAGTCTACTTCTCCCTCTCCCTCAGCACCTCTCCGCTGCTCATGCTCTCTATCACACGCTCTCTAATAAATAAATAAAATCTTTAAAAAAAAAAAA
The DNA here is from genome assembly GCF_964656455.1 of Halichoerus grypus. Taxonomy (NCBI): domain Eukaryota; kingdom Metazoa; phylum Chordata; class Mammalia; order Carnivora; family Phocidae; genus Halichoerus; species Halichoerus grypus. The sequence continues at coordinate 46,615,181 of NC_135722.1, read as the reverse complement.
AGAAACTTAATACCTTATTCTACAGAGCTTACAAAATACTGAAGATAGTGGTTTTTATACCCTACCTACCTCAAAAAATAAGATTACATATAAGAAAAATTGCACAAAAAAATTTAAATCAGAACATTAAAAGAAGCAAAGAAATAGATGTTCTTGGGGTGCCTGGCTGGCTTGATCGGCAGAGCATGTAACTCTTGGTCTCGGGGTCTTAAATTCGAGCCCCAAATTGGGCATGGAGCCTACTTAAAATAAAAAAAGAAAATATATTTTTTAAAGATTTTATTTATTTATTTGTCAGAGAGAGAGAGAGAGAGAGTGAAACAGAGCACAAGCAGGGGGAGGGGCAGGCAGAAGAAGCAGCAGGCTCCCCTCTGAGCAGGGAGCCCGATGTGGGACTCAATCCCAGGACCCTGGGATTATGACCTGAGCTGAAGGCAGATGCTTAACCGACTGCGCCACCCAGGTGTCCCAAGAAAAAAATTTTTTTTTAAATCCGAGGGAGAGAGAGAGAGGGAGAGAGCACAAGCTGGGGGAACAGCAGGCAAAGGGAGAAGCAGGCTCCCCGCTGAGTAAGGAGCCCAATGCAGGACTCTATCCCAGGACCTTAGGATCATGACCTGAGCCGAAGGCAGATGCTCAACTGGTTGAGCCACCCAGGCATCCCCCAAGAAAATATTTTTTTTTTTTAAAGATTTCATTTATTTGACAGAGACAGACACAGCGAGAGAGGGAACACAAGCAGGGGGAGTGGGAGAGGGAGAAGCAGGCTTCCCGCCAAGCAGGGAGCCCGATGCGGGGCCCGATCCCAGGACCCTGGGATCACAACCTGAGCCGAAGGCAGACGCCCAATGACTGAGCCACCCAGGCGCCCCAAGAAAATATTTTTTAAAAAAGAAAAAAATAGATGTTCTTATACACCTATGGCAATAACTTTCTTATAAATTACAAAGAATGATAGCTTACTTGAAATATATGATATTTTAACTAATTTAACTCAAAAAAATTATAAAAAGGAATACACAAAATATTAAATGTGGTTATATGACTTCTGGAAAGTGGAAGTATGGGTGATTGCTATTTTTTTCTTTATACTCTTCTGTATTTTCTGAACTTCCTACTATGACCATATATAATCTCTATGATAAAGTGATTGCACTAAAGAATATATATAAATAATTTAATAGTGCATTTCTCCCGGCTGATGAAGAAGATACTTTTTAACTGATTTAGAATACTAACCTAATTCCTAATTTCTGTACTGCAACTACTGTGCACATTTCCTCCTCTCTGTATTATATGAAATGAGAAACCTTTAATGCAAAAGAAAAAAAATATATGTATGTACCACTTGGAATCCACGGAAACCACTTTCACATATATTATTTCATGAAGCTTCATCACAACCCTAAGAGAGATTTTACAGATAAGGAAACTGGCTCAGAGATAATCATTCAATGAGTAGGACACAAAATGGGATTAGAAACCCCTCCAGACACCGAGTGGATGTCTCTCAGAACATTAGAATTTAGAGCAGTCAAGAAGTACAAGTTTGGTGTAAGGAAAAGAATATTCTACGGGTAAGTAATCTTCATCAAAAAGTCTAAAAAGCCATAAAACCACAAATTTTCTACTGTAATACAGAGTAGTATTCTCAACCCACAGCTCATGAGAGGGTTCCTCCCTAACTAAAGGCAACGCAACCCAAAATCCCCTGGATCCTTTCAGTGCACCCAGCGACACCAATCTCCAAGCTGCCCTACCCGCTAGCAGTTAGGACCCTCTAGCACAGGGCCCCTCAGAGCCTCCTGCAGCTGGGATGGAAGAGAAACAAATGAGGCTAAAATGGTGAGTGGTGGAGGTTGGAGAAGGGAGGAGACAACCTGCCAGTAAGTGAGCTTTTAGTAAGAGCAGACATGAGGCTAAGGTCTTCTATCAATCCTTGGAAGAAAACCAAGACTTAAAGCCACCACTGTTGCCAGAGCTTTAGGTGAAAGCTTCTTAGAAAGAGTCAGAGGAGCAACTGCTATGTCCGTTCTTTCTCTCCACCTTTCTCCACCTCAGTTCTTGCTCTCCTCCAGCATCTTCTATGTTTCTCATGCTCTCTTGTCTGGACACACTCTGAAAACGAATCAGTTCCATTAACATCAACAACCCTACAAACGCTGACCCTCCTTTTCCTGGAAAAACATTAGGTCTACTAAATGCTAAACTGAGGACCCTGGCAGAATGACTAACAGGGTAGCAATTGTCCTGCAAATGAGTTACTTTTTTTTTTTTCACTTACCAACTTTTTAAATAACAAAATATCATCTGTAAAATTAATTTATAATATTTTTATACCTTATTCCAAACACGTGCCCATTTTGCTTACAGAATAATCAACATACCCTGTAACAAACAAACAAAAAATCCCTGATAACTACCTCCCTACACAAGACTGACCAAAGATACACAGAATCTGGGGACGCCTGGGTGGCTCAGTTGGTTAAGCGACTGCCTTCGGCTCAGGTCATGATCCCAGGGTCCCGGGATCGAGTCCCGCATCGGGCTCCCCGCTCAGCCGGAAGCCTGCTTCTCCCTCTCCCACTCCCCCTACCTGTGTTCCCTCTCTCGCTGTGTCTCTCTCTCTCTCTCTGTCAATTAAATAAATAAACAAAATCTTTAAATAAAAAAAAAAAAGATACACAGAATCTGTTTATGTTCGCAAGTGTCTTTCTTTGGAATGGTTTTAGCAAAACATTAAAAATAAAATTTGTATTATAAATTCTTTAATTGACTCTCATTCCCCTGTGTGTCTGTCTCTACCTGTATAAAATTAAGATTTATATATCTATTTTGCCAGGGTGAGAAAAGAATCAGTGAAGAAATGTGAAGGTGGTCAAATGTCTGAAAATTTTAATTATTCTTTCTCCTTTAAAAAAAAAGCCATACTATTTCAGAGATGCCTTAATGGACCCCGGGAACAAACTGCGTACTTCTGGCTGAATAGCAAATGAGTTACTTATGAGGCAACGGGGGCAGCTACCAGCCGTAAAGCTGTTACAGTCAAATACCATCATCTCTCCATTCCCCCACTATTCTTTGGTCATACAACCTACCTGACACATCCTTGTTGTTTTATTTGTTCCCCCTAGCCTCCATTACTATCCTCTGAATCGCATATTTCTAGTCAAACAGGATGACTCGATAGTGCCTCAACATGCCCAAGAGTTCCTTGTTGATCCACCTTTTACCCATCCCCATTCACATCCTCTAGATCTAAGTCCTTCCTATCCTTCAAGACTTTGTTCAAATGTCACCTTTATTATGCAGCTTTCCCTAATCACTGCCAACATACGTGACTGTTCTCCTGATCTGGTAGCATGTACTCTCTGACAGAACTAAATGGCAGTACTATACTAAACTGTGACTTCACTAAAGGCAAGATTTACAGTTAATTCATTTCCATCCTTCCACCTGCTTTCAATGAAAGCTCAATTCTTGTGAAGAGAACAGAAATTATTCTTTTTCTCCAGACTGTTAATATGCCTTAAAACTTTGGTATGGGAGTCAGAGAATTAAACATTGAAAAGGTTCCAACCCACAAAGCGACACCTTTGACACAAGCTCAACCAAACTAGCATGACATCATAAAAGCTGTTAAAAAAAAAAAAAATCCTTTAATCTGCTGCTAAATCCACTAAAATTCCACCTAAAAGGCACCAGAAAAAAAAAAATAGCAACCACTAAAATAGCACTTCAATAGCATTCAAAAAAAAAAAAAAAGCAATTTTGGGGCACCTGGTTGGCTCAGTTGGCTAAGCGTCTGCCTTCGGCTAAAGATCATGATCCCAGGGTCCTGGGATCAAGTCCCCCATCAGGTTCCTTGCTCAGCAGGGAGTCTGCTTCTCCCTCTGCCTGATGCTCCCCCTGCTTGTGCTCTCTCTCTCGCTGATAAATAAATAAGTAAATAAATAAGGCACTTTCTCATAGTAGAGCTATTTACACTACAAGAAAAAAAAAGCAAATATATAACAAGACAATAGTTTGGTACATCAACACAATGGAATATAATCTAACCATTAAAGCAATACGCACATAAAAAAAAGAAAATGAAAAACATTTATTAATTATAGTTAAGAAATCTAGATACAGAGGCACCTATGTGGCTCAGTCAGTTAGTTGAGCACCTGACTCTTGATTTCAGCTGGAGTCATGATCTCAGGGTCTTGGGATGGAGCCCTGGGTTGGGCTCCCAACTCAGTAGGGAGCCTGCTTGAGGATTCGCTCTCTCCCTCTGTCCCTCCCCCACCCTCGTGCATGCATGCACGGGCGCTCTCTCTCTAATAAATAAAATCTTAAAAAAAAAATAATAATAATGGGGCGCCTGGGTGGCTCAGTCATTAAGCGTCTGCCTTCAGCTCAGGTCATGATCCCAGGGTCCTGGGATCGAGCCCCGCATCGGGCTCCCTGCTCTTCGGGAAGCCTGCTTCTCCCTCTCCCATTCCCCCTGCTTGTGTTCCCTCTCTCGCTGTGTCTCTCTCTGTCAAATAAATAAATAAAATCTTTAAAAAAAAAAAAAATAAGAACTCTAGATACAAACAAGGTTGATAAAATTTTTTAGAGACAATGGCTCCCACCTAGAGATTGATAAAGGAAATAGTAAGGATAGGATAGGGGTATCATTTTTAATATTTCAAAAAGCTGTATTGAAATTATGTGAAAATATTACTAAAAGGTCAAATTTCTTTGCCTTTGGCTGGAAGTATATTAATCTCAAGTTATACTTCTAATTAGTGTAAGGCAATCAGAAGTTATAACCACCAATGATATATCTTTAAGAATTTTTAGAAACCTAATTATAATTTTATTAATGCAGAGGTGTTTTTGAAGGACAAAGCTTCTAACTTTTTTTTAAAGATTTATTTATTTGAGAGAGGGAGTGAGAACAGGGGGTGGGGCCAGGGAGGGGCAGAGGGGGAGAGAGTCTTAAGTAGACTCCCAACTGAGCACAGAGGCCAGATTGGAGACCTGAGCCAAAACCAAGAGTCCAAAGGTTAACCCACAGTGCTACCCAGGTACCCCTAACTTTTTATTATGAAAAGTACAATGAATTACCATGTATCCATCACCCAGTTTCAATAATTATCAATGAATGTCCAATCTTACTTTATATCTGTACTCTCCCATACCAAATTATTTTAAAGCAAAACTAGACGTATCATTTTATCTATATTTCAGCATGTGTCTCTAAAAGGCCTTTATTCCTTTTAATATAATCATAATACAATGAATACACCTAGACTTTTTTTTTTTTTAAGAGAGAAACAGCGAGGGAACGCCTGGGTGGCTCAGTCTGTTAAGCATCTGCCTTCAGGGTGCCTGGGTGGCTCAGTTGGTTAAGCAGCTGCCTTCGGCTCAGGTCATGATCCTGGAGTCCCGGGATCGAGTCCCACATTGGGCTCCCTGCTCAGTGGGGAGTCTGCTTCTCCCTCTGACCCTCCTCCCTCTCATGCTCTCTGTCTCATTCTCTCTCTCAAATAAATAAATAAAATTAAAAAAAAAAAAAAAAGAACAGCTTTAAAAAAAAAAAAAAAGCATCTGCCTTCAACTCAGGTCATGATCCCAGGGTCCTGGAAACAAGTCCTGCATCGGGCTGCCTGCTCGGCTAGGAGCCTGCTTCTCCCTCTGCCTGCTCTGCCTGCCACTCTCCCTGCTTGTGGTCTTTCTCTCTGACAAATAAACAAATAAAATCTTTAAAAAAAGAGAGAGAGAAAGAGATAAAGAGTGAGTGTAAGTGTTGGGGGGGGGCACTGCAGAGGGAGAGAATCTTAAGCACACTCGGTGCTAAGTGCAGAGCCCTATGGGGACCTGACCTCACAATCCTATGATCACGGCCTGAGCCAAAATCAAGAGTTGGAAGCTTAACCAATTGAGCCACCCAGGCGCCCTCACCTAGAAAATTTTAACCAAAAAAATCTTTAATGACAAATCTCTGGTCAGTGTTCAAATTTCCTTGGTTGTCTCACAAATGTTTGAAATCAGTTTGTTTGTTTTTTTTAAGTAGGCTCCATGCTGTGTGGGAAGCCCAACTAGGGGCTTAAACTCACAACCCTGAGATTAAGACCTGTGCTGAGATCAAGAGTGGGACACTTAACAGACTGAGCCAGCCAGGCACCCCTGAAACTAGCTTTTAAATCACTAAGTGGGGGCACCTGGGTGGCTCAGTCGGTTGAGCGTCTGCCTTCGGCTCAGTCGTGATCCCAGAGTGCCAGGATCGAGCCCCACATTGGGCTCCCTGCTCAGTGGGGAGTCTGCTTCTCCCTCTGCCCCTCAACCCGCTCGTGCACACGCTCTCTCTCTCTCATATAAATAAATAAAATCTTTAAAAAATAAATTAATTAAATAAACAAATCACTAAGTGGATGTAAGGGAAAATTGTTTCTAGGAATTTTTTTTTTATAAAGTTAAGAGCATGAGGAGAAAAAGACAATTTCTCTTTATAAACAAACCACAAACAAATTAAAGAAACCTCAGGTCTGGCTTATAATAGAAGAGGGATGTTAGAGGTAGACACGATTTTCAAAATATTTAACTATTAGTGCAGTGTGGACAGCAACCAATGAGAATAAACACCAGCCGTACACATACGGTATACAGGCTAGATATCAACCTTGGATAGAACCCTGACTAAAAAACAAGTAGAGAGGCCTCAAGAACCTGCTTCTCATGAAATTCAACCCTGCCTGCAGTGTTACAATAAGCTACAACCACATCAATCACAACCAAAATTATCACAAGGTCTTGATAAACACATCTTCTTGGCACGGCTATTAACTGCTGGATCACTACAGGTGCAGTTGTTCATCCTCATCTATCATTTGAACTAGGCAAAGAAAAAATCCTCTTCAAGCAAATAGCATGGTAAACTGGGAAAAGTTCTTGATTCTAGCATAACCTAGACTATAGCCTGCCTGTCTCTAAAAGTTAAAACCATAATAACTGATGGGGCGCCTAGGTGGCTCAGTCGGTTAAGCGTCTGCCTTCTTGGGATTCAGCCCCACACTAAGCTCCCTGCTGAGCAGAGAGCCTGCTTCTCCCTCAGCCTGTCTCTCTTTCTCTCAAATAAACAAATAAAATCTTTAAAAAAACCAAAACAAAACATAGTAACTGGGATTGTTTATACCCTTCAACCTACTGCTTATAGGTCATAGTTTTTCTGATAAGTTTCTTTAGCTTGGGTGCCTGGGTGACTCAGTCATGATGGCTCATGGCTCAGGTCATGATCCCAGGGTCCTGGGATTGAGTCCCACATCAGGCTCTCTGCTCAGCAAGGAGCCCGCCTCTCCCTCTCTCTCTGCCTGCCACTCCCCCTGCTTGTGCTCTCTCTGTCAAATAAATAAATAAAATCTTAAAAAAAAAAAAAGTGTCTTTAGCTTGCTAAAGAATGTAAAAGATAGTCTTGTGTGATTATTTAGAATCCTTTTATAAACAGAGGGCATACCCTGACCATTTTAAAGTAAACCTAAAACAACACACCTAAAGGAAGAGAGTGAGAGAGCTCTTGAAGGGAAGTAAGAAAGCCTGGAATTCCTCCTGGTTCAATACAATCAAACCTTAAAAAAAAAAAAAAATACAATCAAACCTTATGCAAATCACTCTTATCTTCCTGGGCTCCAGTTCCCCCACCTTCAATAAGGCACGTGCCAACTTCCCAGTCTTAACCTCCTATCCAACCCTTCTCTCCCTCTTTAGACATTATCCACACCAACTCACTTGTAGTTCCTAAAATATGGCATGCTTTATCATGCCTTCATTCTTTTTTAGATGCTATTCTCTGCTTAGAATGACCTTCATAGGCTTCTTTGCCTGATAAGCCAATCTACATTTATTCAAGTGAGTACTATCAAAATCTACAGTATTCCAACATTGTTGCCAATTCTGCAACTCCAAGTTCTTCTGAAACTCTTCTGTGGGACCTATTGTCAGAGCCACTTACTGGTCATAAAACAAGTCTGCTCCTTTGAATGTAATTCCTATGACATGGTTTTCAGTTCCCTCACCTCCCTAGCTCCTAGAACTAGAATCAGTACTCTCTTTAGGTGTCCTCTAACTAACATCATTTAAAACAGGACTATCCACTTCTCTGACAATATCTATTAATGCAAGCTAAAATCACAATTTTTTGACATAAATCAAAGTTGCAGCCAACTAAAAGCCTTACATTTTTTTTTTAAGATTTTATTTATTTGACAAAGAGAGAGACAGCGAAAGAGGGAACACAAGCAGGGAGAGTGAGAGAGGGAGAAGCAAGCTTCCTGCCGAGCAGGGAGCCCTATGCGGGGCTCGATCCCAAGACCCTGGGATCAGGACCTGAGCCGAAGGCAGACGCTTAACAACTGAGCCACCCAGGTGCCCCTAAAAGCCTTACATTTTAGTGTTCTTATTAAGTCACATTTTATTTTTTTTGGAACATCTTTCTATACTGCTACTTTTGCATCACCTCCTTCATCATACAGCTCAAATCTGTCTCTTATCCCCATGTATATCCTAATCATTCCCATCAAACCATTCCTGAATCCAAAAATGGTGGTGAAAGTTATTCACCCCTTCTACCAGTCTACTCCCCCTTAATAAAGAAAATGTAATTAGTCTGACCTAACATGTTCCTAGTGGGCCTGTGTTGGCTCTTAATAATCAGTTTCCTTTTCTAAATCCTCATACCATATCCTTAATAAACTATTCTAGATTTTGACTAGAAATGTCAAACTCTTACCTTCTCGGTCTTGAAAATATGTCTTTTTGTGGTAATTCCATATTCCTTAGATGTGACTGACAGCAATTAAATGATCTCATCCCAGTACTCTTACAGAACTCTGGGGTATAATTTGTTTGGGTCAATAGACTTGAAATCAGGGGCGCCTGGGTGGCTTAGTCGGTTAAGCGTCTGCCTTCGGCTGAGGTCAAGATCCCAGGGTCCTGAAGTAGCGTCCTGCATTGGGCTCCTTGCTCAGCAGGGAGCCTGCTTCTCCCTCTGCCTGCCGCTCCCTGTGCTTGTGCTCTCTCTCCCCTCCCCCGACAAATAAATAAATAAAATTTTTTTAAAAAGAGAGACCTGAATTCATTCAGAGGAATTAAATGCTCCTATATAAATACTTAATGGTCTCAGGTTTGGGTCTCCTCTCATAATTCAGTTCTACCCTTTCCAATCTATAGATAATTACCATGACAATGCAGGGAGGAGCTCCTGGGGCCATTTCAGTCTTGGAGATTTTGTTTTTCCAATGTGGTTATTTGGGATTCCACATTTAGAATACTACCTAGCATAAAATGCCCTTCTTGAAGAAATATTTAGCACAACGTATATTTCTTTTAGTTTGTTTCTTTTTAGGTTCTTCAAATTCATAAAACTGTTAGAGGAAGCAGAGATGCTAATTATAACACAGTTCTTTTTACTACACAGCAAAAACCAAACTAGCCAATCTATTACAAAATAAGGCTAAAGAATTCTAAAAATGAATACACCTCTGCTACCACGGAGAAACAGAAGAAAATGTGCAAGCCAAAAATTCAAATTCTCCCTCCAGGTGAAAATATCCCCATAATTCATCAACATATCAACCCACAAATATTTACTGAATGTGCAAGACACTTAAAACAATTCACCCAAAACCTCACTCTTACTCACACCCTCCCACCAAATCCAAGCTATAAATATAAGTACTGTGATGTTTTCTCCACTCAGCCACCACAGGATAGAGAACTTGTCTACCACACTCTCAGCCATTCTACTACATTACTACCTTATTCCATGCTCAAGCAATTTATCAATCTTGACTGAGCTCCTACTATTTACACAGCTCTATACTAAGTGCTATAGAGACATAAATATTTATCATTAAAGGGGCGCGTGGGTGACTCAGTCGGTTAAGTGTCTACCTTCAGCTCAGGTCATGATCTCAGGGTCCTGGGATCGAGCCCCATGTCGGGCTCCCTGCTTAGCAGGGAGTCTGCTTCTCCCTCTGGCCCTCCCCCCTCTCTCACTCTCTCTCAAATAAATGAAATCTTTAAAAAGAATTATCATTAAAAACCAACCCCTCCTGGAATTCACGAACACATATGAATAAATCTGTATCTCCTCTTCCGGCAGATGGGCCTCTCAAATCTGCAGAGGCCTCTCTTCAGATGAAGCTAGGAAGGTACTGCAGTATATCCTGTTATATATACACTGTGGTAGAAGAAACTGGACTTTAAAGACAGGCAAATCTAGATTCAAATACTAGTTGCATGTCTTGCTGAATTTTAAGTAACCTGCCCAAGGTCTCTCTTCAATAAGTCTCAGTTTCCTCATCTTTAACATAGGGATAATAATGCTTATTTCATGGGCCTATTGAGGGACTGAGTTAACTTATGTAAAGTGACATACTTGTACAGAGCACAAGACCTACTCAACAAATATTAGCTCTTTTCCTCCCAAAAGGACAGCCATACATGCAAGAGTCACCTCTAAATCTTAAACCATGAAAATGGCACAGAAATGCCCTAGGAATTCCCAAATCCTTCCCAAGAAGGAAGCCTCCACTGCATAAAAGTGACAACATATATCTGCCCAAAGCAGAGCCCAGAGCAGCAAACATGGCTGTTCCAAGAACACTAACACTAACATATCCCTAAGTCCAAATTTCAAACCACAGTTTATAATGAAGGATCACCCCCTCACCTCCCCTAGAGTGTACAAGAAGATTTAAGAATTTGGGAGCCTCCTATCAGGTTACCCTCAGTAACAGAGGTGAATTCTCTTTACCTTAAGACATCTTATAGTAATATTCTTTTTTTTTTTTTTTTTTTTTTTTACAGTTTCCTAAACACTAAAATTTTACCAGCTGGTACTAAATCAAAGCACAAAGACAAGCATTTGTTTTACTAAACGTCTATCAAAAGCACTGTATTTGGTCATATCAAAGCACTGTTGTACTACTGGCGCAGCTGTGACAGCAATGGAAATGTTTCTCTTCCACTCTGTAGAATGTTGAAAAGTGGCACCAATGCGCATGCCCGCGCGCACAGTAGAAGAGCTTTTTTCAGGCAGTACAGAGTAGTGTCACAGTATAGTGATTAAGAGGGTTAGCTCTGAGATTGCAAATCTAAATGTGAAAGATAGAACAATAAAGCCTTTGGTAGGAAACACAGAACATCTTTGTGACTCTGCAACAGCAAACATATCTTAAACAGAATATAAAACGCATTAAACATAAAGAGAGAAAAGTGATAAATTGGATACTATAAAGACTTTTGTTCTTCAAAAGTCGCCATTAAGAGAATGAAAAGGAAACAAATTAGGAGGAGATATATTCAGTACATATAACTGAAAAAAACTCGTATCTAGAACATATAAGAATTCCACTAAATCAGTAAGAAAAAAAAAAAAAGACCACCTGAAAGAAAAATGCCAAAAGACTTGGTTACTTCTAAAAAAGAGGGTATATAAATGTCTGATAAACTTTCAGAGAAGTGCTCAACTTCATTAGTCATCCAGAAAAATGCAAATTTATGTAATGTAATACCACTACACAACCACCAGGATGGCTAAAACAAAAAGGAAGGAAAATGCCAAGTATTGATGAGGACAGGGAGCAACCTACACTCTTATGCACTACAAGTGAGAATGTAAACTGGTACAACCACAGTGGACAACAGTATGGCAGTATTTACTAAAACCGAATATCTATGACCCAGCAATTCCACTTCTAGGTAAACACCCACCCAACAGACCAAAGGGCATGTTCACAAAAAGGTACATACAGTAATATTCATAATATATCACTATTGTTAATACTCAAAATCTAGAAACTACCCACCGTGTCATCAACGGTAGAACTGGGAGATAAACTGTGGTAGAGGTACACAATGGAAAACTATACAGCAGTGAGAATGAACAATCTAAAACGACTTTTAACAATATGAATGAATCTCTCAAACATGATGCTTGCAAAAGAACCCAGACACAAAAAAGCACAGCATTTGATGACATTTAAAGTACAGACAAGCAAAACTAATCGATGCTGTTAGAAGTCAGAACAGTGGTTACCTCTGGTAGGTGAGAGCGCCAATACTGACTGGAAGGGGCACAGGAAAGGATTCTGAGGTGCTGGCAACACATCAGTTTGTGAAAATACATCACAGTGTACACTTGGATATGTGCACTCTACTGTATTCTATATTGATATCAATAAAGTTTAATTCCTAAAAACAAGTAAATTCTAGATTCTGACAGATCTGAGTTTGAATCCCAATCTTCCCACATAATAGCTGAACAATCTCAGGCAAGTTATTTAACCATATCGTGCATCAGTGTCCTCACATATAAAGTGCAAAAAAATAACAGAACTTACCTCATGTGGTTGCTAACAGGTCCAAATGAGAATTATGTAGTACTATTACCCGTTCTCCACTTTGCATCAATATCAAAATTATATAGAGTTAAGTGATGCAAAGAAAAATGTTAGTAATAGTGAAAACACTTAAATGCATATTCATCATGTGCCAGGCACTATCTCAAGCCATTTAATGTATTAACTCCTTTAATCCTACATCAACCCTATGAGATAGATTCAATGTCCACTTTTTTTTTTTAAGATTTTTTATTTATTTATTTGACAGAGAGACACAGCGAGAGAGGGAACACAAGCAGGGGGAGTAGGAGAGGGAGAAGCAGGCTTCCCGCTGAGCAGGGAGCCCAATGCAGGGCTCGATCCCAAGACCCTGGGATCATGACCTGAGCCCAAGGCAGATGCTTAACGACTGAGCCACCCAGGCGCCCCTATGTCCACTTTAAAGATAAAGAAACTTAAACACAGAGAAGTAAATTGCCCACCATCATGCAAACAGTAAATGGAGGATCTGGGTTTCAAATCCACGTGACAGATCCAGCTTTTAGGCTACACTATATCTCCTTTACTACCCTAGTAGGGAACCTCAGCTTTAAGGAAGAAAAATAAATAATCACAAATTTATCAGTTTGTGCTGCTTGTATACTATATGTATCATGGAAAAAACACTCAACCAAGAGTTAAGGAACCCCAAATTCAAGTCTTAGCTCTGACACTAACCAGCTGTGAGAACTTAGGTAAGTTACTCAGAACCCTTCCAGCACACTTCCTTCCTCTGTAAATGAAAGGTCTGGAAATTCTAACCAGCTCTTGCTTCTCTTCTAAGAGACCTATGTTGCCTATTTTAAAAGAATAAATACGGTACCTCTATGTTTATTGCAGTATTATTTACAATAGCAAGATATGGAAACAACCTAAGTGTCCATCAATAGACAAATGGAAAGGAAGATGGTGTGTGTGTGTGTGTGTGTGTGTGTGTGTGTGTACACTAAAATATTACACAGCCATGAAAAAAGGATGAGATAATGCTGTTTGAGACAACATGGGTGGGCCTATAGGGTATTATGCTAAGTGAAGTAAGTCAGACTAAGAGACAAATATATGATTTTACTGATATGTAGAATCTTTAAAAAAATGAATAAACAAAAAGCATAATCAGACCTGAAAATACAAACAACTGATAGTTGCCAGAGGGGAGGAGGATGAGGGGATGGGCAAAATGGGTGAAAGGGAATGGGAGATACAGTCTTCAGGTTATAGAATGATTAAGTCATGGGAATAAAAGGCACAGCATAAGGAATATAGTCAGTGATATTGTAATAGTGCTGTATGGTGACAGATGGTAGCTACGCTTGGTGGTGAGCATAGCATAACATATAAACTTGTCAAATCACTATGTTGTACACCTGAAACTAATGTAACATCGTATGTCAACTATACTCAAAAAAGAATAAATACAATGTGAATATTTCAATTTTTAAAATAATAATAAAGAATAAATACAGCATAAATAAAAGTACTAGAGATGACAGTGATGATTACTGATGACAAGACAACGAATCTAACTGGTTCAGTAGATACTGGTTCCAGTATCACAGTGCTAGTAAAGATTTTTATTATAGATAAGAATGTTCTACCATAGCAGAGCTTGATTTTTGTGAGCTACATGGCTTGTGTCAAATAATTTAGACTCTTAGTCATTTTTATCCTAAAATCTTATCTCTGAATCCTAATCTCTGAATATCAAGTATAGTAACAGTACAGAGCACTGGTGATCTTAGTCTCTTTTCTCCTTAACCATTCTTCTTGGGCTCTCCTTCTTACTCCTGTCTGCTCCTTGCTCACACCTGAGGAAATTCAAGACCTACCTTATAGACCCTCTGTAGTAGGTTGAATGGTGGCCCCCCAAAACAATAGGTCTACATCCGAATCCCCAGAACCTGTGAATGTTATCTTATTTGAAAAGGGTCTTTACAGATGTAATCAAACATCTTGTGATGAGAAAATCATGCTGGATTAGCTGAGTGGTCCCTAAATCCAAGTATCCTTGTAAGACAGACACATAGAGAAGACATAGAGGAGAAGGTATGTGAAGATATGAGCAATGTGGCCAAAAGCAAGGAATGGTGACTGGAAGAGGCAATTAATTATTCTCCCCTAGAGCCTCTGTGAGAGGGCAGCCTGCCAATACCTTGATTTTGGACCTCTGGCTTCCAGAACAGTGAGAAAATAAATAAATTATTGTTTTAAGCCACCCAGTTTGTGGTAATTTGTTGCAGCAGTCACAGGAAACAAATACATGTCGCAAATCACATTTCTTTAGCCACCTTATTTCTGTAGCAAACTTACCAGCTCTCCCTAAGCAAAAGAGATCCATAATTACCTTCCAAAGCACCCCAACCTCAGTTCTTCCCACTCCTCCCCCCCAAAAAAAAAATGAGCAAGAGGAGAAATTATAAAGGGACAATTCACAATATAAATACAAAGGATTAGCAAATAGCTCTTTTTAAAATATCTTAGTAGTAAGGAAATACAGATTAAAACATAATGACATCAAAAAATGAAAAATTACTAATATTAGCAAAGATGTAGGGAAAGTGTAACCCTCATGTGTTGATAGTGAGAACATAAGATGGTGCAGCCACTGCAGAAAACAGTTTGGCAGTTCTTGGAAAGGTTATACATAAAGTTACCAAATGACCCAGCCATTCCACTCCTGGGTAGATTCCCAAACAGATGTTCAAACAAAACCTTGCACATGAATGTTCAAAGCAGCATTATTCACAGTAGCCGAAAAGTAGAAACAACCCAAATATCTATAACAGTTGAATGGATAAGCAAAATGTAGTATATCCACACAATGGAATATTATTCAGCCATAAAAAGGAATGAAACTACTAGACTTCATTGTATTGTAAGTATTTATGGTGACAGATGGTAGCTACATTTGCACTTGTGAGCATCACATCATGTATAGAGTTGTCAATCAGTATGTTTTACACCCGAAACTAATGTAACAATGTGTGTCTACTATATACTTCAATAAAGAATAAATAAAAGAATGAAGTACTAATATATGCAACAACTAGGATGAACCTTGAAAACATTAAGTGAAAGAATTCAGACACAAAAGGTCACATATTGCATGATTCCATTTATATGAAATATCCAGAATAAGCAAATCCACGAAGATGGAAAGCAGATTTGTAGTTGCCTGGAGCTGGGGGGGAATGGCAATAAGGAGTGACTGTTTAATAAGTACAGGGTTTCCTCTCAGAGTGATGAAAATGTTATCGAACTACACAATAGTGATGGCTGCACAACATTGTGAAATGTACTAAATGACACTGAACTATACATTTTTAAATGGTTAAAAAGGTAAATTTTATGTTATGTATAATATACCATCCCCACCAAACAATACATAGATATATATATATGAAATTAAATAATGGCAAATTAGGGGTGAGCATAAACTGGTAGAGCACTTTTGAGAAGAAATTTATCACTACGTGTGAAATGTGCTTAAAGATTCATTGAATTTGGCTTAATAATGTCTTATCGATATTTACATTAAAGCAAAAATAAGATACTCAAGATCTGTATAAAGTATTACAGTGTAAAATTATTTATAATAAAAAAGTATAAACCACCCAAGTGCCAAATAATCATTAAAATTTTACAGTTCAGGGGCGCCTGGGTGTCTCAGTCATTAAGCGTCTGCCTTCGGCTCAGGTCATGATCCCAGGGTCCTGGGAACAAGCCCCGCATCGGGTTCCCTGCTCAACAGGAAGCCTGCTTCTCCCTCTCCCACTCCCCCTGCTTGTGTTCCCTCTCTCGCTATCTCTCTCTCTGTCAATAAATAAATAAAATCTTAAAAAAAAAAAAATTTTTACAGTTCAAAAAAAAATTTACAGTTTACCCATACTTTGGAATTAAATAACAATTAAAAGCATATCTATGAAAAATATTAAATGGCATGAGACTATTCAAGACATTTTTAATACCATGGAAAAATTACTGACATATAATAATATATTCAAAAGGCAGTATGTACACAATACATTTATGATCCCAATTTATAAATATATACTAGTGTACATATATATTTTCACTGCAAGTATTTTTGAAGCTTTAATATATTTCCTGACAATCAAAATATTCCTACTACACAATTTCCACAAATCAATGAAAAAAAGATAATTAACACAATGGAAATGCGAGGAAAAGACCTGAACAGGTAATGCATAGAAGAAATATACAAATGTACATGAAGCATATGAAAAGATTCTCAGCCTCAAATAATTACATTCAGATTAAAACAAGATATTTTCTTTCTGGCAGATTGGAAACATTTTAGAAAAGCCCTAACATTTTATTACAGATGTAGAGAAACTGGAATCTTAAACACTGTGTTAAGAGTCTAAACTGTTGAGGAGGAAATTTGACAATATTATTAAAACTTAAGATGTGCACTCCTCAGACTCAACAAAGTCTAGTTTTAGCAATTAACCTTACAGAATGACTCCCATAGTATAAAAACATAGGTATAAGGATATCTGAAAAAAGAAAAATTTGAAATATTCCATAGATCTTTATATTTATGTTGGATATTCTTTTTAAGATGTTATTTATAAATATATTACATGTTAGAATTTGAAAGAAATCCTTTTTACTTTAGCTTGTCTGAATGAGTTTCTGCTACCTGTGATTAACTCTTCACGGGGATCAACAAAATTTTAGGAGAATACTTCATGATACTGAGAAATATTCATTATAGAACATTAAGTGAAAAAAATCAAAACACAAAATTTTACATTTCACTTTATCACAGTATGTAGAAGTATACACACATACACCCACACATAGTAAAAACTGGAAAGAACTGATCTGTGTATACACACATGCATACATACATAAAAATACATTGAGCTGTATACTTAGGATCTGTGTTTAAGTTATATTGCAATAAAAACGTTTAAAAACTAGAAGGAACTACATAAAGACATCAAAATACTAACAGCTTAATTCTGGATAGAAGAATTACGAGTCACTTATTTCTGTACCTTTCTGTAATTTCTAAATTCCCTATAAGAAATGTGTATTTTATAACTCAAAGTTTTATTTTTAGAGAAAAATAACATGATCTTCAAACATGTTTTTTCCAACCCTCAGATTCTATAGTTTATGTACAGGCCCACAGGTGTTTTTGCACATATTAAATGAGCACTGAATTAATCAATGAATAAATCAGAGAGAATATGTTTTTGTTCAGGGTCACACCCAGAGCTAAGCCCTCTGTAGTAAATTTTGCAAGATATAAACTACAAAGCTAGAGAACAGTACTCTTTCCCTCTCCTGAACCCCATATAAGGAACTGCTCTTTTCTGAAGTTAATTGATTTATATGCCTGCCTCCTCAAAAGACTATGAGCTCAAGGACAGCAACTGTATCTCACACATCTATGCAAACAAGTGTCCTATCATCAGGTTGGTCTTTTAGTAAGAGAAAAGTGTGGTAGAGGACTTTGGAGACAGGGAAAACAGGCTTCCAATTCTTACTATATGACCTTGGGCACATTATTTAAATTCTCTGCACTTTAGGTCCCTAATGTGCAAAATGGGGATAATGCCATCTCATACCTGCCACTGAAGTGTATTCAATAAACAATAAACACCTATTAATTTAATTATCATCTATTATAACAGGATGAAATGCTACTCTAACCTCACTTTCTTACCTGTGTTCCCTATAACCTACAGTGTCCTTGTCAGTGGGATGGTGAGCTGAGAGTAGCACAAAAGTAGACAGAACAAAGCTAGCTGGTCCTTATGGAGACCGACACAATGACCTTGGCCTCATTAAATGCACCACACTCATAACCAACTGAGCTAAGCAGCTAACAGAGCAAGATCAGCAGACCAACAATCCTCCACAAAACACTAAACATTCTTCTAGAAGATAAAACCACAAATGATTAAATACCACTTTCCACACAATAGAAATGCAGGGGAAAGAATGTGTTTCATACAGATGTGAAAAAGGAGAAGGCTAGGAGAAGAATATTAAGTAACTACTTAGCAAAGAAAGGAATTAAATACTATTTGGACATACAGAAGCTCAGAGGTAGCAAACTGGAATGGCTGTCAGTTCAGCAGGTGATACTCCTAGATATTTGTTTTGGTTTTTTCCCAATAAGAGATCATGATCCTGAGTCAATAGAACTGGTTAAATAAACTAAAACCAGATTCATACTGGGTATTTACCCCAAAGACACAGATGTAGTGAAAAGGGCCATATGCACCCCAATGTTCATAGCAGCAATGTCCGCAATAGCCAAACTGTGGAAAGAGCTGAGATGCCCTTCAACAGATGAATGGATAAAGAAGATGTGGTCCGTACATACAATGGAATATTACTCCGCCATCAGAAAGGATGAATACCCAACTTTTACATCAACGTGGATGGCACTGGAGATTATGCTAAGTGAAATAAAGTCAAGCAGAGAAAGTCAATTATCATATGGTTTCACTTATTTGTGGAACATAAGGAATAGCATGGAGGACATTAGGAGAAGGAAGGGAAAAATGAAGAGCGGGAAATCGGAGGAAGAGATGAACCATGAGAGACTGGACTCTGAGAAACAAACTGAGGGTGTTAGAGGGGATGGGAGTGGGGGTATGGGTTAGCCTGGTGATGGGTATTAAGGAGGGCACGTACTGCATGGAACTCTGGGTGTTATACGAAAACAATGAAGCGTGGATGACTACATCAAAAACTAATGACGTACTGTATGGTGACTAGCATAACATAATAAAATAAAATTTAAAAAAAAGAAAAAAAAACAGATTCATTAAAAAAATAAAAAGGCAGGTTCATCTGAACTATTATAAAATTTAGTTTTATAGGGGCGCCTGGGTGGTTCAGTGGGTTGAGCGTCCGACTCTTGATTTCAGTTCAGGTCATGACCTCAGGGTCATGGGATGGAGCCCCACATAGGGCTCTGTGCTCAACACGGAGTCTGCTGGAGGTTATCTCCCTCTCCCTCTGCTCCTCCCTTGCTCATATGCTCTCTCTATAAAATAAATATTTTTAAAAATTTAGTTTTATAAATTAAAAATTATAAAACAATTGGAATGCAGTACAGAACACCTCTTCCATCACCATCTTACCTCTAAATCTGACTTTGGCCCTCAACTTTTTGAGTATGGGAAAACAATCAATGCTATTCCTCTCTTCTACAGACCTCCACATTTCATCACTTATTCAGCACTTAGAAAAGTTGTGGAAGCTTGGCTTAAATTCTAAAGGTTAAGTCCTGTGCTTTATATCAGAAACAAAACAAAACAAAACAAAACAAAACATGATTATATACAATTCTTTGAAAATCTGAATAGACAGCCTCTATCATCTCATAATTAATAGAACAAATCTTTATCAGCAACTACTATGTAAAGCACTGTCTTTTAGCAAAGCTAAGAAATTTGTCTAGCTAACTCTGGGAAACAGGAATTTATAACATAACTTTGTAATGTTTTAATTTTTATAATGACCTACAGTTTTTATCATCAGTAAAAGAAAAATTAAGAAAAATTTTAATGGTCATTGTCAAATAAACACTCTGGGAAAAACAAGAAAAGGGACACCTAACTTACATAAAATAAAATCTCTAATTTTCCTCAACAATATAACAATAATCAATACCTATCTTCATAACTAGGCTAAAACAGTGCCAGAAGGCTATCATTCTAAAACTACAGGGGTGACTGGTGGCTTAGTCGGTTAAGCGTCTGCCTTCAGCTTGGGTCATGATCCCAGGGTCCTGAGATCGAGCCCCCGGCATCATGCTCCCTGCTCAGCGAAGAGCCTGCTTCTCCCTCTCCCTCTGCTGCTCCCCAGCTTGTGCTCTCTCTCTCTCTCTCTGTCAAATAAATAAATAAAATCTTTAAAAAATAATAAAAATAAAATAAATAAATAAATAAAACTGCAAAACCAAAGAAAGAAAAGGACATCAGCTGATAACACAACTGAGAAAAGAACCAAGTCCTTTGACATTCCTGTGGAAAGTAATTCTAATGTCTAATAAAAATGCATGTAGGGGCGCCTGGGTGGCTCAGTCATTAAGCGTCTGCCTTCGGCTCAGGTCATGATCCCAGAGTCCTGGGATGGAGCCCCGCATCGGGCTCCCTGCTCAGCAGGAATCCTGCTTCTCCCTCTCACACTCCCTCTGCTTGTGTTCCTGCTCTCGCTATCTCTCTCTGTCAAATAAATAAAATCTTTTTAAATAAATAAATATGCATGTAATTTGTAGTAAACTGGTTTTATCCATTACAAATTGTGGCTTATGATTATCATTTCTAAATCATTTCCTCCTCTGCCTGCTTTTAAAAATCCCGGAAGTTTCTTTGTTGCTTCCCATAATATTTTTTCGTTATACAGAATATGGTAAACCAGAAGTTACAGCCAGCCCCCAAACTACAACCACAAAATATGCAAACTACAGCCTACGCTGAGGGATTTCTGAGGTTAACAGACACAAACCCTTTTTTTTTTTTCAAAGAAAACAAACCTCAGACAAAAAAGCATTAAACATCCTGAAACAGCCACACCAAAAAGGGAGCTTCTTAGAAACAAAACCCTAGTAACTATTTGCTCTAAGAAAGACATTTCCAGAACTGATAAGAGTGGGGTAGACAGGAAAATACATATATAAAATAACAACCAGCCTTAACTACAATTCAGACCATGAGTGACCTGGTTCCTCTCCCAACAGAGCTCCCCTACTGCAATGTGGGTTGGGGACTGAACTAAAAAGGTCACACCAGGGCGCCTGGGTGGCTCAGTCGTTAAGCGTCTGCCTTCGGCTCAGGGTCCAGCCTGCTTCTCGCTCTCCCACTCCCCCTGCTTGTGTTCCTGCTCTCGCTATCTCTCTCTCTGTCAAATAAATAAAATCTTTAAAAAAAAAAAAAGGTCACACCATAGCTCTGCTATTCAATGATTAAGCCATTGCTTCAGTTTTCCCAAATCTATAACTAAAAACAATAATCTCATCAATGGTGTGACAGCAGGCAGAAGATAGACAGTTCTTTCCAATTTGCCAGGTGGCAATGGACAAAAAATTATATTTCAAGTAGGGCTGAAAAAATTTTAAAACTCTTTAAAAGTACACTGCAAAACTATAAAGTCACAAATATTAATCATTACCATCAGTCAAAAGTGATGGAAAGATTATCTCTCATTTCTAGCTCTGACTCTTTAAATATTCTGTGACCAATATTAACGAACACACACTCATATTATGTTTTGCCAACTAGGAATAGTTTAGAAGCCAAGGAATCCCACACTCACAGAGGAATGAAGCTTAACAAAAGGAACCTCCATAAACCTTCTTCTCCCTGCTTGGGACTCTCAGCACTCCATGAAAACTCTATTTTAGACTAACCCAGCTAGTTCCACCTATACAGTAGATCACAGACGGCCTAGCAAAATTCTGACTTGACTTACCCATCACACTAATGAACAAAAAAATATTACTAACCTGGCTACCTTTAACAGGAAACTATGACAGATCCCAAGTATAAAATATTATACTTAAGGTCTCAGATATTAGACCTTAGTATAACATCTGAGAAACCTGATGATCTAAACTATACCTGTTCCCATCTTACTTCCTGGAGTCGTATCTGATCCTCTAGGAGCATACTGAAAATAGCTTGAGAGCTGGCACATGCTCTCATTTTCCACCATGACAGGACTCTGTCACTCATAAACCCAGTCCAGGGGTTCCATATACTCCAAACTAAAATCAGTTACCACAGGACATCTGGAACACAGACATTTGTCCATTATCTGCCTCACTTAGTAACTTTTGAAACTAAATCTAAAAATCTGGCAATGATAGCCTATGTGTAATCACTGAATTCCCTAAGTCACCGATTTCTAAAAAGTTAAGTCTTTCTCCCTTTCACTGGATCCTATGCCATATCCAGCAGGTTCCCTCATGCACACCTAGGTTCCTGAGAGACCGCTAAGACCCCTTGACAGTAATTCATATCCAGGGATGGCAGAGGAATTGAGGAGCCAAGCCAAGTCCAAGAATGCCATCCACCAGAGTTAGCCAGAAAACAAGCTTATAAAAGGATATAGAACTGGAAACAGGCTTGCCAAAGGACACCTTAGGCAAAAAAAAAAACAAAAACTGTTTCTAATCTAGGAGGGAAGGAAGGGCAGAGCAGAGTCTTAAGAGAATTTGGTTTAAGCACCAAACACTGTGATTTAGGATTTCCTCCTAAGAAGAGAGGAGCAAGGCTCCAGTGCCATTCAAGTAAATCCACTTACCTTCAATGTGATCTTCCCTACCTGAGGGAGTACAAAGTGGGGTTCTCTCATGTTTAAGAATATACAGTCTCTCCAATTAAATTTAGCATGTAATTAAAAAATTTTTTTTATTTTTTTAAGTAGGCTCCATAACCAATGTGGGGCTTGAATTCATGACCCCAAGATGGAGAGTTGCATGCTCTATCCACTGAGCCAACCAGGCGCCCCAGCATGTACTTTTAACTGCCTTGGACTGCTCTGTTTTCTGTGTGTTGATCTCTTCTCTTGACTTCTCCTCTGCTCAACTTTAAAACAGGAAATATGTGACCTAACTTAGGAAATCTTCCCCTGATACAGCAACCTTGACCTCTGGAAGTTATCACAGACGCTTGAGGTAAGCTACCAGGATTTGAGTTTTGCTTCAGCTAGGAGTCTAGATTCAGAGCAGAGATGCCTTTATACAATGACCATGAGAGAACCTGCATAAAATTGAAAGACTAGCAGAGGAAAATAAAAATAAAATAAAAATTATCTCATACTGACTCCCTGTTTGAAACTGGCTCATCAAGCTTTTTATAGCCACTTCATCTCTGGAAAGAGATAGCCTCTTTTTTTTCTTTTATATAAGATATCCTTAGCCATCAGGGATATGAAAATCAAAACCACAATGATACATATTCACACCCACTAGGATGCCTATAATCAAAAATAAAGTTAATAAGCGTTAGTGAGGACATGGAGAAAGTGGAACCTTCCTTCATACACTGCTAGTGGGAATGTAAACCGGTATAGTTGTACTGGAAAACAGTCTGGCAATTTCTCAAAAGGTTAAACACAGTTGCCATATGACCCAGCAATTCCACTCCTAGGTATATGCCCAAGAGAAATGCAAAGATATCTCCACACAAAAACATGTACAGGGGCGCCTGGGTGGCTCAGTCGGTTAAGCGTCTGCCTTCAGCTCGGGTCGTGATCCCAAGGTCCTGGGATCGAGCCCCACATCAGGCTCCCTGCTCAGTGGGAAGCCTGCTTCTCCCTCTCCCTCTGCCGCCCCCCTGCTTGTGCTCTCTCACTCTCTCTCTCAAATAAATAAAATCTTAAAAAAAAAACAACCATGTACACAATGTTCACAGCAGCATTATTCATAGTAATCAAAAAGTATAAACAGGGGCGCCTGGGTGGCTCAGTCGTTAAGCATCTGCCTTCGGCTCGGGTCATGATCCCAGGGTCCTGGGATCGAGCCCCGCGTCGGGCTCCCTGCTCGGTGGAGAGACTGCTTCTCCCTCTCCCCCTGCTTGTGTTTCCTCTCTCGCTGTGTCTCTGTCAAATAAATAAATAAAATCTTAAAAAAAGAAAAAAAAAGTATAAACAACCCAATGTCTATCAATTGATGGATAAATAAAATGTGGTATAGTCCTACAACAGAATACTGTTCAGCCATAAAAAGAAATAACATACTGATAAATGCTTTAACATGGATGAACCTTGAAAATGTGCTAAATGAAAAAAGCCAGTCACAAAGACCCTATAGGACTCCATTTTATGAAATGTCCAGAACAAGCAAATCTATAGAGATCAAAAGCAGATTAGTGGTTGCCTAGGGCTGAGGAGAGTTACAGAGTTGGAAGGAAATGGGGAGTGACTGTTAATGGGTATGGGTCTTGGGCAGGGGGGTAATGAATATATTCTAAAATCGACTATACTGATGATTGTACAACTCTGTAAGTATACTAAAAACCACTAAACTGTACACTTTAAATATGTGAATTATATGGTATATGAATTTCATCACAATGAAGTTGTCTATATATAGGTATATATAAGAAAGAGAACATACACATACAAGTGATAAAATAAATGGAGCAGAATGTTAATCAGTGAATCTGGAAAAAGGATGTACTGAAGTTCTTTGTACTATTCATGTCAATGTTCAGTGTGAAATTATATGAAATGAAAAAGCTAAAAAAAATAAGATATCCCTCATGAAAATCACACATAGTATTCTTCTTTAACATGAAACAGAAACCTGCACCAGAAGAACTGCCATAATGTCTGCTCCTGCCCCTGCCAAACAAATATTTTACTTGTCCCCTCTACTCAATGGATTACTGCAAAGCATCACTCCAATAGCAGAAAAGAAGAATGACATATAAGGGAGAAAAATATTCTCCAACCTTCTCATGGCCTCAGTTTCTTCATCTGTAAAATCAGAAGTTTATATAATCTCTTGAACCATGCTTCCACATTTGATATGCCATGAATTTTAGGTTCTAAATTCACTGCTCAATATGGTTAAGGAGGAATATGATCTCACCAGTCCTCTGACTTTCCTAGTCAGTAAGCATTTTTTCTCTCTTCTAACTGATATTAAGAGATGATTTCAGTATATTCTCAGTATTCTAAATAGACTCATACAGTACACTGGCCAGTCTCCTATCTATGGCCCCAAGCCCTTCTCTTCAATTCTTGGCAAGGCCCTCTGCTCAGAACCTGGGAAAACGGGAGTAGTGGATGCATGAACCAAGAATACATCTCAATGCTAGGTGCAGGTCAGTTCAGAGGAACTTAAAAAGATTCCAAAGTAAGAAATAGGTCACAAGTATTCTGGAACCTTAATTCTCAGGCAGAGACAGGGAAAGTTAAACTCAGGAATCCCATCTCACAGTAAGCCTTCTCCTGCAGTCACTGGTGGCGACCACAAGAAGAAAAAGGGGAAACTAAGACACCCAGGACATCCATGCATCAAAGGGGTAAAGAGGGACTGGACTCTACTACCATCTGCCTCCCCACTTAGGATGAGCCAACAGGAATGGAAAACATAAATCAAAGGCAATTCTTACAGATTTGCTTCTCTCTCTGACAAGCTCAAAACGCTAACAAGCAGACACTATTTCCTAAAGTTGGCTAAACTTATAATTCATTCATTGATCACCTCCCCCTCCAACCCAAAATACTTCAACTAACCAGAAAACAATTTTCATACCTTCCTCAGTTCCTTGCACAACAAATAAGCATATGACTTGCCTAAATACTTAAGTCTGAAAGAAAGGGGAAGTGGCAGGGAGAGAATCCTATACAATCCAGTGATTTGAGTTTATATTCAACACAGCAAGCTCTATGCTTATTGTTGCAACATGAGAATGAATCTTAATCCTTCTCCACAAAACTAGAAGGAACAAATAAGTGTCTTTGATTTGCCTGTTCTGGATTCCCTTTGTAAGAGTATAGAAATTATCTGAAGTATAGAACTTAATTTGCATAGAGAGAACTTAGACTCCTCAGTACCTCCCTAAAGACCTGGGTGCAATTCACAATTTCTTATAGTTTCACTTACTATGACATCATCAGTTTGAGAGCTATAAGGCCAGCTATGGAGAGAAAATGCACCCTGGAGAGTCTCAAGACTGACCTGCATAAAGTTATTTGTATTCTGTTTTTATTTTATTCAGATTCCCCCTGGGTAGTCCAGATTCCCCTACCAACTCACCAGAAATGAAATGAAGGCAAAAAAGAAACCCTTCAATCAGAGCCCATTCGAACAAAGGCCACCTACTGAATAAATGGTCTTGGCATTCCACTACTGCAACCACATTTAAAAAGACAGAAAAAATACTCTTTCTTCACACATTTTATACAATTGATTCCCCCTTTCTCTATTCTCCCAATAAGCTTTCACAGGGATATAATTTTAGCTTGCTGAAAAAACAGATAATTAACAGATATTCACTAAAAGAAAAGTAAGATTTTTGAGTGTCTACTTGATGAAATGCTTTTTACTTACATTCCCTTTTTTATAGATGAAGATCCCAGCAGAGTTATCAAACTTGCCCCATAGTCACAGAGATAGCCAACATATTGCAGAGGGTAATATTTAACTGCAAAACCCATGATGTTTAACTGCAAAACCCATGCTCTCACTAACACATCACTTCCCAGCTTCATTCTTATGCTTTACCATTTGCAAACCATTCTCTTTATTTTCTAAAATCAAATTTCTTTTTTTTAAGATTTTATTTATTTGTCAGAGAAAGAGAGACTACAGGCAGGGGGAGTGGCAGGCAGAGGGAGAAGCAGGCTCCCCGCTGAGCAAGGAGCCCGATGTGGGACTTGATCCCAGGACCTTGGGATCATGATCTGAGCCAAAGGCAGACGCTTAACCGACTGAGCCACCCAGGCATCCCTAAAATCAAATTTCTATATAATTTAGTAGACACTCAAAAGCACAGCATAAAAAACAAACAAACAAAAAAAAAACACTTGTGTATTCCACCACTTTAAAGTTTCTTTTACTGGGGAGAACTGTGTTATTTTTAGTCCTTCTCAACATGTTAATGCTTTCTGAAGACCCAACCAGGCAATGTGATGCAGTTTAGTGTAAGAGAAGAGCACTGAACCAAAAGTCAGGCAATTAACTAACAGAATGTAGGCCCTACTGTCCTTCCTGGGGCTCATTTTCCTCTCTGAGGTCTCTTCCAGCTCCAACATTATGAACCGAATTCCAACAACTACATCACAAAGTCACAAATTTAATAAATATGAAACATAGATGAAAAACTAACATCTGTATTATAAGAATTTGAAGACCTAGGTGGCGCCTGGGTGGCTCAGTCGTTAAGCGTCTGCCTTCGGCTCAGGTCATGATCCCAGAGTCCTGGGATCGAGCCCCGCATCGGGCTCCCTGCTCTGTGGGAAGCCTGCTTCTCCCTCTCCCACTCCCCCTGCTTGTGTTCTCTCTCTCGCTGTGTATCTCTCTCTGTCAAATAAATAAACAAAATCTTTAAAAAAAAAAAAAAAAAAAAAAAAGAATTTGAAGACCTAAAAAAGTGATCTTGAAACAATAATGTTGCCCCAACAAAAGGCCTAGTATTAAGAGCATTACTGCTTCATGATTTTTTTTCTCCATCTAGTATTAATTTGAGAAAAGTGTATTTGTTCTGACCTTGTTAAAGGTCACCAATTTATCGTGTTTTTTAAAAGATGGTCTACTGTTGTCATTTGAAGTATGCACCTAAATTTTGTTTCATAAGAAACATTGGAATGTCTCCGGTGACAAAAAACAAAAAACAAAAAAAAAAAAACCCTGTCCTATTATCTCCGAAGCAAGGTAAAATTAGTCAATAGCATAATCACTTTCAGGAAACTTTGGTGAATACATCATGACAAAACACTGGAAAGGAAGATCCCTCATCAAATCAGGATGATATAACAAACCTCCACGCACATGAAACCTGCAAACTGGACACTCCAGACAAAAACTTTTTCAAAACTGTTGCAATTCAAAGGCTCCAATGACAGTGCAGTGGAATTCATGGGGATTTTACAATTATGACATTCTTCTTCAATTCTTGTCAATTTGATCTGGGCCCCATCTTCACTTTCCTACCATATCCCCTTTGAAAGATGACTTGAGAAGCATCACTACCCAACCAAGAATCTCCCCTTTTACTCACGAATGAAGCTGGTCTCCTAACAGCCACCAATTACTTTTCATAAAAAGAGGCATGGCCCCGTGGTACAGGCCCTTTCTGGAACTAAGAGAGTTCTCACCCTTCTTGTTGTGGCTCAAGTTCACTTTATTACTTCATGTCCTATGAAACCAGGGGGCCCAGCCCAGGGCTGAGTTAGAACGGTTTTGAGGAACTGGCTTCTTGGGAAGAGGCCAGAAAAACTCACAAGTTTCTGTTTTGCTCTCCTTGTTTTTTTTTTTTTTTTTTTTTTAAAGTCTGGGTGGAACTTACTTTCAACTGAGATGTGGAATACCTTCTTCCCTCCCTAGCGGGTGTTCGACAACAGGCTTACCTTCATCTTGTACTAAGTCACCAGACAGAACCCACAACGCTTCCCCCTCCTCCTGGTCCCCTACTACAGGACCACAGCGCAGAGGGGCGTAGGGGCCGTTCGGACCCCTCCCGACTCAGAACCCCTCATCCCGCTTCCCCACCTCCAGCCCGACGCCCCCTTCCCGGGCGCCACCCGTGGGTCCTGCGCATCGGCCCTCGCCCAGCTCCCGGGACAAAGCGGGGAGGTTTCCTCAAGAGTCCCCGGCCGCAACGGGCGCGGGGAAGCAGCCCCGGGCTCCGCGCGCACTCACCCGACAGCTCGTCCGGCTCCAGCCCGGTCTCGGTGTCCAGCCCGCAGATGACAAAGTAGTCGGCGAAACGACTGGGCGCCGAGCCCCCTCCGCCGCCGCCGCCGCTCATGGCGCCGGGGCCGAGCCGGGCCGGGCCGTGCGGAGCGCGGAGCCCCCGCACCAGGGCGCCCGCCCGCCCTCAGGCCGCCCCTCCCGCCGCCGCCGCCGCTACCGCGGCTCGGGCCGCCGCCCCCGGCCCTGGCCCGGTCCCCGCGGCCGCCGCGGCTGCCGTGACGGGGCAGGGGGGCACCGGGCCGCCCCGCGCCGCATCCTGGACGCCTTCCTCTCCGCGCCGCCGCCGCCGCCAGCCGAGAGCGCCGCGACCCGAGCGAGCCTGGAGAAGGGCGGAATGCGCGGAGGAGAGCCCCCACCGCGACCCCCTCCCGCCGCGCCTGCGCAGGCGCCGTCGGGGAGGGGGCGGGCGCCTGGCGGAAAGGATGACGTGATGCTCTTCAGGCCCGAAGGGCCGCAGCTTCCCAGGCGGCCGCCGCAACGCGGCCGGCCACTGCCTGGTCACCCGCAACCGCCACCCCCTCGAGGCTGCGACTCCTTTTGAGAGGATAAGAAGGTGAGGGATGAGTGGGCGCATGCCGCAGAGCTGAGACCCTGGTCCATGTTCTGTCCCCCCACCTACTGCTCACACTGGAGGTCCCGACGTCTCCTTAACGCGGCCCTGTCACAGGGATGGGGTCGCAGGACTGAGCTCGGCAGCCCACCTCGTCCCATCTCCAGGCTAGACCTAGACCCCAGATAGCTCTTTCCCTCAGCCCCTGCACCTTGGCTTCCGTGCCCTGCCCTTTCCTCAGGGGAGCTGAAGATGCCCCCTTTTTTGGCGGAGGTGGATCAGCCAGTCCCATATTTACCTTTTTTTACAAATGGGGAAATAAGGCTTAGAAAGAAACAAGGACTATATAGACTCTAAGAGACAAAACCTGGACAAGAATCCTTGGCTCCTCCTGGTCAGCTCCCAGCTCCCTCACCCACCACCCCAGGTAGGCCTTTTCCCATGCACCAGACTGTCCCCTTTTCTCTCCTGGAGCCTCCAGAGGCTCAGGCCACTTAGGAGCTCCCCTTCCACTTATGAGAATTTTCAGATCCATCTCTGAGCCGGTCCTCCTGAGAGAAAGTGGAGAAACTTGCCTCCTAGCCCTTGTCTTGGGACCCTCTGATTTGGTTTCACACAGAAGATAGGCAGGAAACTGGAGATCAGAAGCCAGGAAGGCAATATAGTATGATGGTTACTATCATGGGCTCTAGAAACAGAATGCTCAGATTTGAATCTTGACTTTGTCATTTACTATGCGACCTTAGGCACTCTCCAGGTGCCAGCAGTCATATTTTTGTGAAGATTACATAAGATAAATGTGCAAACTGGTAAAATGGTCATAATAGTGCCTGGAACATAGATGGCATACCATATTATTATAAATAATAATAATTTTTTTTAAATTTTTATTCCAGCAAGAGGTTTGCTTTGGCAGGCTGCCACTAAGGACTCTGGAAAGCAGCTGGTTTCCCCAAGGGCCAACCATGGGTTTTCTCCTGGGTTCTCTCCTGGGTACTTCTCTCAAGCATTGGTTCCCTTGGGGAGGGTGGCCTGGAGGTCACAGCCAACATCACTGGGAACCATAGCACCTGCCCCTCCCTGTATGTAACCTGCCTGAACTGATGGGACAAAAAGGAGAGGAGAAGAGGCACTGGGTGGCTCAGTTGGTTAAGCATCCGACTATTGATCTCAGCTCAGGTCTTGATCTCAGTGCAGGTTTTGATCTCAGGGTCGTGAGTTTAAGCTCTGCATTGGGCTAAAAAAAAAAAAAGTGGGGAGGAGAAGGTCACTTCACAAAGCCTATTCAGGATGATGCCCCACTCCATCCTATGTTGGGGACACAGAGGCAGTAGAGGGGCTCAGAGAGCTAAATAATTATACAGCATCTGGGGCATCTCCCCAGGTTGGGAGATGGTCAGGGAATGCTTCCAGAAGACGGTATAATCCAACGTGAGTTCCAAAGGATCAAAGAAATTCCTCAAATAAAAAGGGAGGGAAAAAAAAGATGTTTCAGAAAGCATGGGCGACAACTGGGAGTGACAGATTAAAATGGTACATTCAGGCAACAGCAAGTAATTCATTTCAATGTGAAATGGAGAATTAAAAGGGGATGAAACCAGGGAAAGAGGAGAGGGACAGAGCAGGAAAGGCTTCATATGCCAGGCCAGAGAATTTATCCTGTAGAGTATGTGTCAGGAGTGGTAACTTAGAGGAATTTGAGCTGGGGAATGATATGATCTGACCGACATCTTAAAATGACCACTGGGGGTGATATGGAAGAAGAGACTTGAAAAAGACTTAAAAGTCCTCAGTTTGAAAGTCTAGAGACTTTTTATCCGATGCATCCAGGGCAAGCAGGTGTTGGGAGATCTCTCACACTAACTCAACTCATAAAACACAAGTTTGAAACAAAAGCCCAACTGTATTAATTTGCCCTGGGAAATGTAACTGCTCAGAGGCCCAGAATACTCAACCATAAAGTGATCTCCTTCCCAGTAGGAAATACGTTTGGCAGAGTGATTGCTTCTTTTGAGAGTCAGAGAGAAAACAGAACTGGATGCTCTTTAGATTTAGTGTTTAAATCCCCACTCCTGGGCGCCTGGGTGGCTCAGTTGGTTAAGCGACTGCCTTCAGCTCAGGTCATGATCCTGGAGTCCCGGGATTGAGTCCCACATCGGGCTCCCTGCTCAGCAGGAAGTCTGCTTCTCCCTCTGACGCTCCCCCCTCTCATGCTCTCTCTGTCTCTATCTCATTCTCTCTCTCAAATAAATAAATAAAATCTTTAAGAAAAATAAAAAATTAAAAAATAAATCCCCACTCCTGCTTTTACTAGCTGTGTGAGCTGAGGCACATCAGTTAACCTCTCTGGAATAAGAATAATCATTATTACCTTTCACAAGATTGCTTTGAAAATTGTTAAATTAATTTTTTTAAAGATTTTATGTATTTATTTGTCAGAGAGAGAGAGAGAACAAGCACAAGCAGGGGGAGCGGCAGGCAGAGGGAGAAGCAGGCTCCCCACTAAGCAGGGAGCCCTATGCGGGACTCATCCCAGGACCCTGGGATCATGACCTGAGCCGAAGGCAGACACTTAACCCACTGAGCCACCCAGGCGTCCCTCTTAAATTAATTTTTAAAAATCAATGGAGGGGCACCCGGGTGGCTCAGTCAGTTAAGCGGCTGCCTTCAGCTCAGGTCATGATCCCAGGGTCCTGGGATCGAGCCCCGCATAGGGCTCCCTGCTCGGCGGAGAGCCTGCTTCTCCCTCTCCCTCTGTCTGCCGCTCTGCCTACTTGTGCTCTCTATCTTTGTTAAATAAATTAATAAAAATCTTTTTAAAAAATAATCAATGGAAAAAGGACTTTCATATATCTGGGACATGTTTTAATAAGTGGCATATTGGGGCACCCATTTCACGATGAAGGACGTGAGAGAGAGCAAGGGGACATTTGAGGGAAGATAATTCCAGGAAAGGGCATGACGCCGAAGTGTGCCTAGAGTGTCCAAGGAGTTATAAGAAGGCTAGGGTAGCTAGAAGCGTTGGGGTGGGAGGAGTGGTAGAAGATTGTAGAAGGTGTGGTGGATTTAGCTTGTAGTTCACCAAAAAATGTTTCTCCTTCCACAGTGTGTGGAGTTGTCCCTAGGAAGCAGCTGTCTGGTCATGGCAACTTTTTCCGGTCCCACTTGCATCTAGATGTGGCCACGTGACTAGTTCTCACCAATGGAATGTGTGCAGGAATTTATGTGTGTCACCGCTGGGTCAGGGTATTTAAGAAGCAAATAAGGCTTCTCTCTCTCTTTTATGCCTTCCACCAGCTAGAAGTAGAGGATTCTAAGGTTCTAAAGAATGGTAAAACAGGGGGCGCCTGGGTGGCTCAGTCGTTAAGCGTCTGCCTTCGGCTCAGGTCATGATCCCAGGGTCCTGGGATGGAGCCCCGCATCGGGCTCCCTGCTCAGCGGGAAGCCTGCTTCTCCCTCTCCCACTCCCCCCGCTTGTGTTCCCTCTCTCACTGTCTCTCTCTCTGTCGAATAAATAAAATCTTTAAAAATAAAAAAAAATAAAATAAAAAAAAGAATGGTAAAACAGAAGACAGAAGGAGCCCGGATCTCTGAATCAAGCACATAGAGGAAAGGCTCCAGCTGACCAAGAATACCCACACTGGACTGTTCTGTTTTGTTTTTTTGTTTTTTGTTTTTATTTTTTTTTTAAGATTTTATTTATTTATTTGACAGAGAGAGACACAGCGAGAGAGGGAACACAAGCAGGGGGAGTGGGAGAGGTAGAAGCAGGCTTCCCACTGAGCAGGGAGCCCAATGCGGGGCTCAAACCCAGGACCCCGGGACCACGACCCGAGCTGAAAGCAGACGCCCAGCGACTGAACCACCCAGGTGCGCCCACACTGGACTGTTTTGTGAGCAAGAAATAAACTTCGGTTATGTTAAGCCCCTGGTACTGTGGAGTTTATTTGTTAAATGTCCACTACCATCACCAAAGCAGAAGAAGTTGGGGGTGGGGCAAAGCAGATTACAGAGAGCTTTGTAGGCACACTGTAAAGATTTGGCCTTTGTCTCTGAATAAACTGAAGAGTCACTGGAGAGTTTTGAATAAAAGAGAGTCATGACTTAGTTTAAAAGGACATCCAAGGCACTGTTTTAAGCACTTTATATATATTAACTCTGCCTAGAACTTGTCCTTACACTCAAGATTTGTGTATCTAACTGACTTATTATCATCTGAGTTTGGAGGCCTAAAAGGCATCTCCAAGTTAACATATTCCAAATCAGATTTCTGATTTGCCCCCAGAATGCTGCCCTTTCCACATTCTTCTCCCATCTCAATAAATGGCAACCCCATTCTTTCAGCTCATGCAAACACCTTACATTCATTCTTGATTTCTCTCCTCTGTCTCTCTCTCTCCCTCTCCTCTGTCTCTCTCTCTCCCTCTCCCCTTCAAAAACACACACATTAGAAAATTCTATTAGTGGGGCGCCTGGGTGGCTCAGTCAGTTAAGTGTCTGCCTTAGGCTGGGGTCATGATCTGGGGGTCCTAGGATCAAGCCCCATGTCGGGCTCCCCGCTCAGCGGAGAGCCTGCTTCTTCCTCTCCCTCTGCCTCTCCCTTCTCCCTCTCCCCTCTGCTCTTGCTCACTTTCTCTCTCAAATAAATAAATAAAATCATTAAAAAAAATAGAAAATTCTATTAGTTCTGAAAAACAATGAATAAAGCATAGCACGGTACTGTCCAACTTTTAATCCTTTTAAAATTATCTGGCTCAAAAGTTATAAGGAAACTGAAAAAACAACAAGCTACTGAAAGTGTGAAACATTTTGGTTATATGAAATCCAGAAAATCACTAAGCATAGTTTGAAAAATACTTTGGAACTTCATAAGTTTCCTCTACTTTTAGTGAGTGTTGCTAGATAATGATATCAATAATAGAAAAACTGGGAAATAAAAACCATTTCATAGTGTATAAAACATAATGATATATGCAATGCATGGATAAACCCCTCGTTTTAATATAAAAATATATAATTTTTATTAATAAATCAGTTTCCTTTTGCTTGATATATATTCAGTAAGTTGGGTTTTTTTAAGTAAGCTCTATGCCCAGTGTGGGGCTCGAACTCACAACCCAAAATCAAGAGTCACACGCTCTACTGACTGAGCCAGCAAGGCACCCCTCAACAAGTACTTTTAAAATACCAGTTTGAAGGGACACCAGGTTGTTTGCCCTTTTATTACTCTCTGGAGTGTTGGTGCTGCCCTGGAGGAATGTAGGAACAACAGGGCTGTCTATACCTTGTAAGTCTCTACCCTGAAAAAGCAACACCAAAGTAAAGGAGAGGGAGGATATGATCACAACAGATCACCCAATAGCAGAGCCAAACCCTGCTTTGAAAGATGGAATAAGGTGCGCCTGGGTGGCTCAGTCGTTAAGCGTCTGCCTTTGGCTCCGGTCATGATCCCAGGGTCCTGTGATCGAGCCCCGCATCGGGTTCCTTGCTCAGCGGGAAGCCTGCTTCTCCCTCTCCCACTCCCCCCCCTTGTGTTCCCTCTCTCGCTGTGTCTCTCTCTGTCAAATAAATAAAATCTTAAAAAAGAAAAAAAAAAA
The DNA here is from genome assembly GCF_964656455.1 of Halichoerus grypus. Lineage (NCBI taxonomy): Eukaryota > Metazoa > Chordata > Mammalia > Carnivora > Phocidae > Halichoerus > Halichoerus grypus. The sequence goes on along the minus strand of NC_135722.1, from coordinate 46,580,204 downwards.
GAAAGATGGAATAAGGTCATTGGTGTATCTTGGATCAAAATTAACTGGAAAAGTATATATATGTGCATTGTAGTATGTAACAGCAAAGACAAACAAACAGAAAAACTAAGTGGTAACAATCAGAATATCCAGCTATAGGAGACAAGTCAAAGAAACTACAGTTTGTGCAAAACTTGAAATATTACGCATTTGTAAAACAAAACAAGCAAGAGAAAGAAGGAAAGACAAAAAGGAGACTCATTGTGTACTGATATGGAAAAATAGCCAAGATATATTGTTAATGTAAAACACAAGGTGCAAAACAGTGTGTGTAATAGCTAAAATGTGGAAGCAACCCAAGTGTCCATCCAAAATGAATGAATAAGCAAAATGTAGTATGGAATGGAATATTGGAATATTATTTAGCCTTGGAATATTATTTAGCCTTAAAAAGGAAGGACAATCAGACACATGCTACACCATGGATGAACCTCGAGGACATTACGCTAAATGAAATAAGCCAGTCACAAAAAGACAAATACTATATGATTCCACTTACATGAGTTGCCTAGACTAGTCGAAATCCTAGAGACTGAAAGTAGAACGGTGGTTGTCAGGGGTTGGTGGAGAGAGAAGAATGAGGAGTCATTATTTGATGGGTATAGAGTTTCCATTTTGCAAGACAAAAGAGTTCTAGAGATGGATGGTGGTGATGGTTGTACAACATTATCAATGTACTTAATACCACTGAACTGTACACTTAAACAAGATTAATATGGTAAATTTTATGTTATGTACATTTATTTTACCACAAATGTTTAAATTGAGAAGAAAACCCACAGTCAGGAAAATAATTGAATTTCAAGGTAACTCATCATTCATTCTTTAGTTGTTCTGAACTTACTTCCTGGACACTAGCTTTTTTTTTTTTTAAATCAGAGAGAGAGAGGGAGAGGCAGAGGGAGAGAAAGAATCTGAAGCAGTCTCCAAGCCCAGCACGGAGCCCCACCCAGCACAGAGCCCCACACAGGGCTTGATGCAGGGCTCGATCTCAGGACCCTGAGATCATGACTTGAGCCAAAATCAAGAGTAGGACACTTAACCAACTGAGCAATCTAGGTGCCCCTGGACACTAGCTTTTAAAAAGGAAAGGGTAGGGGCGCCTGGGTGGCTCAGTCGTTAAGCGTCTGCCCTCAGCTCAGGTCATGATCCCAGGGTCCTGGGATTGAGCCCCACATCGGGCTCCCTGCTCGGCGGGAAGCCTGCTTCTCCCTCTCCCACTCCCTCTGCTTGTGTTCCCGCTCTCGCTATGTCTCTCTCTGTCAAATAAATAAAAAATCTTTAAAAAATAAAATAAAATAAAATAAAAAGGAAAGGGTAGGAGTTCCCGAGTGGTTCAGTTGGTTAAGCGTCTGCCTTCGGCTCAGGTCATGGTCCCAGGGTCATGGGATCAAGTCCTGCATCGGGCTCCCTGCTCAGCGGGGAGCCTGCTTCTACTTTTGCCTGCCGCTCCCCTGCTTGTGTTTTCTCTCTCTCTCTCTCTGACAAATAAATAAAATCTTTAAAAAAAATAGAAAGCTCCCTCTCCAGTTGTTGCTGGTACTCTGGGCCAGTATCAACAGGTCCTCCAGATGCCTGTCACTTAGTTCTATAGTCTCTAGTCTTGTCCATGAAGAATTTCTGTACAGGATCAAGTTCCTTATTAAATGCCATCGCTGTAACGCCAATGTTGCTCCTCAAATGGACTGAGACTGCAGACCTAATGACAGAGGAGAACCTGAAGAGCCTCTGAAGAATCACGGTGATTCTGTTGTGGATAGGAAACATCTCGGAGACAGTCTGCGACTGGCCGGCTCTAGGTGAGACAGACGAAAGACAGCTCTTAATGGAACTGAAAATTCTGTAAATAACTGAAAATTACCTTACAGAAATGTATGCTAAGATAGCACTTCTTAGTTAATGTGAAATGGATCAGTTTCCTGATTTATAAATTTTACCATTGGGATTTTTAGTAGAATAAATATTGGTATTATGACATTCCTGTAATAATACGGGTCTCTGAAATCAGATTCCCCAGGTTCAAATCTCAACTTTACCATTTACAAAATCTGTAATGTTAGGTAAATTTCTTAACCTCTCTAAATGGAGATAATATTACCGGTCTCATGTTTGCTGTAGGAGTTAAATGAGATGATACATGTAAAAAAAACAAGGGTGTGCAATATGTTATTATCTGTGTAAAAAAAGAGAAAACAAAAGAACTATGTACTTTCTTGTATATGCATATACTATTTTTGGAAAAATAAGACATTGTTAAAATTGATTACTTCTAGGGAAGGAAACTGAATGGCTGGGATAAGAGATAGAAGGGAAATGTTTCATTGTACTTTTTGGGTATTGAACCATAATGACGTATTATCTCTTCAAAAATAAATAATAACAAACTGAGGGTTGCTGGAGGGGAGGGAGGTGGGAGGATGGGGTAACTGGGTGATAGGCATTAAGGAGGCATGTGATGTAATGAACACTGGGTGCTATATAAGACTGATGAATCACTGAGCTCTGCCTCAGAAACCAATAATACATTATATGTTAATTAATTGAAATTAAATTAAAAATAAATAAATAATTTTTTAAAAATAAATAAATAATATTAAAACTTTTTAGGGGCGCCTGGGTGGCTCAGTCGGTTAAACATCTGCCTTCAGCTCAGGTCATGATCCCGGAGTCCTGGGATTGAGCCTCCCATCCATCGGGCTCCCCACTCAGTGGGGAGTCTGCTTCTCCCTCTACCCCTCACCTTGCTTGTGCCTTAGAATAGGGTCTTGCTGCCCCAACTCAGACTTGTAATTCCAAAAGGAAGAGCTATGTGGGTCCAAAAATCCCTGGCCAATGGCCTTTGTCCATTAAAAAACTCAGGAAGCAGAAGCATCCCCACCTTCTCCTTCCAAGCTAGGCCTGCCCTGGGCCCAAAGGGAAAAGCAAGTGGTGGGACACTGTTAGGCAAATATGAGGACCCTCACATGACCTGACATACTATACAGGCAAGGAGGCTAGAACACCCCTCCCTTAACCTTCCCATCTATACATTCGTACCTTGGCTCCATATAAAGAGCCCCTGAAGAGAGGATAGGGCCAAGGCTGGATTCCAAGCTAATACCAGATTAATTGTCCTCCTTCACCTGTTGACCCCATTCAGGGTCAAGCTCATGCCCCACCTCTTCTAAGGGTCCTCCACTGAGAACTCCTAGAACCCTCTTCATCTTATCACACAGGGCTTTGATACCAGCTGCTCAGTTTCCTTCCCCCAAAGCAATCTATGTTGTTAGCAATGCCTTGTTTATCCTTCCAGAGATAGTCTATGCCTATACTAACAGGGGCACTTCCTCCAGCAAGACTGGAATCAACTCGACTCCACCCAGGCAGAACCTGTCCACTCCCCAGCTCACAGCACAGCATTCAAGACAAATCAGCTGATGAACCCTTATTCTCCAATGCTCAGTGAAGAGTTCATTGTGTGCAAAACGAAATGAATCTCACTGATGATGCAGAGAAACGGATGCTTTACAATATGGGCTTTCTTAAGACTGGCAACACAAATTCAGCTAGATATAGACTGATAGGCCCACAGCCATCTGTGGCAGCCAGCTCCTTCTGCACAGGGATCCATCTCTACAAAAGTCACACCGGCTTCACTTTCCCATGCCCTACTGTCCCACCAGCCCCCCGTACCTCATTCATAACCAGCATCAGGCTCCTCATGTCTCTCAATGACACGAGCTCCCCGAATTGCTTAAAAATTAGACATCACCCTTCCACCGCCATAACCCACAGTGACAAAGAAGCCCCAAAGAAGAGTCAGCACCAAGCAGTATCTGATGGCTCATGGCATGGGGAAATATGAAGTTGAGCAACAAGAGAAGCAAATTGCAGATAAGGTCCACAAGTGATGCAACTTTCCCAGAAGTAGTTCATGAGCACATGCATATGCACATCTGTGTACATGTCTGTTTGAGTTTATATGTGAGTGAGCATCTGTGTGTAGGGTTGATCATGTATATGTGGGCACTGATGTATATTAGATGTATGTTTGTGTATTTGCACGTGCAAATAATTGTATGGTGTTTGTATGTGTGTGTGTGTGTTGTGTGTACCTGAGGAGGCTGAGACAGGGCAGACTGGCAAGAACAGATAAGCAGAGGGCTGTGTCTGCCTCTTGACAAACCCAGGAGTGACTCACTGGTGGTCCGCTCTTTCCCTCTATCCTCCAAGGGTGAGGAGTCTTTTGAGAGTCTGGGTGGATGGCCTTATTTGTGCTGTTGCCAGCCCTCTCCCTTGGACTGTGAACATAGTGGCCTCACTATTCCCATCAACTTGAGGGCCAAGAACTTCCTGGGAAAGGCCAGATGGTCCAGTGAGGGAAGTGAAGGGCCCTTGGACAGGATCCCAAAAGGAAGATATATTTAACTGTGGCTGAACTCTCAAAAATTTCTTTGGGGTGATGAAACTGTAATGTATCTTGATTGTGGTGGTGGCTACATAATTGTTTGTATTTCATATCTCACAGAAAGATACACTAAAAAGAGTGAATTTGACTATATGTAAATGATACCTTAATAAAAAATGAGAAAACATCTATAGAATTGATAACTGAATATTTTAGCATTTTTTCCAACTGACTGTAAACAAAAACATACAGAGTCATACTATCAGTTTTCCAAGTTATATCTGCCTTTAGTGTGACAGATAGAAAAAATCATACCAGAATTATTATGGAGAAAACTAATGATATTTAATTATTAGATGATTAAATTTATAATAGTGATATCGACAGAATTCAAACAGCACATCAAGAATTAACTGTAATCAAAATAAACTGAATTTCTAAAGTTCAGGGCATTATGTCCTAGAACGTATTTGGAGAACACTCTGTCTTTATTCATGCATAGGGGTTGCTCCACTTTTAAGAGTACAATTCAATGTATTCTGTGGACAAAGAAGAGATATAACTGGGTCACTAGTAAGTGGGGAGCTTACAAAATAATTATTAGCCATTGTTATTTTTTTTTTAAGATTTTATTTATTTATTTGACACAGAGAGAGAGAGCACAAGCAGGGGGAGCAGCAGGCAGAGGGAGAAGCAGACTCCCTGCTGAGCAGGGAGCCCAATGCGGGACTCGATCCCAGGACCCTGGGATCGATGACCTGAGCCGAAGGCAGACGCTTAACTGACTGAGCCACCCAGGCACCCTAGCCATTGTTATTAAATGCAATGCATTCACGATATCCAATAATCTTTTGGCAAACGTTAATGAAGTGTTTTGGGCCCTTTCTGAGTCTGACTAAAGGTTCATAAAACTTCAGGAAGAAGAAGAGGGGTCGCCTGGGTGGCTCAGTCATTAGGCATCTGCCTTCGGCTCAGTTCATGATCCCAGTGTCCTGGGATCGAGCCCCACGTTGGGCGCCCTGCTCGGTGGGAAGCCTGCTTCTCCCTCTCCCACTCCCCCTGCTTGTGTTCCTGCTCTCACTATCTTTCTCTTTGTCAAATAAATAAATAAAATCTTTTTAAAAAAAAGAAGAAGAGAAGGAGGATGAAGAAAGAAGCGGATGCTCATTCATGGGGATTGAGAAGGCGCCTGGCTCAGGAGCCAGGGAACCCAAGTTAGAATCCTAATTCTGCAATTTACTCAGATGATGTGACCTCAGACAGACCCCTAGCTCTCTCAAGTCTTTGGCTTACCCACTTCTGTGAAGAAGGACTTGGCCATGAGCAGGGTTTCCAATAGCTGCATCTTTGAGAGTCCTTTTATTACTTTCCCACTCCAGGGATGCTATAATTAGAAAGATATCTCTGGGGATGCCTGGGTGGCTCAGTTGATGAAGCGTCTGCCTTCAGCTCAGGTTATGATCCCAGGGTCCTGGAGTCAAGTCCCACATCGGGCTCCCTGCTCAGCGGGGAGCTTGCTTCCCCCTCTGTCTGCTGCCTCCCCACTTGTGCTTTTTGTCTCTCTTTCTCTGACAAATAAATAAGTAAAATCTTAAATAAAAAAAAAAGAAAGAAAGATGTCTCTGAAACAAATTGCATGTAGTCAGTTTTCCCATTTTTTATGAATAAAAGATACATTCATCCGATGTTAAGATTTTTTAAAAAGGTTTATTTATATATTTTTGAGAAAGAGAGAAAGAAAGACAGAGACAGAGGGGGCAAGCAGGGGTAGAACCAGAGGGAGAGACTCTTCAAGCAGAATCCCCGCTGAGCGGGAGCCAGTTGCTGGGCTCAATCCCACCACCCAGGAGATCATGACCTGAGCCGAAACCAAGAGTTGGACGCTCAACCGACTGAGCCACCCAGGTGCCCCTGATGTTAAAAAAATTTCTTTAAGATTTTTTATTTATTCATTTGAGAGAGAGAGAGAGAGTGTGGGCAAGAGCATGAGGGGGGGTGGTCAGAGGGAGAGGGAGAAGCAGGCTCCCCGCTGAGCACGGTGCCCAACACGGGGCTCGATCTCAGGACCCTGGGATCATGACCTGAGCCAAAGACAGATGTCCAACCGACTGAGCCACCCAGGCGCCCCAAGATTTTTTAATTAGCACAAAATATGTGGATCACAAAGAGTTAATGTAATTCCAGCCAAAAGCAAAAAAAAAGTTGGGGGTTTGGATTTTGTATTTTATTTTTGCCTGTAGAGACTTCCTCTACATAAAAATACTATTTCCATCCACTCGGCTTTGTCAGATGTTGGAACTGGCCCAAAATCCCCGCCATGACAATCTTCACGGGCTGCCAAGGGGTAAGGCAATGTAAAAAAGAGGAACAACTGGTTTCCATTCTCAAACAAGGCCTGAGGCTGGGAGTCAGGTACGCCTGGGCCACCCGTAGGCCTGCCACCTCACCCCTGCCAAATGCCCACTAAGACTGCTAAGTTCAGGTTGTGAGTGGTCTGCGTGTGTGCCTCTGGCCCCCAGGGGCCCTGAAGGTAACAGGCAGGGCTGCCACTCACGTTTTTACAGATGACCATGGCCCGAGAGACACCATTCACTGTAGTCACCATTAATGTATAAAGTTATTATGACAGTTTTCCAGCAGATGGCAGTAAAGTATCTCAAGAAAGGGGCACCTTTTTCTAGTTCACTCAAAATCACAGTATGAGCTAATGACGGGGCTGCATTTTCTCTCTGTTGCCCAAAGTGGTGTCAGTAAATAGCACGACACAGGAAGTATGACTGGGCCTCGCAGAACTAAAAAGCAGTTGAGTCAACACCCATCCCTACCTCCTTCGGTTATGCCCAGGGCCAGCTTCCCGGTATTTCACCTATGCCCAGGGCTCTGTATTCAGAAGGGCTAAGCCCTCGGTTTAATGCTCGGCAGTAGCCGTTTTAAAAATCCTTCATGATTTCATCTTGGAACTTGTACTTTGTAAGTGAAGTCCTATGGGACAAAGGAGTGTGCGCATGAGCAGATGCTGTGTGAGCAATATGCACATCTGCTGTTCCTTGTGGCCTCGTGCCCCCAGAGCATTTGCAACACTCCACGAGCAGACAATTCTGGTGGGCCTGTGATACCCGGGAGTCCAGCGAAGCTAGCATGTTAGGTCTACAACTGCATAAGCAGGGGTGCTGACTGTCCCGACGGGGTATGCTTTCCCTTCAAACCAGAACTTGGTTTGAACACAGAAAGAAGGCAATGTCATTCTAAGAAACACAAGCTACCAAGGAACCCTATCACATTCTTATGTATGTGACTTCCTTGTAGCAATCACTTGCTAAAAATGATGACACGGAAGCAAAGGGAAAAACAGGGCCATCCATAGTCTCTTCTTTCAGTTTTTCCTTACTCATCAGTAAATAGAAGGCAGAGACTGTTGGTAGAATGTGCATAGATCAAGAAGTGAAATAAAAACAGTTGAGTTACTTTCTGCAGCATTTCTACTATTCATGTAAGAATTGAACATATATGCATGTATGAGCTTCAGAGTAGAACTGTATCATTTCAGAGATTCCACGCGCAGTTAAATACTCCTGTATTTGCATTTAAAACCGGCACACCACAATATAAAGATAAACATAAGCTAATAATTTACAATTTTAACTTTACTTAGAACAATGTTAAATAGAAAATAAAAATACCATAACAAGTCAAGAAGGAGACCCTGGAAGAAAGGGGGAAAAAAATCTCTTTATTTTACTACCTTTAATGGCACCTTTTTTTCCTGCCTTTTGAATAAAGGGCTCTGCGTTTTCATTTTGCACTGAGCCCTGCAAATTATGTAGCTGGCCCTGATTATTCTTTCCTGTATTGCAGAGGCTGGAAAGCTACAAACTCTAAAAACTAGAATTCTGCATGCAAAATAGTTTCCACAAATTAGATGCCCTTGCAGGAAATTTGAATGGAAAAGAGAAACAGATGCTATTTTCCTGCTACTTTTGGCAGTGTTCTCTGGGCAGGAAGGATTGTAGAGATGCCAATGGCCCGTCTCTAGCCTTGTGGATGATATGACAGAGTTTCAGTGGCAAAAGTAGCAGGCTCTTTCTTCCAGGATCTAAGAAGCAACATAAAAATCTTTTTTAAAAAATTACCTGGTATACTTTCCAATCTTTCCATTTAAAATTTTTATTTCTTTAAGTATGCATTTATTGTATTCTTTTTATTTTTTATTTATTTTTTTTTAAGATTTTATTTATTTATTTGAGAGAATGAGAGAGAGAGAGAGCATGAGATGGGGGAGGGTCAGAGGGAGAAGCAGACTCCCCGCTGAGCAGGGAGCCTGATGCAGGACTCGATCCCCAGACTCCAGGATCATGACCTGAGCCGAAGGCAGTCGCTTAACCAACTGAGCCACCCAGGCGCCCCTATTGTATTCTTTTTAAAAATTATTTAAGTAATCTCTATACCCAAAGTGGGGCTCAAACTCACGACCCCGAGATCAAGAGTCACATGCTCCTCTGACTGAGCCAGCCGGGTGCCCCTGTATTCTTTTTTCCCAAGATTTTATTTATTTGAGAGAGAGAGAGAATATGAGGGGTGGCAGGCGGGTGGGGCAAAGGGAGAGGGAGAAGCAGGCTCCCCAATGAGCAGAGTACGACACAGGGCTCGTTCCCAGGACCCTGGGATCATGACCTGAGCTGAAGGCAGACACTTAACCAACTGAGCCACCCAGGCACATCCCCTGTATTGTTTATTTCAATGATTACATATATCATACTTAGTATTTTTACCTAGTTCTTTATTTCTTGTTCTTGCATCATATTAATACCTTTATAATCTTGAATATGTTATTTTTAAATGTATCTGATCCAATAATTCTGCTTTAAGTATTATACATTGTTCAATTTGTCTTTCTTTCATAGTGATTGTTCTTCTTAGGTGTCATCTTAGTTTATGACTTCATGTTGTAGTTACTCTATTTTTTTTAAGATTTTACTTATTTATTTGACAGAGAGAGAGAGAGCAGGAACACAAGCAGGGGGAGTGGGAGAGGGAGAAGCAGGCTTCCCGCAGAGCAGGGAGCCCGATGCGGGCCTCGATCCCAGGACCCTGGGGTCATGACCCGAGCCGAAGGCAGATGCTTACCGACTGAGCCACCCAGCCACCCCTTGTTACTGTTTACACGTGTTGAGGAGGGGCTGAATGCCAAGTCATAGTGCCTTTCTCCGTGAATTTAAAGCACCTTGGACAAGGTTCCTTTCACTGCCACTCTATTAGGCCACTCCTCTGGCCAGGGACTTACCTATAAACTCTTGGGAAGAAACCCCAGTGTAAGAGGTAGTCTCCTTAGTTTATGATTGCTCAGTCCTGGATGGAGGAGCAGGGAGAGAGAAGGGATAGTCACCAATTCTTCACCCCAACAGGGCTTTTGCACTATCCTGTTGTTATTCTGGTGACAGTGAGTCTGGGCTATCATTTAACACAGGAAGACGTAAAATAGAACTTCAAAGCCCCATTGTCTCATTGTCCTCTAGTCCTCCACCACGGCTATAGTTGCTAATACTAGTTAACACATGCACGCACAAACACATCTATACACACACACACACAGGTAGAACTAACTAAAGCTTTCATTCTCCCCAGGGGTTTCTCATGGTGTTTCGTTGCTGACTTCTCTAATCTGTACTTCTCTCTTGCTTCCATTGTTTCCCTAGGGTTGACTTTGGGGAGGAAGCCAGTAGGCTATGCTAGTTCACCATTCTGATAGGAGACGAGTTTTTAAGAGACAGTGCTGGCTGCTGTTTAGAAAATGGAGTTTAGGAGGGCAAGCCTGAGACAAGGCGGACAAATTAGGAGGTTATCAAGATAGTTCAGGTCAAAGGTAATGATGGATTTGGATGAACTAGGATGCTAGCAATAAAGATGGAAGAAATTAGATTCAAGAGTTCTGGAGGTACAATTAATAAGTCTTGCTGATGAACTGTTTTCACATGAAGGAAGAATAAATAATGGCTACCATTCAGCATAAAAAACTGAACATATGAATGAAGCCATTTTTAGGATAAAGACTAACAGGCAAAATTGGGGGACTTTCAATTTTAGAGTTCTGTATTGTATATTCTTATTGGATAAAACAGCAAAACCCCTGAATTGGCTGAGGTCCCAGGCAGGGTCTTCTGCCACTCTCCCCATCCTCAGAACCATGTCTCCCTTTTGTCTCTGTCCCATGCCAAGAAGGCCTATCATAAATGGGCTTCCTGATGGTCTCAGGGTCTCTTTTCAGAGTCTCTGTCACTGTTAGGGGAAATGACATGGCATGTATGACCTCCAAGCTTTCTGCTCACTGGGATCAATCACTGCAGGGCCTCGTTTCCAATTTCCCACTTGTTGCTTTTTAGTTACCTTGAATCCATTTCCCGTTCCTGTCAGCATCCCAATTTCTTTTTGCCTTAGTCTGGTGGAACTGTAATCAGGTGCTCTGCTGGCTTGAGTGGGGGGCATGTGACCCCGGAATGTGAATGCTGAGCAAGTGGCGACAAGGTGAAGACAACTGTACTTTATTCATTCCATCGGCAGTAGCCTGACTTCCATCCTGCTGTGGCCCATTCCAGTGTTTCTGGGTCCGGGCCTCCAGAGGTGTTAATAGTCCTTTTGCTCAAGCCAGAGTCAGTTTTTGTTGCTTGCAATCAATGAACTTTTGTTGCTTGCAATCAATCAATGAATTTAATAATAACCACACTTTATGAAGTACCAGGACATGAGTACAGCCTAGCCCCAATGCCCAGCTTCACCGTAACAGTAACAAATGGGTTAGTGTTGACCCTAAGGCACCCCACCCTCCCACTCCCAAGCAGCCCTTTGTTTTCTCAGAACTGTCCCCATATATTCTAAGGCCTGGTAGGCTTCTGTTTTGTTTGTAACCAAGACTTGCCACACACTCACAGCTGAAGTAAATTGATGTCCAGGGTAGCATTCAGGCAGCATTTTGACCTAAAGGGAATGTGTTTATTTCCATTGCCCAGAATCTTACTCATTGGGCCTCTGAACTCAATTCCAGCTCGTCTGAACTGAGGCCTCCCTTCCCAACAAGGCTGGTTAGAATTGTTATCTGAAGATGACCAGTGTCTCATCCTGCTTCTCCTCCACCCAAATTATGTCCCTAAGAAAGGTTAGCAGGCCTCTCAGGTCTTTGGTGGTCTTAATTTCTATACTTCACTAAAAATCACTCCTATAGGGTTTAAATCTAGCTAGGACTGCTGTTCCAAGATGCATCCCATAGCACCCTTATCACATGACTTGATGCAAAATCTCCCAAGCCTTACATATAGAGATTATTCTTCCTTCCTACTTTTGTGTAGCCAGAAGCTATATTTATCAATTCTGACAATTATCCATGTTACCAAATACATTTTATGAGTCACACATACCACTAGTGACATGAGCACTTGCACGTTTGACACATCATAATTCTTGATAACAAACTGTTTTGTATCCATCACTATTCCTTCATCACTTCCAAAGCCTCTACTTCTATAACATTTTGGCATGTTCTAACCAGAAGTTCCAATTTTCCTCTACAATATCTATTGCTCTTTCGTGTCTCCAGTTAACAGTTGCCTATAACCTTAAATTAGTCAGGGTTCTCCAGAGAAACAGAACCAAGGTGTGTGTGTGTGTGTGTGTGTGTGTGTGTGTGTGTGTGTGTGTGTGTGTGTGTGAGAGAGAGAGAGAGAGATCTGTTGTTAGACGGAGTGGTTCATGATCATGGAGGCTGGGAGGGCCCACCATCTGCTGTCTGCAAGCTGGAGATCCAGGAAAGCCAGTGGCATAGTTGGAAAGCCTGAGAGACAACAACGTCAATTCTAGTCCAGGTCTAACGGCCTGAGAAACAGAAGTGCCAAGGGCAGATGATCAGTGTCTCAGCTCACCAATCAGGCAGAGTGAATTCAACCATTTTGTTCTATTCTGGCCTTCAGTGGATTGGGGAAGGCTATCTGCTTTACTCGGACCACCAATTCAAGTGCTAATCTCTTCTAAAAACACCATCACAAACGCACCTAAAAATAATGTTAAGCCAGCTATTTGGGTATCCCATAGCCTAGTCAAGGTTGACACATAATTAGAAGGGCTTATTAATTGGGGCACCTGGGTGGTTCACTCGGTTAAGCGTCTGCCTTCAGCTCAGACCATGATCCCAGGGTCCTGGGATCAAGCCCCACAATGAGCCCCACAATGAGCCCCACAATGAGCCCTACGACGAGCCCCAGGAGGAGCACCAAGTCAGGTTCCCAGCTCAGTGAGGAGTCTGCTTTTCCCTCTCCCTCCTCCCAACTTGTGCATGTTCTCTCTCAAATAAATCATAAAAAAAGAAGGGCTTATTAAATCTTTTTTATTAATTTCAGAGAATTCTATCATATCTGAGCTATAAGGAACCTAGACCTTAGAACTCACTTGTACCAGATGAGAAAAATGAAGCCTAGAGCTTAAACAATATCCTCCTAAAGCCACGCAGCCTAGAAAGTTTTCCTAGGTAAGGAAGAAAAAAGAAAGAAAATAATGAAAATGCACTACTACCCACTTTCTAAACATCTAAACTACAAGCCGTGAATGATCATTTACGCACCAGGAAAGCTTCAGCCCTTTTGATTTATTCTACCCATTTTCAAAAAGACCGAAGAGGGGCGCCTGGGTGGCTCAGTTGGTTAAGCATCTGCCTGCGGCTCAGGTCATGATCCCAGGGTCCTGGGATGGAGCCCCACATCAGGCTCCCTACTCCGCTAGGAGCCTGCTTCTCCCTCTCCCTCTGCCACTCCCCCTGCTTCTGCCCACTTAGTCTCTCTCCGTCAAATAAATAAATAAAATCTCTTAAAAATTTTTTTCTTTGTTCTTAGAGGGGAAAATGTGCATCAGAATTTTAGGAGAATATATTTTTATTCAATGAATAAAATGGTTTTTTTTAAACATAAATACTTCCATGAAATAAATCCCAAGTACTACATTAAAGTTTTTTCAGTACAATTTATTCTTATTACACTTTAATTAGCATTTATTAAGTATCTTAGAAATATTATACTCAAAGTAATAGAACTCCAGAGAAAGGCCATTAACTAAGGCGAACAGTCTCAGTGTGCCAGCTTCTTAGTTAGCGTGTTCGCCTCTCCACTACACGTACTTGCTCTCTGGTGGTTATTACTGTGTAATGGTCTTCAAGATGCGGCTGAAGCTTGAATCTACATCTGGTATCAGGCCAAGTCTGTAAATCCATGAATATAGGTCACTGACTGCGTTTAGGGTACAGTTAATAATGATGAATCTGAAAAAGACTGGCTATTCTCTTGGGAGAAGAAAATACACCCCACCTAAGTGGCAGCTCAGTTTTCTAAGAAACTCAGAAAAGAATCATCAGCAAAGGGAAAGAATCAATGATAAGGAGAGGAATAATACTCTGAGAATAGAGTAAATACAATATATACACACTGGAGTAAATAGGCTTCTCCTGAGTCCAAGTTCTTACTTTTATTTTTAAAAGTCTGATAAAAATGTACTCAATTACATTTTATACAGTAATATTTAGTGAACTTTGTCCAAAAAGACTTATGTTTTAAGTTCATTTGTAAAAATAACAAAAGCTGTATCACTCTATCTCTGGTCAATAAGGAAGGAAGAAAAACCTTGCTAGAAATGACAATTTCACACAAAAGGCCAGGTGACATAAGAATAGTATATTAATTAATATATTTTCTTTGTATTTACAATAAAGCCATTTGTTAATACTGTGATAGAAAAAATATTATGTAGTATGTAGTATTATGTAGTAGAAACAGGCTTTGAGAATGACCACTCCTCCCACAATAAAAACATACAAGGATTTCTCCCACAGCTAAAGTACTTTTCAACATGACAGTCTTGGGTGAAGGCAAAACTGACAAGAGTACTTTACCTTATACATCAGCTATATCCTAGAATCAAGAAATCAAGGGTATTACCATTAAGCAAGCAGCAAAAAGCTGTTGAGTGTTTCTAGGATCATTTAAATATAGTAGTTACCATGTGAGAATTTAATTTTACTTTGAATTATAAAAAGTAAAAACACTAAATTGGGTAACTGTATTAATCAAAAGCAGTCCCAAACAAAAAAGCCATCAATAAAAATGAAATAAGGCATTCTTATCATGCATAAAAAGGATAATTACATAATACATATTTTAATAACCAGACTAATAAATAAATGAGGTAAATTTTTCACTTATTGAAACAAATCAACTATATTTAACGACTTAAGTGGTTGCGCTGCCACTGTTTCAGTTTCCAAATATAAAGTAATATAATTAATCATCTAAAAACTGCATACTCTGAATGTTCGTTTTTTTGATCCCCTTTTGAGATAGTAAAGGGAACTGTGTAACAAAATATTATCTGAATATAAATTATCAACACCAATATAATACAATTATCATATAATCGCCATTTTTATATGCACAGTGCAAATACTGTGAAAGCTAGAAAAAAAGATGACAATAGACTGGCCAGAATTTTAAATTTCAGATTAACCCATGATAATCTAGAACAGGAAAAACAAAAATAAAATTTAGAAAATAGATAGAACTTGATATCCTTTCCAAATTCGATAATCCACCAACATGCAGCTTCTAAACAAATTACCTCAAAGTTAAAAAAAGAAAATGTAAATCTCTTTTTGAGCTTTAGTTTTCAAGTTTATGCTCTTAAGGAAGACTAACATTAGCAAGAACTGTAATACTGTTTTTAAAAATCTAGAATCTTTACTAATTTTGTAACTGCTTTCCCTATTTTAGTTATTATTAAGGGATAAGAGAGAAAAACATTAAATGATCAAGTAAAGGTAAGTATGTATAGCCAGTTCATGAAATATATTAAGTTGAATTAGTTGGATCAAGAATTTCCTACTATGCTGCTACTAATTATCTATAGCTACCCTGGAGTAGTAATTTAGAAGGTGTCTATCATAACTACTGACAGTACTTTTCATAGTATATCAATTTCCATTTTTACTTTCTTCTCTCCCTTGCCACTTACATGCATTATTTTAACTGTGTGATAGGAAATTTTATTTTACAAACTCATTTCAAATTACTGAAGAGATGATTTTAACACATAAACCTGCCAATCCTGAGATGACAATGATGATGATGATGATGATGATAGGAAAACTAAAACCCAGATGACTTCTCACTCAAATTTCTGCTTTAGTTTCTTTTGGAAGATGGCTGGCAGAATAGAAAGAAGAGCCAAAATCATTAGAACAAATACTGAGTTCCAGGAAACAGCTTCCCCTGCTGTTGTAAGCTGGTACAGTGTTGTTCCTGCTTTAATCGCTACAAAAGAGGGAGGTGCGACACCTAAAATAAAAAAATAAAAACATAAACAATCATTTTTAAAAATAAGATTTTGTAATATAATATACTTTATCTTCACAAAATTATCCAGAACTCATAACAGCACTGATATTATTATATCATATCATATATATTATTATTATAATGTAATATTTTAAACCGATTCAAATAAATCCATATTTAAATTTTTTTTTTAAGACTTTATTTATTTATTTGACAGAGAGAGACACAGCAAGAGAGGGAACACAAGCAGGGGAAGTGGGAGAGGGAGAAGCAGGCTTCCCGCAGAGAAGGGAGGCCGATGCAGGGCTCAATCCCAGGACTCTGGGAGCATGACCTGAGCTGAAGGCAAACACTTAACGACTGAGCCACCCAGGTGCCCCCATATTTAAATTTTTAAAAATTAAAATTTTCTCTGTGTGTAAAAATTTCTTGTAAGAATATACTAATCTCCATTTTGAAAAAACGTAATTTAGTTTAAAGCCCCTCACATTTATTTCCATATAAAGAATTAAATCTTTCATAACTACCTCTGAAGGATAATGAATTTAAAAACTCAAGAAGAATTTCCAGAAAATAATTTACAACATTTATCAACAGCTTTGACCCAGCAATTTCAACTTTAGGAAATACTAATGCATATAAGCAAAGATCTAGTCTCAAGGATGTTCATCAATGCATTATAAATAACAAAACTCTGGAAATAATCTAAATGTTCAAAAATAAGATTGAGTAGATTGTCCTTCATCCTTGACAGAATATATTTAAAAATGAAGTGGTAGGAGATACTCAGAAATAGAAAGATACTCAAAATATAAGAGCAGTTTATACAACAGCATAAGTGGAACTACATTTTGTTAAAAACCAGAACAAACTGGAAAAATTACTTTAGACCAAGTTGAAGTTAACTAAATCTCTAGGTATTCCACCTGTAAAATAAGGGGATAGGGATAAAAATCCTCTCTTCTGATTCCATGAATGCAACACTATTATACAAAATCCAAAATTATCCCTGCTAAGATTTTTAAGTTTGTCAACGAATTTTTTTAAAGTAGCAACAAAATATTGATTTTGATTATTCTTCTCAAGATCTATAAATACTAACTTAAACTTTGACACTCAGTACAAGAGAAATCTGTTCATTTCATTGGTATCTAAACAATTCAAATTAAATTAGAAAGAAAAGCAGAATACTCTACTAAAGAACCATCAGAATTCACAAAATGTATAAATGAATCTTTGTGTCCACTAATTAATTTTAAAATTAAGTGCCAGCTACTTGAAAGCAAGAACATTTTATTAATCCTTGCTTCCCCCATACTTTTGGTAATGCCCATAATAAATACTGATGTCAATAAAAATAGGATCAACTTTCTACTGAACATTAAAGTTCAATATTTCAATATGTGATTAAAAGACAAGGGAGTAAATTATTCAAAAAGGGCACCTTGATTTTCTTTTCTCCCCACCAAGGGAGAGAATGGAGTTAAATAAAGTCTTGCTCAAAACTGTATGATTACAAATATATCCAATAGAAAGTACACTTCTTTAACAGAAGTAACACAAAAATACTTAAATCAACACAATCCAACAAACATTTCTGAGTATCTATTTACGTATGCCAGGCTCTGTGCCCAAGAGTTATATATGGTGCTGGCACGTGTGCAAAGAACACGA
Organism: Halichoerus grypus; assembly: GCF_964656455.1. Lineage (NCBI taxonomy): Eukaryota > Metazoa > Chordata > Mammalia > Carnivora > Phocidae > Halichoerus > Halichoerus grypus. The sequence continues at coordinate 46,562,747 of NC_135722.1, read as the reverse complement.
AACCCAGCCCAGCCGGACACTGTTAGGTATGTACACAACGAGTCCTAACACAGAGTGAACTTACCTAGAAAAGTGCCAATAAAAAAAACTTTCAATGGCACGTTTATCACAGGGGATGTAATATTAATAAACCAATTAGGCAGAAATGGTGTTATTCTCAAAAATATAATGTAGTTAATGAGATGTTCTCTATGACGCTCAACCTGTCGTAAGAAAGAAACCAGTTAGGATCAAGATAAGGCCAATACTGAAAATAAGTTGCTTAATATAAAATATTTATTTCAAATTCTCATTCCCTGATAGTTCAGAATCTATCCAACAGAAATGATCAAAAAAGGAGCTTGAAAATGACAATGAACTACTTATCACATGCTCTTTACCAGAGCTAAATGAGATGAGTTTTTTTTTTAATTGTACTTACAGCTTAATGTTACACTACTGAAGATGGTTCTACATCTGCCTAGCTAATATGGCTCAACAATGACACTTTACACCACAAAGAGCAAAATGAAACTTAAAACTATATACAAGATACACATCAGGTGACTAATATTTTAATGCCTTTAACTTCCTACAATGTAAAGGGCTAGTATAGCACATCACTAAACCTAGCCTCCAATTTAATCTTTATTTTTCTGTTATTATGATGTACACTACACGAGTGACTCATTCATTAGATAAATGAGATTTTGAACAAGTATATGGAGATATTTAGCCAGTTAAATAAAAGCACTGATTATAGGTTATACTTCTAGATTTTGCTTTACAAATAATGATGGTGATTTGCAGTGAAATGCTTAATTTCTCATTTCCTAGTCTGTAAAGCAAAAGGGTAAGGGTAAGGCAGAATGATTTCTACAATTCCTGTGGGATTTAATTAACAGGTTGTTTCTTCTAATTCTTTATAAAAATAAGATTTTCTTAGCAACACCGTATTAGACCTTTCCGTGTAGTGGTGCTTATATTTATCATCACTTGTCTTTGTAGAGATCCTGACTGAAGGGAACAGTCATTTCTACTGATGAAATGCATTCAAGGAGTTGGCTGATGTAAGTTTTTCAGGGACCCACTAGACTGGGCTGCATCAACACAAAACAGGTAGGGTGTCCACATATGTGAATGCTTTCACAGACACGTTGACTTCTCCGCTCTTACTGAACTTACTAGGAATGAAGAACTAAAACTACTGTTACAGTACAGAAACTTAATATTTGAAATGATTAACATTCATTATTTGCCCACCACTTTAATTTACTTAGGTCGAAAGATCATTTTTATTAAAGCTCTGAGTCTGGGTTAACTCATATAGGGACTATACATTGATACACTGACCTCCCAATTAGCCAAAGAATTATGTTAAATAACTTAAAAATACATGTTTACCTGTTGTGACCATTTTACTGCTTTCTCTGTTAGGTATTTGTATACAACTGGCCTCCCAACTAAATAGGAGAGCATATAGCAGAATGAGGCCCCGAGTCCAGAACACTAGGAAACAACAAGAAGCCATAAGCATTGTGTACTTTTCCATCTTAGTCACATGGATATAGTCACTTAAGGAAAAGCTCACCTAGTATATTTCTTTTGGGGTTAAGGGACGATACTCTGCATGACCTCTCTTGTGCAGAGAACAAGAACCCATTTGATCTAGTCCTTTCTCAGACCAAATTAGGACTAAAATGAGACTGTCTGAAACTAATTGGCACTTGTGATTAAACTTAGTGACTATATCCAAATAGTTAAGGATACCATCTAGCCTAAGAATAAAACTTAAAGAGCCAATTCTTTTTTCAATTGCTATGCTTGAAAATACCACCCCCAGCCCTGGACTTAACTCATTGTGCCCACCGACACTCCTGGACTATTTGAATTACAAAACACAATAGGAAGGAAAGGCTAAAAAGAGCCTATAAATGCAATTAAGTCTGTGATGCCCCTGTTCTAGGAAAAAAACAAACTATAACATCTGCTTATGGGAGGACTTAAAAGATATTACTTTAATTAATCACCTCTTAAAACTAAGGAGTTTATGCTTACATAGACTGGTGGGACTAGATGCCATCCTTCTCCCTCATCATTCTATCAAAAGCTACTTTTTTTCTAGTCTCCCAAATTCATTTTATATACTTACCAAACAAACAAGAAATAAGGCTAGCGGAAAGGGATAAAGAAACCCTGAGAGTATACTGAGAAATATAGAGCCCGGGATAGCAAATGTTTGCAAGCTGTTAACTTCTAAGTTAAGGATTAAAACATAATAAAATGGAATTTTTAAAAGACAAACCAAACATTTCAGGGAAAAAAGCATCAATATAGACGTTATATTAATAAGATTATATCCATATCTCAGTATTAATAAAGTAAAATTATTATCTAAAAGTTTAAAAAACCTACAACTCAGTTATAATGCCTTTAACTCTAAACTGACCATTTGCTAGCACTATCATAAATACAATGCTAATAAGAGTGTGTTACTAAAAGAAAAACCAAGACAAATATCCAACATGTACCAGATAAAGAACTGGGCACTTTGGCAAAAGAAAAGAACAAAAGAAAAAAAAAAATAGAACAAAGAAGGTCTCCAGTAATCTTATAAATATGCTTCTCTAATGCATTCCATTTACTCCTAAATGTGTTCAGGAAACATGATTTCCATGGAAATCTAGGTACATATAGGGTTTAATAATTACTTGTTCTAATTTAACTTATAAACATCTACTTCAATTCACTATTGATTTAAAAAAGGATAGGGGTTACAAAATATAGTAAAAATCACAAATCTTATTTTTAAAACAGAATTATGTTGTTTACTACTTCCCTCTTGTTCCCAGTTTTGGTGTGGAGCCCCGCCCACCCCGGCACCTTTTTAAAACCCCTAACGCGATTAACTTACAAGTCAGTCAGACTAGGCGAATTCCCTCAACATCTACCCTTCTTTAAAATTTCTATCTTCACTCATTCTCCCACTCTTCTTTTCATCTAGTTCCCACTTTAATCATGTTTTCATCTCAATCTCCTCTGTCTTCTTCCTGGCTTCTTTTATCTTCAGCTTCTTGCTCTTCTACAGGATCCCTTCTGTAGGAAACTGCTCAGATGCCTATGATCTCAAGAAAACCTAGGCTTTCCTTGACCAAGGTATTATATGCAGCTACTGCATCTCATCTTCACTTCCTCACAGAAGATTTTTTCCTTGTCCCCTTGCAACCTGACTTACCTATGCACCACTCTACTGACACTTCCTCCTAGCCAAAAATAATGATTTTTTTCCTGTTTCTTTTTTCATTCTGATTTAATTGGTTTCAAAATTATGTAGAATATTTACCTGGTTCTAAAGTCAAATCTACGCAATGAAGTACATCTAGAGAAATTTCACCTCCATCCCTGTATCACATTCTCTCCCCATAAGTAAACAGTGTTATTGGCTTTTAAAGATACTCTTTCTCGGGGTGCCTGGGTGGCTCAGTCGGTTAAGCGTCTGCCTTCGGCTCAGGTCGTGATCCCAGGGTCCTGGAATAGAGCCCCACATTGGGCTCCTTGCTCAGTGGGGAGCCTGCTTCTCCCTCTCCCTCTGCCTGCAGCTCCCCCTGCTTGTACTCTCTTTCTCGCTCGCTCTGTCAATAAATAAATAAAATCTTAAAAAAAAAAAAAAGATACCCTTTCTTTAAAAAAAAAAATAACAAAATATCTGCATGTGTATGTGTGTACTCATATAGATAAAACACAGCATACAAACTTACTATTCTGCTCTTTGCTCTTTTCATTTAAGGATATAGCCTGGGGGTAATAATGCCTTAATGGCATAGAGAGACCTTTCTCATTCTTTTAATAGCTACAGAGTCCACTCTACTGTTTAGATTTACCATGGTTTATTCAACCAGTCCCCTATGGACTAACATTGGGTATGGATCCTTCTAACTGAATATTTAAAATTCTGCATGTCCTAAATAAAAGCAAATATTTTCTTCCTTTCCCAACCTAAATATGGTCCTCTACCTATTCTCTTTTTTTCAAAAGGCCAAAAATACAAAGCCAAAGAAAGGTAACCAACAAGAACAAAACTGGCATAATATTGGTAACTGTTGAAGCTGCATGATGGGTACACAGGAGTTCATTATGATTTTCTCTACTTTTGTGTACATTTTAAATTTTCCATAATAAAAGAAACTTTTTAAGTTACTTAAAGTCCTCAATGACTACCCAATACCAAATGAATATTCTAAATTCCTTGGTCTGGTACTCAAAGTCCTCTACAGAGTGCAATGTCTAGCCTATCCTCCTAAACTTATTTCTCTATCCTCCCCTTCTCATACCCTAAACTCCAACTAAACTGGATGCCCGATCACTTCTTAACCATGCCCTGTGCTTACAAGCTCTGCTCTAGACTTACTCCAACTAGAATGAAACTGTGCCACGTCTCTACCCATAATTCCCCATTGCTCTAGTAGTTGTTCTCCTTTTCAACGCTCAAAAACACTAGATTTCTACTTAGCATATAATTAATAACTCAAAAGCTGAGAGGCAAAATAGGGCAAAACAAAATGACTTTCCAAAGTAAACAGAAACTATATGCCTTGTTCCCAAAAACCTTATAAAAGTCAAATGAAAAAAATGAACAAAGTTTTTATCTTACCTGGGGAAAATATTTTAATTCATGGTTACAGCGTATAAAGGCAAAATAACTTTAAGTCTAACACTATGGTTCTAAAATAGAATTAGTAGGAAAAGGCAGCAGTTATGGATTTCTTAAAAGTTTATATATTATTAAATTACTTTACAAATAGCTGCCAAATAACTTGTTGAAAGATAAGTGCATAATAATGATTCATTCTCTAAATTTTCCCTAATTGGATTTTTTTCTCACAATAAATAAATGACAAAGTTCCTACATACAGCACATTACCTAAATAAAAATGTATTCTCACTAGATGGATAAAGGAGTAATGTTTATATCGTCAGCAAAAGATTTTGTAAATGTACCTGTAACAAATTGCTTATGCTGGGAATAACTGGTCCAGCATGCTTAAGTATATACTCAAAACATTTGTATAAGGAGGCAAATATAGAAACATATATATATGTTAAAGTATATAGCATCTAATCTAATATAAATCCAAGAAAAGAAAATGCTACTGAATTTTAGGAGAAAAAGTTTTAATTGAGAAGTCCAATAACCAAAAGCAATTCAGGAAATAAAAGAGGAAGCCAAAATAGAAATAGTTTGAGAGAAAAAAGAAAAAAAAAATAGTTTGAGAGAATTCACAAAGTAACTAATTTAACTTTTAAAAATAAATGCTGGTTGGGGCACCTGGTGGCTCAGTCGGTTAAGCGTCTGCCTTCGGCTCAGGTTGTGATCCCAGGGTCCTGGGATCGAGCCCCGCATCGGGCTCCCTGCTCGGCGGGGAGCCTGCTTCTCCCTCTCCCTCTACCTGCCTCTCTGCCTACTTGTGCTCTTTCTCTATCTCTCTGTCAAATAAATAAATAAAATCTTAAAAATAAATAAATAAATAAATAAATAAATAAATAAATAAATAAATGCTGGTTGGGGCGATGCCTGGGTAGCTCAGTTAAGCCTTTGACTGGATTTCAGCTCAGGTCATGATCTCAGGGTCATGAGATCAAGCCCTGCACCTGGCTCTGCACTCAGCAGGGAGTCTGCTTAAGAGATTCTCTACCTCTCTCCCTCTGCTCCCCCCCCATGAGCGCTCTCTCAAATAAATAATCTTTAATAAAAATAAAAATGGTGGTTTAAAAGGGATAATGATTACCTTTACAAAATCAAGAGATAATTTTTTTTTAAGATTTTATTTATTTGACCGGGGGAGGGCACAAGCAGGGGGAGTGGCAGAGGGAGAGGGAGAAGCAGCTCTCCGCTGAGCCAGGAGCCCAACATGGGGCTCGATCCCAGAACCCTGGGATCATGACCTGAGCTGAAGGCAGACACTTAACTGACTGAGCCACCCAGTCACCCCGAAAATGTCTTTCATTAACTGAGAAGATTTGAAAATAAGCTGGATTAAAATAAAAAATACAAAAAATCGGATTAAAGTTTAAGCCCATAAATTAGAAGATTAATCACCAGTAGCATAAGCCGTTTGAAAATATGCAGGAATAAAGCTAAAGCTATTTTCCTGACTAGTTAATACAACATATATTTCTATAAAACGAATACATACCAATAATTATTTTAAAAATTCATATCCTTTTAATTGACTAATTATCCTCTTAAGATCTTTTTACAAGAAATCATTAAATGGAAGAAAAAAATCATGAACAAGAAGATTCATAACATGACAAGTAGAAAAGTAAAAAATTAAATACAAATTATATCTTCAAACCTAAGGGAACATTTTTTTAAATTATGCTGTGGTGACTATTAATTCAAAATAACTAAACTAAATTAATCAATTAACTAATACAATCATAAATTAAAGAGATAAATAAAATAATTATCTTGAATAATACAGAGGAAAGGAAAATGTTTATAAGTGAAATAAGCAGAATACAGAAGAACTGGTAATAAATATTCAGAAATAATAACTGAGTTGAGATAGGTTTAAGGTGAGAATGTTTCCCATTTTAATTTTTCTATATTTTATTAAATATTACACTGCATTAACAATTTTTAAAAGAAAAAAGTTATGCATAACTAAACAGTACTTTTAAAACTTCTTTCTTGAATAAAACTAGAAAACTTTTTTTTTCAGTTAAAAGGATACAAAATATATGTAGCAAAATAAGCTACAAGTACTTGTACATAAAAGGTGTCCTTATATTTGGATAAAACTTTTCCTAGAGCCTTGGCATCATCCATATCTCTGGGAACCTTCATATTCACTCTTTCTTCTCTAAAGAAATAAAATTAAAGTGAAAAATTTTAAAGCAGAAATTTGCCAAGATAATTAATATCAAAATCAAAGTTCAAAACATGAAGTTTTATCCAAAATGATTTGATGCTTGAATATTAACCATAAATTTGTAAGTTTTAAGTTCAAAAGTCTATAAATTATTTGTTTTTAATGCTTTATTATGATTTCATGAGACCTACAATCTATATATGAAAGTTCAGGATGACCCAAACTAAATTAGGTTAAAAGCATTTGCTCCAACACTGGTATAAATTTTGAATTAAGAAGTGAACTACTGATATTAGCATATTTAAAACATATTTAACATCATTTTGGGTAATCCTCATGATAACCTAAGGTCAATAATTAATTAAAACTAAAATTAAGTAAAATTTTTGGTGATTTACAGTTCACATCTTTTCTGGAATATCCCAGCTCAAAGTTAAGATAAAAACAGAAACATTTTTCCTTTTCTATTAATTTTACTTTATATTTGGAACTGAATGATTTCTTGCTTATAACAGCCTCAGATAATTTACCTCTCTGTTTAATGTATATTGTGCCCATTTGTTTACCTGATAAAATTCAACTGATCTTGCAGAACAATGACAGACTGCTGCCTATGTTCTATAAAGATAGCAGGTAAACTAAAATGTGTTTTCTCATTTTTAAATTTAAAAACTAAAAAACTCATTATAGGGGTGTGCACATATGTATGCACCCGCACACACACAGAAATAAGCAGAACATAACAGGTTTATAATAGCATACTTATATACAAATCATGTTATCATTCTTAGAGCAGACTGAGAGCAAAGACAATCTCAATCTATACTCTATATTCTTGCCCTCTTTCAGTCAGTTCTTTACTTCCTCCTCCTTGATCAAAACCAGAAAGGATCTAAAATTCAATCATACTAATATTAACCTATCAATAGAACATGTTAGCCTCCCAAAGGCATTTACACTGATGTAAGAAATCAAAGTACTAAAATAAAAATAAGTTTAACTATAAAATTTCAAGCATAAGGAATTGTTAATAAAAGGAAGTTAAGAGGAAAACAGGAACTTCCGAACACCTTGAAATCACATTTCACAGTTACCCATTACCACACCAGTCTGGCCCTGTGTTGAAAATCTAACTACATTTTAGTAGTCCTTCGCGTAATCTATGATTACACAAGGGTGGTATTACTGTTTAAACAGCCCTGGGAAAAAAATAAAAATAATAAAAAAAAATAAACAGCCCTGGGATATTTTGCCTTCTTAAAGTATGTTTCAGGTCCATAATCTCTTCCCTAAAATTCAAAAACCTCTGAAAACCAAAAGTTCTTCATACTCTGTCAGCAAAAGTTGACCCACACTTACATAATTATTCATATAGTCTTTTATGATGCCCATTTCTATGCAAAAATATTAATGTATTTAATTACAGGATGCTGCCCCAGATCTTGCTGGAGGTACTACATAACACTTACTCCATGTAGTCTTTCCAAAATGGAAAAATTCTAAATTCTGAAACACATTTCACCCCAAGGTTTTGGCTAAGAAATTCTGGACATGTAGTAGATAAGATATACAAGGTTTATACAAAGTCCATTTCACTGTGAAAACTACCTATTCAGACCATATCATTTTCATAACACAGGGAAAAGAAAAAGAGCTAGGAGAGACAGATGTGGTGGGGATGGAAATGGATGAGTAGAAGCAGACAGAAACTGACCACAAGAAGGAAGGAGAAAACATGGATGGAAAAGGGGAGGAAGGCAGAGAAGAGCATCAATGGTTTTCAAACCGCAGGTCAGTATCTTTCATGAATTTTAAAAGAAGTTTGCTTCGTCACTACTGGCATTAAAAAATAAATTAAATAGAATAATTTAGAAAATATCAGAAAACAAGACCTGTTGCATGAAACTTTAACTTAATTTTATATGTATAGATGTATGCAAGTGAGCAGGGGAGAGGGGACAGGCACATGCATGCACGATCATGATATAAAAACGTATTTCTTAATGTGGTTCTATTTTTTTAAAAAAATTTGAAAGCCATTTGAAAAATGAGGCTTTAACTAGAGGAGCAGTGCTAGGAAACCCCCGTAGATAAAATCAAGAGGCAAATTTGGAAAGGAGTGTTTAAATAGCAGTGTCAATATGGACTTGCTACAAACCACGAGAGCTGATATACAATCACCATGACAGTTCTGTTGCTTAAGATTAGTTTAACTTTTAATCCATTTTTATTGATAAATGTCTAGGCATTTTTCAGTTTCTTTCTGTATACTTACTCACTAAGCTGAGGAAAATTTTTATATACCAAAAACATAACAAAAGCTGCAGATAAGAAAATGGACACCAATATAAGAAGTGACATTCTTGCTGACCCAGCTTCTGCACAGGCTTTTTCTGAAAGGGGAAAAAAAAAAAGGCTATAATTAAGATAAATATTTTAAAAAGACAGTATTCCAAGTCAGCAAATAATTTCCTTAAAGGCTTTCCTCCCCCAAAAAACTGTTCACACTTTTGTCCAAAACACTGTTTTAACAGAAAATTTTAACTACTATTGTATTTGACATTTATTAACCAGGCCTATTACTTTTGGGGGGATATATCCATTTCAGAAGCATGAAAAAACAGAACATCATAATTTGAAGCATTGATTTGTTGATAAGCCAAAGGGGAATAAATATTATCACTGACTTTCAAAATTGTTTACCTATACTGGGAGCTGACAGCATAGACAGAATGGCCTCTTAGGAAAAATGAGGTAATATGGCAATTACTTCAACTGTCATAAGGATCCAGAGATTGACTAATACAACCTGTGAATGTTATGCTTTTTTTTTTTACACTGAGGGCTTCCGAATATAGTTGAGTCTCAAATGTTTTCGGTGGCTCTCTGAGATCCCAAGAATGGCAGAATTTGTTTACATTCCCTCACAAGATAATCTTAGTGTTATCTAAAAAATTACATGCAAGATAAAAGTATGGAATGAGATCCAGGAGACAGCAAGCAGAAGAATGAGCAAGGTTGTTTCTACCAGGAAGCGTTAAATAGTGGGGAGGCTAAGATACCTTAGTAGTGCTTACTGGGGAAAAGGCAGAAGTGGGTGGCTCAAGTTTTATTGCCTACATTTGCCATTATCCCGTTACTGATAACACTCAGGGGATTAAAAAAAATATATGAATGCTATAGTAAGAATTATTTTTAGTTCTCTGAAAACTAAATGGATGGATCTACCACTATGCCCGTCCCCTAACTACTGTCTATGTAACTTTTATACACACTTTTATGAAGTATCCTAATCAAATGCCTGTACTTATTCATTAATTTCACAAATCCTTCTTCACATTTATAAAGGTGTATTAGACAGGTGTCACTGACTGTTCTACTAACACCCTCTTTCTCTGGGAAACTTTCCCATGTTCCCCTTCCCCCCAAAGGGGCTAATCTCATTGGCCCTATTACAGTATGATTCCAACCCTTTACCCTCCCAAACACAGAAGGCTAACTTGCCCAAGGTTGGAGACCTAAGTCAAGTAGAAACATTTCATTATTGGCTGACCAAATTTTCTCTTGAAAATTTGAACTAAAACAAAGAGATGCTGTTGTCAAGAGGTGGTAGGTCTTGAGGCTAAAAGGTCAAGCAGTGAAAGCCACAGATAACAACATGGAAAGCCAAAGACATGTACCAGAAAATATAAGAGGGGAGATTGAAACATAAACCCGGAGAAATTGGTTCATTTCTAACTTTCTCACTTTCCTTGAAGCCTGGCTATATCTCATTTCTTGCTCATGAATGCCAGTGAGATTGTCTCTTATATTCTTTTTTCTATATTCTCTTTTTTACTGGAGCTGGTTTAAACTTATTTCTGCTCCTTTCAACCAAAAAGCCTGAACTAATTAAAATATAAACTTCATTTTATCCCTTGTCTCATTATGGTAGTTTTATATATTTTACAACTGAATTAGTAAGATTTTGCTCAATTCTATGTTGAACATGGAGCAAGAGAAACCATCTAGCTCCATGCTACTCAAGGTGTACTGTGTGAGTTACATCATTCAGCATCACCAGGGAGCTTGTTAGAAATGCAGATTCTCAGGCCAACATCCCAGAACTACTAAATCAGAATCTGCATTTTAATAAGATACCCAGGTAATCTGCATGTATATTAAAGCTTAAGAGGAAACAATATGGCCCACTTTACCTATCTCATAGGTAAGTAAACAGAAGCCCTAAGGAGGTTGCACTATCTATTAAAAAAAATTAAATCCTAAGCAACCGAATAGCATAAAGTATATCTCTAAAGCCCTTTAATATCCATTTATAATCAACTCATAATTTCTGTGGAAATACAAGTTGCTTAGGTTAGGGCTTGATATACTAGATATAAATTATTTTTACCTGGTCATTAAAGCAGACTTTCTGAAAGACAATATTAGGTTTATTAAGTTCTAGTATTTTGTGAACACTAAATTTAAAAAATTTTATCTTTTCCAATTTTCTGTAATCTAAACATTACTTTACTTTGTTATCATCTGAATCTAAAAGAGGACTTTTCTTCAAAAACCAGGTCACAAATAGAAACTTACTTGCTCATTTCATACTTCTGAAATTTACTGCAGGAAGGAAGGAATAGGATCATAAAGTAATATAAAAGATACCTTCAATGGAGTAATAAACCAGGCATGCCTGCCACTGAATATTCCAGTTCATTAATCCACTAATATATTTATATATATGCTTTTTTGCAGCACAGAAAATTAAACAGAGACTTTAAACATCTGAGGTGGTTTTCAAATATGAAAAGGTCTCTGCAGAATCTTATGATAACAAATGCCTAATTGTTCATATCTCTGCCCTGGTTATGATACCTAATTCAATGCATGTCTTGAGAATTTAAGAAATCATATCTACTTACCCTAAAAAGAAAAGAGTAATCAGCCAAAAGTCACAAAAATATCAGTGTGCACTAAAACTAATTCAACCAAAAATGTAGTTTTAAATAGCAAAATCTATTGAAACACAAACTTCTCACAAGGCTAAAATGTTATGTTCCTACTTTATTAAATAAAGAAGTAATCTACCAGAAAAGGAGTAAGAGTAATATATAAACATTAAGGTTTTGGGCATAGTTTTCTTTTTTTTTTTTTTTTTAAAGATGTTATTTATTTATTCGATAGAGAACGGGAGAGAGAGTGAGAGAAAGCACAAGCAGGGGGAGCAGCAGAGGGAGAGGGAGAAGCGAAGCGGAACTGGATCCCAGGACTCTGGGATCATGACCTGAGCCGAAGGCAGACGCTTAACACTTAATGACTGAGCCACCCAGGCGCCCCTGGGCATAGTTTTCTATGGGCTGATATCAAAGCAAAAACATGTTAACACATATATAGTCTGTACAATTTTTCCAGCGGCCTGCTACTTCTTAAAGGCATGTTCATTTTTTTTTTTTTTAAAGAATTTATTTATTTATCTGAGAGAGAGAATGGGAGAGAGAGAGCATGAGAGGGGGAAGGGTCAGAGGGAGAAACAGACTCCCCGCCAAACAGGGAGCCCGATGCGGGACTCGATCCCGGGACTCCAGAATCATGACCTGAGCCGAAGGCAGATGCCCAACCAACCGAGCCACCCAGGAGCCCAAGGCATGTTCATTTTAAATCTACCTGGAATTAACTTGCTCAGCCTTCACTTTTCACATACTTCCTTGCTTGAATCAAGTCCAGAGTACAAAACTGACTGATACAAATAATTTAATATTATGGGCATCTTTTAAACTCTTCAAAACCACTGCTTTTTCGTTTTTCATCCGGAAGATATTTGTGGACACAAGAATTACTGCTAAGAATAAAGGGCTGATTCCCCACCACCACGACCCCACCCCTTCCTTGGTACTTTTCTTTAGGATTTCTCCTCTGCAAGGTATGCACTCAAATGTAGAGTTGCTTAGGACCACCTGCTGAGCATCTATTATGTACAAAATGTTCTGCTCAGTCTCTGCTTTTAAGAAGCTGATACCAACATTAGCTACATTCCCAAAGAATGGCACAAAGGGGTTTTGAGTATATAGAAAAGCAAGATTACTAGGCTGGAGTAATGGAGACAAGATTCACAGAGCAGGTAGAAATTTGGTTGAAGACTGAGAGATGAGAAGAATTTACAGCCTTCTAACCCATACTGTAGCTAAGTACATTTTTAAAGATTTCAATAGGTTATATCATTCTCTTAAATTAAAAATTAGGGGCGCCTGGCTGGCTCAGTTGGTAGAACGTGCAACTCTTGATCTCAGGGTTGTGAGTTTGAGCCCCACATTGAGCATAGAGATTACTTAAAAATAAAATCTTTAAAAAAATTAAATAAGACATTTAGCGTGTTAGCTCTAAAATTAAACTATAATATTTTTCTTCCCATTATTAACTTACCAGTCCTAAGTAAAGGGTCACAGGGAAGAAAGATATCAGGCAACATTTAACTGGACTATGGAAACCACCCTGAGTGTTCCCTGAGTACACATTTTTCTGACTGCTACTTGTTGTCTTACAGTTGGATGATGAAATATATAGACATTTGAATAAAATTAACTGCCAGGTTTAACCTGATACCTATTTCCTGCATGTTTTCAAATTAGGCAAACTTTTTCAAGCATTGTGTTCAATAGTAACATAGAAAACAACTGATAAGAATGCAAAAAACACAGTGACATTCAATATTGAAGCTCTCCTTTCTTTCACACTAACTGGTGACTGCTAACTAGGGGGTATTAGCTATTATGAGTCAACAATTTTTCTTGAGTATAATTCTATTAAGTCCAGAGACTAGCATGTAATTGATTTAGAGTTCTAAACAGATAAAAGTTGAAAATATTGTTTAATGATAATTCTACATCTAACTGTATAGCATGCATATTTATAATGTGCCTCCTCCCGGTTGCATTAGATGTACGTCATTTAGCATTTAGAGCTACCCACAACAGTACTTTATATATTCAGTAACCTTCAAATCTTCCATCATAGTAATTCCCAATCTGAATCATCCCATTATCTGCTTCCCAACCGCCTCCAGGCTAAAGGTACTGTTAGAGAAAAGTCAACATAACGTTCTCTTCGCCAACAAGTTCACATGCTTTTCTATGTTCAATTACTGCTTACCACTGGCAAACAATAATCCTTTCACAGCACTCTCTAAAAAGGCTATTTCAAGTCTCTTCAAGCCTTTAATTCTATCTTCATCTATTCTCAAACAATGACACTGCTTCCACACTTTAGTGAGCTCCCCAATCTCTACCTCAAGATCTGTTCCCCAAATTATCTTCCCTTGTCCCTTATCTTTGCATTAAATGCTAACATATTTCCTTTCAGATTTTGCTCCAAGAACTGTCTCTTCTCCATTCACTCTGTATCTTCAATTCTTCCTCTTAAGAGCACCTTTTCTCTAACTCCTAATATGCATTATCCTTTCTGAAAAATCATAACCTTAATGGCCCTATAGTAGCTCCCTATTTCTCCTATTATTTTCATATCAAAACCTTTTGAGGGGCGCCTGGGTGGCTCAGCCGTTAAGCGTCTGCCTTCGGCTCAGGTCATGATCTCAGGGTCCTGGGATCGAGCCCCGCATCGGGCTCCCTGCTCCACGGGAAGCCTGCTTCTCTCTCTCCCGCTCCCCTTGTGTTCCCTCTTTCGCTGTGCCTCTCTCTGTCAAATAAATAAAATCTTTTACAAAAAAAAAAAACCCTTTTGAAAAGCAAAATCTGGTGGGCCTGGGTGGCTCAGTCGGTTAAGCATCTGCCTTTGGTTCAGGTCATGATCCTGGGATCAAGTCCTGCATCAGGCTCCTCGCTGAGCGAGGAGACCACTTCTCCCTCTGCCTGCCACTCCCACTGCTTGTGCTTGCTCTCTCTCTCTCTGACAAATAAAATCTTAAAAAAAAAAAACCATGAAAAGCAAAATCTTCCTAAATCTGCAAGATCTTAGGAATGACTCTTACTGCTGATCAGGTCTACTAGTTCTCAACACTGTGTTTTCTAAACCTACTTGATCCTACCATGAAGAAGCAAAAGACCCATCTCATTACAGGGACTCTAACAAGTTTTCATGGTCACAAGAATCTACTACAATATTTTTGGAAGTAAATTTTATTTCAAGGGCTTAAGAATTTTTTTATTATTAAAAATAAAAAATGGTAGTATCATCAAGTATAAATTCAAATAACTAAGATAACTATAAAATACAAATAACTATTAAGACCACACAGAGAGAGAAAGCATGTTTGTAGGTAGAAGAAACACCATTGCCAATTTTGTATAAAGGCTCATTCTCTAAGGCTTATGCCCTACAACTGTGCTGCCATTCAATCCACACACCCTCACTCTCACCTAACCACTTTCACATGCTTACCCCCCTCCATTCACTGAAGGCTGAGATCAAGCTTATAGTAAACTTCTTCCTAATCCTAAGAGTCATCATCCATTTAGATGATCCACCCAGCCTCAAAATTCTTAGACCTTCATTTCTATTCAACTTTAGCCGCCTACTTTCAATGATAAACTAAGTTCTCACATCCCCTGAGACTGCTCTACCTTGGACATTTTAAATCCCAATATGCCATTCCTCGATCACCTTTATTCTCTTCCTGAGCTTACTCCCTCCATTTTCTCCCTTCTGTTGGGCCCCTCACTTTTCTTCCTTCCACGCCCAGCCCGGATTCCACAGTGTATCATCTGAAGCAGCACCTTTGAGTGGAATCCTTACCCTTTTCTTAAATCTAATCAAACCCAAAATCAGGGCTACAAGTTCACCTTCTTCACTAAGATGGCTGAGCACAAAGAGAAAAACCATGAGTGATCCATCATAGAGATCTATGTCTTTGGGAAAACTAACTTAGCCTCATTCCTACTCCCATTTTTTTTAGGTGTCTAACATGAATCAGGTTGAGCCAATTTGATAACAGTGATAGGTTCAAGGACAAGCATTATCTGAGACAGTCTAATCAGAATGAATATCTAGACTTCTATTGGTAGTGCTAGGAAAAAGATTCTCAAAGTTATCAAGGAAGCATTTAATTTACCTGGACCTTCAAGAGAAATCAACCTTAAGGTAAAGCTGACATTAAAGATGTGAAAGAAATCAGATCCTGATATCACTGGGCCACTGTTCCAGACTAAAGCCAGTGAATCCCACTTAATCTATTTTTTAGTTATATAAATCAATCAACTTCCTTTCAGCAAGGGTTTCAATTGTATTTTCTATTGATGATAAACACAAGAATCCTGATACATAATATTTGGGTTGAGACTGGCATCAACAAATTGTACGAATACCTTGACTGATGTCTAGTTGTCAGTTTTAGTCTTAGTTCCCAGTTATCAGTAAGAGCTTCCTTCTTCCTCTAAGTCAGTACCTTGCTCATAACAGATGCTCAGAGAATATGTATTGAACCAAATGAGCAAGGCAGGATCAAGAACAGACATCTGAGAGGGGTTTATTATCCAAGTTTGAACAATATTGTCTTCTAAAAGCAGTAAAACCAACTTTGAGATAATGTTTCTCAAACATTTTTGGCTGCAACCACAATAAGCAACTTTATATCATGAACTGGTACACACAAAATCAATAAAAATAAAAAATAAAATTCAAAGAACACTTATGCCTTACTACATGCAAAGCACTCTATTTTCTCTTCCATTTTTAAAAGTATCTCATCATTACCCAACAAACTGATTTCACACTGCTAACAAGGATGATGACCTCTATATATTGAAAAGCACAGGGGCGCCTGGGTGGCTCAGTCATTAAGCGTCTGCCTTCAGCTCAGGTCACAGTCCCAGGGTCCTGGGATCGAGCCCCGCATCGGGCTCCCCGCTCTGCGGAAAGCCCACTTCTCCCTCTCCCACTCCCCCTGCTTGTGTTCCCTCTCTCGCTGTGTCTCTCTCTGTCAAATAAATAAAATCTTTTAAAAAAAAAAGAAAAGAAAAGAAAAGAAAAGCACAGCCCTACGAGTTCTCTCTTTTTTTTAAAGTTTTTCTTTTTTAGTAATCTCTATGCCCAATGTAGGGTTCGAACTCATGACCCCAAGATCATCAAGAGTCGCACGCTCTCCTGACTGAGCCAGCAAGGCATCCCAGAGTTCTCTTAAATCAAAATGGGAAACTTCTATGACTTGCTAATACATAGATCAGCCAGGACAAATAACAGAGAAGAAAATAAATACCCCGGTCCAGGCACCCTTGCAGATAGATTAGATCAAAAGCCTCTTAAGTGCTTCTACCTCTTGTCTTGTTTCTTGTCATTCCTCATCATTCAAGAATTAGACTTTCAGTGTTATTGCCTTGCTCAAGTCTTCACAGTGGTCCTCAGTCTATAAGGCTAAGATGTGAGACAAGAGACTACAGTCATAGCAAGGGACCCACTAAATGTACAAAACACTGCATGTAGCATGTAAAATACTTCAAACATACACACAATGACAACTATTTGTCAAAGTTAGGTAGGTGTGTCAGTTAAAAAAATACAAATTCATTTAAAGTGTCATGGAATTGGGCGCCTGGGTGGCTCAGTCGTTAAGCGTCTGCCTTCGGCTCAGGTCGTGATCCCAGGGTCCTGGGATCGAGTCCCACATCGGGCTCCCTGCTCTGCGGAAAGCCTGCTTCTCCCTCTCCCACTCCCCCTGTTTGTGTTCCCTCTCTCTCTGTATCTCTCTCTGTCAAATAAATAAATAAAATCTTTAAAAAAAAAAAAGTGTCATGGAATTTATAGGAACATTCTATTACTATGTATTTCTCAATCAAGAGTTACTAAATTTTTTTTTTAAGATTTTATTTATTTGTCAGAGAGAGAGAGAGCACACGCGGGCATAAGCAGGGTGGGTAGCAGGCAGAAGAAGCAGGCTCTCCGCTGAGCAAGGAGCCCGATGCAGGACTCGATCCCAGGACCCTGGGATCATGACCTGAGCAGAAGGCAGACGCTTAACCAACTGAGCCACCCAGGCATCCCATTACTAAATTTTTATCTCTTCTCCAAAACCTGTAATCTTTTTGAATGCCAAGCTAAATACCACCTGCAATTAACAAAAATTGTTTATTGTAATCCAGAATATTGGCTGCTAAGTAGTTACTAATGACATCACATCACCAGCTGATTAATACCAGTAACCAAACTCTTATCACGTAAGGGATCTACAAAATCTTTTGCCCAGAAAATAAATTCCTAACACTAATTAAAGAGAGACAGAGGGGCGCCTGGGTGGCTCAGCCATTAAGCGTCTGCCTTCGGCTCAGGTCATGATCCCAGGGTTCTGGGATCAAGCCCCGCATCAGGCTCCCTGCTCGGCGGAAAACCTGCTTCTCCCTCTCCCACTCCCCCTGCTTGTGTTCCCTCTCTCGCTGTGTCTCTCTCTGTCAAATAAATAAAATCTTAAAAAAAAAAGAGAGAGAGACAGAGACAGAGACAAAAACAGAGAGGCAAAGAAGAAAAAGAAAACACTGGGAATCACTAATTAACAAGATGGATCAAAAAAGTTCCTCTGCATAGCGCTTAAATCCCTGTGTACCAACACCATTTTGACCATGGCCAACCTTATCTCCTACAAAAACAGAAATCCTCCACTCCCAACAAATTAATCTCTTTATTGACATTAAACTTCCAGCTTAATGTTTCCCCCCCCGCCAGAATCCCCTTACCTTCTAACAATCCAAACCCTACTGCTCCATGAAGGCATGCCTTCACATCTCCTTCTATCTTCCTATAGATTTGTAGTCTACAGAAGTCATTTGACAGGGGCAACTGGGTGGCTCAGTCGGTTGAGCATCCGACTCTTGGTTTCAGCTTGGGTCATGGTCTCAGGGTGCTGGGATTGAGCCTCATGTGGGGCTCCACACTCAGCAAGGAGTCTGTTTGGGATTCTCTCTCTCCCTCTGCCCTCCCACCTCCGCTCCCACATGCTCTATTTCTCTCTCTCATAAATAAATAATTTTCTTCAAAAAAAAAAAAAAAATGGCACAGTCAGTTAAGCATCAGACTCTTGGTTTCGGCTCAGGTCGTGATCTCAGGTCATGAGATCAAGCCCCATGTCAGGTTCTCTGTGGAGTCCACTTGAGACTATCTCTCCCTCTGCCCCTCTCTGCCACTCTCTTTCTCTCTCAAGTAAATAAATCTTTAAAAAAAAATTGTCCTGAATGTGTCATCCTAATGATAAAATAAAATAAACAATTATAAAAGCACTTTGGAAGTGTCAAGGTTTTATTTTCTGAATAGCTTTAGGTTAAAACAACAACAAAAATCAGTAATAAACAATTGATGCTACCACAAACCAAATGACAATCTTTAGGGATGCCCTATCTGGAAAATACTTTTTTTTTCCCAAAAGATTTTATTTATTTATTTATTAAGATTTTTTTTTTTTTTAATTTATTTATTTGACAGAGACACACAGCAAGAGAGGGAACACAAGCAGGGGAAGTTGGGGAGGGAGAAGCAGACTTCCCACCGAGCAGGGAGCCCAATGCGGGGCTCGGTCCCAGGACCCTGGGATCATGACTGAGCTGAAGGCAGACACTTAACGACTGAGCCACCCAGGCATCCCTGGAAAATACTTTTTCTGAAAACCCTTGGATTATTGTCACTCTCCATAGCAGCATCTTCAAAACAATGTTCCTTTAATTTAGAGTGGATTTATACTTAGACAATTCATTTCTGAGTTTTTGAGTTATTTGGCCCTACTGGGAAAAGTTTTCAATTAGCAATAATCGCGCCTCAGATAAACCTCATTGGCTAGGATACCGCCACTGCGCAAAGCTTTTTGGCCCTACTGTCTATAAGATGGAGAAATACCCAAATACTATAAAGCTTAAAAAGCCAAATTAGACTGGAGACATTTTAAATTATTTGAAAATAAAATACCATTTTCTGCAGGACACTCTTTTTAAAAAATTTATTCTATTTTAAATTTCAGCTGAATTTTAAACATACGATCTTCATATATATAAATACATGCTTTTAAGTGTGTAATACTTTATTGTTGACTATACTTATAATGTTGCTAGACAATCTTAAAAGACCCTCTCCTTAGCCATCACTAGTGGTGGAACACATCAGTGTAAGCTGAAGACAACTTAATGGACATTTGTTAGGATCTCTTCAAGTTTATGGGCTTTTTAAAAAGCATTTTAAAAGTTTAATCATTTCCACTGTTGAAAAGCAATGAAAAACTCTATGCTAAGATGTAATAAAAGTATTTAGTTTCCAGGTATACTTTCTTTTATTTATTTATTTATTTATTTATTTAAGATTTTATTTATTTATTTGACAGAGAGAGAAAGCACAAGTAGGCAGAGAGGCAGGCAGGGGGAGGAGAAGCAGGCTCCCCGCTGAGCAAGGAGCCCGAAGTGGGGCTCGATCCCAGGACCCTGGGATCATGACCTGAGCCGAAGGCAGACGCTTAACCGACTGAGCCACCCAGGTGCCCCCTTTTTTTTTTTTTTTACTTTCTTTTAAAATAATATTTAAAGTCCTGAAAAATGGCAGAATGGTGTAATGCAAAAAAGCTTGAGAATGAGAGATCTCAGTTACGATAGTAATGGCTAATATTTATTTAGCCTCCACTTCATATAAGCCATTACAATAAATGCTTTACATCAATTATTTTGTATAATGCACATGTTAAGCTAAGCAGATACTATTATTACTAGCATCTTTGTCATCCCCACCGTACAGTTCAGACGCTGAGTTTTGAAAGATAACAAGTCCAAAGTCATAAATGGTACAGCAGGGACTCACACCCAAGTGTTCCTGCCACTTGGAAGTGGCACCGGTACATAGTTAAATCCTTGCTCTTAACTACTACTTGACTAATCTGGCTTTGTGACTTTATGCAAGTTCCATATCCACCCTGGGCCTCAGTTTCCTCAGCGGTAAAAATAAAGCAGGAGTGCTGAAGTTCCTTCCAGTTCTGTCTAGCTTCAATATTGTCAACCTTACATCCTCCCTGAGCTTCAAACAAGCCAGTGTCATTAGTTCTTTTATTGAATTCAACTACAACAGCATTTACGACGCACCTCCTTAGGTGTCCGGCCTTGTGATGGGCAGCAGCTCAAGCCCAGGTCCCCCACCCTCTCTGCTCCCGCGCCCCTGGGTGCCAGCAGGGCCCCTTCCCCTCGCAAATCCCCGGGGCCAACTGAGGTCTTTTCCACCCCGAAGCCCCTCCAGCACACTCCCGCCTCTGGGCCAGCCCCAGCTCTGGTTCCGGTTCTACTCACCCTTCAGGTGGTCTCCGCTGCTCTGCGCCGTGACACCCCGCGTGCCCGCTGCCCTGTCCCCCACAGGGGTCGTGTGGAGTGCCCCCGTCTGCGATCGTTCAGAGACTCTGCCTTTCGCCATGGCTGCTGCAGGGAAGGTGGAGGAAGAGGGGTGATGCCGCCCCCCTTAACAACAACTCTGCCGCAGGCTCCTTACAACACCCAGGGGCCACAGCCACAGCCACTTCCGGGGCGACCACCTCACCTGAGACGACCTCAGCCCCGCGAGCACAGCGACGCTCCGCTGAAACCTACAGCGCCCACTCAGACTAGGCTCCGCCCCGCACCGCCCCCAAGCCTCGCGCGCTCACGCTCGCCCAGTAACCGCGAGACAAGTCAGGGTCCCGGCCCTCCCCATTCACTGTCCCGCCCCTCCTCGCGACTGCAGGGAGCATGCGCAGTCGCGGCACCGGCGTCCCTTGGTGTGGCGCAGGACGCAGGCGCCTAATGCGCAGCTTTAATTATCCGGAAGTGCGGTCCCTGAGACTTCAAACCCTTTGTCCCGGCCGCCGGAAGTGCCCGCGAGTGATTAGTTGGCGTTTCGCGGCGAATGCTGATTCAACTTCAACAGTTACCCAAGCTGCTGTCTTCGCTCTGGTGGGTCTAGGTGATGTCTGATCTGAAGATGTTGGAAAATATACAGCCTGAGTCGAACCTACCGAGTTTAAGGAAAGTTAAGGCTCAGAGAGGAGCTATAACCTGTGAAGGTCACAGGGTGGCAGAAATGGGTTTAGAAACTTTGTTCATCACCCTGCCGCCCCTCACTAGTAAACCCAGGTCAGCTCATTTAGCTTTTCCTTTGGCTCAGCCCAAATGTGCCGTTTTTGACTGTTAACTTTTTCCACTCTGAAATCTCGGAGCAGTATTTAACTTACTCATTGGTGAGTGTATTGGAATTCCCTCTTGAAAGCAACTTGGCAGTCTGTATAAAAATACTGTGTTCCTCTCCAGTAATTACATTTCTAGGAAACTGTTCCATGGAAATGAGAATACAGAGGGAGTTATTCCTAACAGCATTATTTATTAGTATAATGGTAAATTATAAAACCCAACACCTAAAGAATGGTTGAGTAAATTATGAGAGATTATTCAAGGGAACTGTTTTATGTACACAACCTCTGCCTACTTATATTAAGACCTTCAGGGATCGCTCTAAGAGGTAGCTCCCCATTTTATTAACTTCATGGTCGTCATTAAAAGCAGTAATTATTTGGATTCTTTGTTTACTTGTTCATTGTCTGCCACCTCTACAATGTGGGCTCTACTAAGGTAGGATCTTTTTGTTCACCATTGTATCCCCCAGCAGCTGACAGAGTGCCAACACCTTAAGTAGGCATTCAATAAATTTACTACTAAATTTTCAACCATAGGAAGTGATATTTATGAAGAGACTAATAATGTGGGCAATACTTATTCAAAAATAAAATCAAAGAAGTATAAAAAACAAAAATATTACATAAGCATGTAAATTTATATTTTTAGGATAAAGTCTTTTGTTTTTATTTTTTTAATGTAAACTCTGTGCCCAACTTGGGGCTCAAACTCAGGACCCCATGAAAAGTCACATGCTCCACCAACTGAGCCAGCCAGACACCCCACCAGGATAGAGAAAATCTTCAGTAAAACAAAAGTACTTTTAAACATTTGATATATTTTACTACATAAAAAAAAGTAAGTATAACAACAACAACAACAAAAAAAAAAACCTTCCAAACCTAGGAATAGACAGTAAAGATATTGCCACATATATAAGAATTACTACAAACTGGGCTTCTGGCTGACTCAGTTGGTAGAGTATGTATGTGACTCTTGATCTTGGGATCATGAGTTCCAGCCCCACGTTGGGTGCAGAGATTAATTAATTTTTAAAAAATTTTTAAAGAATTACTACAAATCAATAAGAAAAGCACAACTCAACAGAAAAACGAATAAAGGATATGAATAGTCAGTTCACAGAAGAAAAAATTAAATAGCCAACAAATTAGGAAAAGATGAACAACCTCATTAATACAATATGATAACACTGACTGAGAGGTACATAGAATGCAATAGCAATAGAGAGGGGTATCTAAATTAGAGTGGGTTGCTCTAAAGGTCTCCTAGGTAGATTGATTCTTAAGCTGATTTAAAGGATGAGTAGGAATTAACAAAGGGGAAGGAAACCTTTGCAAAGCCTAGAAGCTACTGCTAATCTTTGAAAAATAAGTGGAGGGGCGCCTGGGTGGCTCAGTCGTTAAGCGTCTGTCTTCGGCTCAGGTCATGATCCCAGGGTCCTGGGATTGAGCCCTGCATCAGGCTCCCTGCTTGGCGGGAAGCCTGCTTCTGCCTCTCCCACTCCCCCTGCTTGTGTTCCCTCTCTTACTATGTCTCTCTCTGTCAAATAAATAAATAAAATCTTAAAAAAAGAAAAATGGAAACAAAGAGTATGAGAATGGAAAGAAATGAGATGAGGGAGATAAGACAAAGGACTTGTCACAAAATGCTAGAAGTTTGAACTTAATCCTCAAAGATACCTGGTCATTGACTGGAGAGGGACATACTAGGATTTGTATTTACAAAATTTATTCTGACTTCTCAGTGATAGAATTGAGGCGTGCCCCCGTAGCAGAAGGAAGGTAAGAAATTATTATAAACCTGGCCTGACCCAGAGTAATGGACAGGAAACAAAGATCTGACATCAGATATAAGATGATGTATGAGAAAAACTACTTTTAAACTTTTATTATATTAATTACATTAGTAAATACATAGTCATTCCAGAAAAATCAAAAAGCAAGCTATCAGAAAAACAAAAATCATATACTGTCATCCATAGATAATCATGATATTTGGGATTTATCCTTCTGGAATATTAGAAATGTTAAGGAAGTAGAACCTAGGGTCATGCCCTAATTAGACAAGGATACTAGGTAAGAGGGAAGAGACTAGTGTTTAGAGAGTTTCTGATTTAGGAGGCTGAGGGGAATATTTGTCACTAAGAGACTAGAGGAGGAGGAGTCAGATTGGAAGGAAAGGTGCTGAATTTTGTTTTGGATACCCTCTATCTAAATTTTCTCACTTCCTGACTTCTTCCACCTTTTCTCAGCTAAAACTGCTCTCATTAATGGTTACCAGTGGGTTTCTTTTCACTGGATTCAGTGGTTAGTTTTTAGTCATTTGCCACCTCTCTGCATTGCTTAATACATTAACTGCTTCCTCCTTCACGGTTTCCATGACAACTCTAATTTAGTAGACTCTGGGAGGTGATTCTTTTTCCCACCTCTTAAATGCTGGTTATTTCCCCCAAGATAGTCACTCTCTTCTCAGTCTACAAACTTTTTCTAGGCAATCTTGGCCATGACTTCAGCAACCACTAATGCATGCATAGAGGACAAATAAATGTTTATCTCTAACACCAGAATGATACATATAAAGCTTTTTTATACCAGGGTGTAGCACACACAAACACTTCAAACTCAGAACATCCAAATCTGAAATCAATATCTCACCTCCCAAACTTTATCCACTCTCTATATTCACAATCTTGGGAGATGATACCATCAGCTCCCCTTGTGCTCAAGCCAGAAACCCAAGAATTCTCATTTTACATTCATTAAATTCAACTTGTTTTTTTGTTTTTGTTTTGTTCTGTTTTGTTTTTGAGAGAGGGAGGGAGGGAGTGGGGGAGGGGCAGAGGGAGAAGAAGAAAGAATCTTCAACAGGCTCCAAATCCAGCCTGACATGGGGTGCAATCTCACAACCCTGAGGTCATGACCTGAGCCGAAATCAAGAGTCAGACACTTAACTGATTGAGCCACCCAGACACCGCTCAACTTGTTGAATGAATGAGTGAATGAATGAATGAATTCCTCTTGTCTTTCACACTCACATCCAGTCAGACTCTTGGTCTAGTCAGATCTCCATCTCCTTACCCACTTCATTCAGATCTCATGATATCTCTTCTCATTTGCCTCTAAGCTATTTTCCATATTACCGCTAGAGTAGTCTCTAAGAGGTAATCTTGAAGCCATTCATGATCTGAAACAAGCTCAAATGGTCTAGCTGACTCGGATTCCAACATGAATAAACACATCAGTGAATAAAAGAAACCATTCTGAACTACATGTATCCTGAACATACCATATTCATTTGTGCTACTGTGCCCTTGCATAAGTTATCCCTCTGCCTTAAATGTCTTCTCCCCAGTGTTTCCCTATGATCAATTACTGCTTATCTTTGAAGAGTTTCTCTAAGGATACCAGTCCTGATAGGTACTTCCTCTCCTGGACTTCCTCTATTTTAGCAATTATCTAATTATTTTCTAATTGTTTACTTATCTGCCACCGGACTATGACCACCCTTTGGTGATCCAGCACAGTGCCTTTTTCAATATGTTTTTACACAATGAATGCTTTTGAGATACATGAAAACTCTCCAATTATCACTAGATAATTAAATGTACAAGTCTGTTGCTCAGCAGAGATTAAACAAAGGCTGATGGTGAAAATATTGATACTTTTTTGAAAAAAGAAAGACTGAAGATGGTAGACCTGCACCAGCAGATATAAAAAATATTATAAAGCTATAGTAATTAAAACAAGGGTATACGGGGGCAGGAAAAAAGTAAGTAAATAAATGAGATCAAATAAACTTATATAATTACAAGGATTAGTATATGCTAAAGGAAGCATTTTAAGTCAGAAAAAAAAAAAAAAGATTACTCAGGGCACCTGGCTGGCTCACTCAGTGGACCATGAGACTCTTGATCTTAGGGTTGTGAGTTTGACCCCTGCATTGGGTGTGGAGATTACTTAAAAATAAAATCTTAAAAGAGAGATTATTCAACAAATGGTACTGGGATATTTAACCAATTTTTTAAAAGTCAGATACCTGTCATACTATATACAAAATTAATTATCAAATAATTTTATTTTTTTTAAGATTTATTTATTTATTTTAGAGAGAAAAAGAGAGTGTGTGCATAAGCAGGGTTGGGGAGCAGCAGAGGGAGAGAATCCCAAGCAGACTCCTTGGTGAGTGCAGAGTCCGACATAGAGCTAGAGCTCACAACCCTGAGCTCATGACCTGAGCCAAAACCAAGAGTTGGACACAACTGACTGAGCCACCCAGGTGCCCCTATCAAACAATTTTAAAGCTTTGAATTTAATGAACAAAACTATGAAAGTACTGGAAGATAAAATAGAAAAAATGTTTTTGTTACCTTGAGCAAAAAGACCTTGCTTAGTATAACCAACAGGGAAGCCTCTGATTTTACCCTCATGCAACCCTTAAAAACAGAATATAGGGGGCACCTGGGTGGCTCAGTTGGTTAAGCGACTGCCTTCGGCTCAGGTCATGGTCCTGGAGTCCCGGGATCGAGTCCCGCATCGGGCTCCCTGCTCGGCAGGGAGTCTGCTTCTCCCTCTGACCCTCCCCCCTCTCATATGCTCTCTCTCTCTCTCATTCTCTCTCTCATAAATAAATAAAATTAAAAAAAAAAAAAAAAAAAAAAAACAGAATATAGCACTTTGTCACACACCCAAAAGAAAATCTGTACAAAACAATAATAAACAACATAGAGTTTACTGAGTTGTTTGTTTTTGTTTTTTTAAGTAGGCTTCTTGCCCAAAGTGGGGCTTGAACTCATGACCCTGAGGTCAAGAGTCACATGCTCTGGGACACCTGGGTGGCTCAGTTGGTTTAGCATCTGCCTTTGATTCAGGTCATGATCCCAGGTCCTTGGATCAACTCCCGCATCAGGCTCCTTGTTCGTCGGGGAGCCTGCTTCTCCCTCTGCCTGCTTCTCCCTCTGCCTGCCGCTCCCCTTGCTTGTGCTCGCTCTCTGTCTCTTTATGACAAACAAATAAATTAAATTAATTTAAAAAGAAGATAGGAGCACCTGGCTGGCTCAATCCTTTAAGCCACTGACTCAGTTTCGTTTCGGGTCATGATTTCAGGGTCCTGGGATAGAACCCTGAGTCTGGCTCCACACTCAGCACAGAGTCTGCTTGAAGATTCTCTCTCTTTCTCCCTCTGCCCCTCCCTCCAATCTCTCTCTCCCTCTCTCTAAGATAAATAAATCTTGAAAAAATGTATTTACTAAATAAATAAAAAGAAAATCAAATTCTATAGCATGGAATCCACCATGTTCAGCCTATAATCTAAAATTACTAAACATTCAGGTGCCTGGGTGGCTCAGTCTGTTAAGCTTCTAACTCTTGATTTCGGCTCAGGTCATGATCTCAGAGTTATGAGATGGAGCCCCACAGCAGGTCCCACACTCAATGGGGAGTCTGCTTGAGATTCTCTCTCCCTCTCCTCTGCCCCTTCCCCTGTTCATAATCTCTCTCAAATAAATAAATAAATAAATATATATATATATATTTTAAAAGATTTTATTTATCCATTTGACAGAGAGAGACACAGCGAGAGAGGGAACACAAGCAGGGGGAGTGGGAGAGGGAGAAGCAGGCTTCCCGCCGAGCAGGGAGCCCGATGCGGGGCTCGATCCCAGGACCCCGGGATCATGACCTGAGCTGAAGGCAGACGCTCAACAACTAAGCCACCTAGGTGCCGCCTAAATATATATATTTTTAAAAATTTTTTAGATAGGGGCGCCTGGGTGGCTCAGTCGTTAAGCGTCTGCCTTCAGCTCAGGTCATGATCCCGGGGTCCTGGGATCGAGCCCCGCATCGGGCTCCCTGCTCGGTGGGAAGCCTGCTTCTCCCTCTCCCACTCCCCCTGCTTGTGTTCCCTCTCTCGCTGTGTCTCTCTCTGTCAAATGGATAAATAAAATCTTTTAAAAATAATAAAAAATAAAAAATTTCAAATAAATAAATAAAATTACTAGATAGTCAAAACAGGAAAAGGTGATCCATAATCAGAAGAAAAATTAATCAATAGAGACCCCCCCCAAAAAACAGAGACCCAGAAATGACTCCTTTTAAAAGCTATCATTAAATGTTCAAGGACTTAAAGGAAACCATGAGCATAGCATAGTAAGGGAACAAATGAGAAATATCAATTAAGAAATGTAACCCATAAAACAGAGCAAAATAAAAATTCTGGAACTAAAAAATGCGATATCTGATATGAAAAAAATCATTAGATTGATTTAACATCAGATCAGACACCATACAAGAAAAAAACAGTGACCTTAAAGACAGGGCAAAAGAATCTCTTCAAACTATAGCACAGAAAGAAAAAGGCTGAGTCTAACATAAGCCTAATTAGAACTTTTGAAAGAAAGAAGAAAAAAATAAGGTATGTGAAGTACTTTAAGAAATAATGGCCAAAATTTGTATAGATTTGTTGAAAAAAATAACCCCAAAGATCAAAAAGTTAATTGAACTCCAATGGGATAAACACAAAGAAAAATACAGTTAGGTGTATCATATTGATACAGCCAAAGATAAACAGAAAATCTGCCAGAGGGGGGTTGGGGGAAAAGACACATTTCATTCAGGGGAACAGCATAAAAATTAACATGGGCTTCTTATAAAACATAAAACATAATGCAAGTAAGAAGAAAATGGAACAAATTTCTTTAAAGTGCTTAAAGAAGAGCGACTGGGTGGCTCAGTTGTTAAGCGTCTGCCTTCGGCTCGGGTCATGATCCCAGGCTCCTGAGATCAAGTCCCACATCAGGCTCCCTGCTAGGTGGGAAGCCGGCTTCTCCTTCTCCCACTCCTCTTGCTTGTGTTCCCTCTCTCATTGTCTCTCTCTCTGTCAAATAAATAAAATCTTTAAAAAATAATAAAAAAATAAAATGCTTAAAGAAAATAAAAACAAAACTGTGGACTGAAATTTTAAATCCAGCGGAAATATCTTAAAATATAAAGGTAAAAGGATATTTCAGATAAACAAAAACTATAAGATTTGTCATCAGCTGACTTGGAACATAAATGTTGAAGGAAAATGATGGCAGAGGGGAACGCAGATCTACAGAGGAATGGAGAGTGCCCCTAATGGTAAACACAGGTAACTAGAAAAGAACTTTTTCCCCATTATATAATTTTTAGAAGGTAATTGGCAATCATACATTATTGGTGGGAGTGTTCAATGGTACAACCACTTTGGAAAAAGTTTAGGCAACTTCTTATAAAACTAAATAAATACCTACCTTATGACCCCTCAATGACACTCTTAGGTATTCACCCATCAGAACTGAAAATAAATGTCTACAAAAATACTTTAACACAAATATTCACAGCAGCTATAATCACAATAGCTGAAATCACTAGAAACAAGTGGTATGAGGACAGTGTCCTTGAAGTGGGGTGGACTGGCAGAGGGTGTCAGAGCCCAGACAGAATGAGGAAGCCGGTTTGGCATAGAGGTTTAAAACCCAGGCAAGTGAAGAGAGTGTCTTTACAGAAAGGCAGCCCACTGTGGTATTTCAGAGCCCAAGCCAGGTGTGTCAGAGGTCCCCAAGACCACCCCCATTTTCAATGATTAACTAGAAGGACTCAGCACAGTCATACTCATGGCTAGGATTTATTACAGCAAAATGATATGAACCAAAATCAGCAAAGGGAAAGGCACATGGGGCCAAGCCCAAAGGAAACTAGGCACAAGCTTCTGAGAGTTCTCTCTCCCAGTGGAATCATAGAGAACATGCTTAATTCTTCCAGCAACAAATTGTGACAACATGTATGAAATGTCTACCGGGGAAGCTTATTAGAGACTCAGTGCCCAAAGTTTTTGTGGAAGTTGGTCACATAGGCACTCTATGCCTACCCAGGATTCCAGATAAGCACAAGGAAAGCAGTTGTTCAGTATAAACCATGCCATTTATACAAACGGTTTGTACATAATGAGCCACCCTTATCAGTATGGGAATGGTGAAACCCTCCTGAAATCCAGCTTACCAGACATTAGCCATGGGCCAACCTTGCAAGCAGGCTCTTTTAAGGATAGCAGTCTCAGGCCTGCTATATTAACTCTGCTCATCAGGTGACAAGTGTATCCCCCAGAAGGGGCAGCTCAAAGCAGGTTTTCAAAGCCAAAGGAGGATGAGGAGAGTTTCCCCACAGGAGGCAATGATGGCACTAGCCTGGTACCAGGAGTCAGAGGCAAAACTGAGTGAAAGTGCATCCATGCAGGATGACCTAGTACAAGGTGTTGGTTGGAGTTCAAGTGAGATGAGGTGGGCATCCACACAGGAGAGAGAGGGGTACAGAATAAGGGATTGGTTACAAACTAGTAGATTGGTAAAAAGAGAAAAAAAAAGTGACAATATTAGGGATCATAGAAGCCTGGATTTTCTTTCTTTTTTAAAAGATTTTATTTATTTATTTGAAAGTGAGAGAGAGCAAGAGAAAGCATGAACAGGGTGAAGGGCAGAGGGAGAAGCAGACTCCCGCTGAGCAGGGAGCCCAACGTGGGACTTGATTCTGGGACTCTGGGATCATGACCTGAGCCAAAGGCAGATGCTTAACCGACTGAGCCACCCAGGCACCCGAAGCCTGGATTTTCTTACCACCAGTAGAGTTAGAAACATGGAAAGGAAGAAAAGTGGAATGAAACCCATAATGTTGGATTGAAATTGGAAGTATCAGTGTGAAATCATGGTTTTCAAAACAAAAATAGATTATAGATGGATAGATCAATAGATGATGGATCAATGTAGGAATGAATATAAATGTAAATGAGTATGACCACTAAAAAGGTCTCGTTGCAAGAGTGCCTGACTGGCTCAGTCGGTAGAGCATACGATTTTTGATCTTGGGGTCGTGAGTTTGAGCCCCATGCTGGGCACAGAGTTTACTTTAAAAAAAGATAATAAAATAAAAAATAAAAGAGCCTGGGGGCAATGACACCCCAAAAACAAATTTACTTAGTGTCAAGATCTTGGTTCTAACTAATATTCTTGGAGAAATGGCTGATTACAAGGTTGGGGCATAGAAAAATACAAGAGAAGACTGGAACATCTTGTGCAAGAAGCAAGGAAGTGCTCAAAGAAATACAGGGACATAGTAAAAGGATTTAAGAGCAAGCTCGAAGGGGCTCCAATGACGAATTCGGGTATAATGTGAGCTGCAAAATAAATAATGATATTAACAGACCATATTGCTCATTGGATAAAATATGAAATTATGAAATTATATCAATAAAAATGAATAAATTAAAATTTTGATTAAAATAGAATATATAGTTTCAAGATATAATAAAATATGATTAACTACAAAAGGAAAAAGTAACTTTACCTATCATATCAACAACTGCTGGTAACAATTCTGAAAGAAATAAATACAAATCACAATTATAGTTGAAGATTTCATCACTCATCTCTCAGTAATTAACAAAACAAGTAGATCCTGATTATGACATTGGTTATGTGAATCTGTATCTTTGTTAAAATTCATAAAAAACACTGCAAAAACTCAATTATACTGTAGGATAATTTTTTTTTTTTTTAGTTTTAAGTAGGCTCCATGCCCAATGTGGGGGCTCAAACTCACAACCCTGAGATAAAGAGTCGCACGCTCTACCAACTGAGCCAGCCAGGCGCCGCACTATAGGATAATTATTTTAATAAAGTAAAAATAATATATACATATATATTAGAAAGAGTGGCAGAAAGGGGTGCCTGGCTGGCTCAGTCATTAAGCGTCTGCCTTTGGCTCAGGTCATAATCCCAGGGTCCTGGGATCGAGCCCTGCATCGGGCTCCCTGCTCAGCGGGAAGCCTGCTTCTCCCTCTCCCACTCCCCCTGCTTATGTTCCCTCTCTCGCTGTGTCTCTCTCTGTCAAATAAATAAATAAAATCTTTAAAAAAAAAAAGTGGCAGAGTAAATTAATAACCTAATTCTACACCTTAAGGAACTAGAAAAAGAAGAGCAAACTGAACCCACAGCTAGTAGTAGAAAGAGAATAATGGAGTGGGGACAGAAACAATAGATAACAGGAAAACAATATAAGGAAAATCAACAAAAACAAAAGCTGGTTCTTTTTTTGTTTTTTTAAGATTTTATTTATTTATTTGACAGAGAGAGAGAGCACGAGAGCAGGAACACAAGCAGGGGGAGTGGGAGAGGGAGAAGCAGGCTTCCCGCCGAGCAGGGAGCCCGATGCAGGGCTTGAACCCAGGACTCTGGGATCGTGACCTGAGCCGAAGGCAGACGCTTAACCAACTGAGCCACCCAGGTGCCCCCAAAAGCTGGTTCTTTAAAAAGATCAACAAAATTGACCAACTTTACCTAGGTCGACTGAAGTATAGAGTGAGTATAAAATTTATATATATACTAAAAAATTTTTAGTATAAAATTACTAAAATAAGGGAAGAAAGTAGAACATTACTACAGATTTTACAGAAATAAAAGGATTATAAAAGAATATAATGGGGGCGCCTGGGTGGCTCAGTCGTTAAGCGTCTGCCTTCAGATCAGGTCATGATTCCAGGTCCTGGGATCGAGCCCCGCATCGGGTTCCCTGCTAGGCGGGAAGCCTGCTTCTTCCTCTCCTACTCCCCCTGCTTGTATTCCCTCTCTTGCTGTGTCTCTCTCTGTCAAATAAATAAATAAAATCTTTAAAAAAAAAAAAAAAGAATATTATGAACAGTTCCCTTCAGGGAAAAGAACCGGATGGCAGGGAACAGTGAAATTTAATATTTCAATTTTGTCCTGTGTGCATGAATAATATATTTAACTAATAACAACAAACTTCTGAGCATGAGAACAGATCAAAAAAAAAAAATCTATTAAAGCATAAATTATTTGTCTGTATTTTTCCAAAGCTTTTGCAATAAGCTTGTGTTACTTTCATGCTGGAAATAAAAATGATTTTTAGGGGCACCTGGGTGGCTCAGTTGGTTAAGCCGCTGCCTTCGGCTCAGGTCATGATCCCAGGGTCCTGGGATCGAGCCCCGCATTGGGCTCCCTGCTCAGCAGGGAGTCTGCTTCTCCCTCTCCCTCTGCTGCTCTCCCTGCTTGTGCTCTCTCTGTGTCAAATACATAAATGAAATCTTTAAAAAAAAAAAAAAAGGAAATAAAAATGATTTTTAAATGTTTGTAATGTCAGTGTGCATACAATTTTGGCTGTGTTTCTTTAACTTACTATTATATCGGGGTGCCCGGGTGGCTCAGTTGTTAAGCATCTGGCCTTCGGCTCACGTCATGATCCCAGGCTCCTGGGATCGAGCCCCACTTCGGGCTCCCTGCTCAGCGGGAAGCTTGCTTCTCCCTCTCCCACTCCCCCTGCTTGTGTTCCATCTCTCTCTGTGTCTCTCTCTGTCAAATAAATAAATAAAATCTTTAAAAATAAATTAATTAATTAAATTTAATTTAATTAAAAAAAAACTTGCTATCATATCAAGTCTTACCTCTTCTTTGGCTAGAGGAATTCAGTGAAAACAGCATCTTCTCCTTGGCTGTGAGCAGGAACTCGAACCCCCAAGCTTTGCATTACCAGGTGAGGAGACCTCAGTCTGAACTGGGAATGGAAGCAGTTTAGAAACAAAAAGAAGAGTGGTTTCTCAGGGAGCCCAAAGAAGGAGTCCTAAAAATAGATTGGAATGTGGTGACTGGACTCAGGCATTTAGAACTAATTTTTAAGTCCCAGTGTTCAGGCAGCTGTCAGACAGGGCAAGCCAGAAGCCAGTGGGATCAGCTCCCTGGAAACCAGCTGGTGAAGCTGGAAAGAAGAAGCAGACAATGAATGTGAGGTAGGCAGGGTCAGCACCTTCGAATACTGGCACAGCAGCGAGTTCTGTCCCCAGACTGGGTGGGGAAAGGCCTGGGCTCCGGTCAAGAGCAACCAGCCAGGTCAAACTCTCTGAACTGACATCACTATCCTGCCCAAAGAATGCAGGCAGCTCAGACTGCCTTTTCATTTGTGCTGGGTGAAGAGAGTGCAGAATGAGTCCAAATGGTTCTAGGCTTCGAGGCTTGGCCCTCTGGCCCACTTCCCTCAGTGCCATTTGCCTAAGCCAGTAAAGAATCCAGGCCTCTAAAGAGTCAAGAGTATCTGAACATATCAGAATAACTTTTTATTTCTAAAAAGTATTTTTTTTCCATAAGACATGTCATCAATCATCACTATATTGTATGGCATGTTTGTGTGGATTTTGTTTTGTTTTGTGTTGTGTTGTGTTGCTTCCCCAGCTGGAATGGAAGTTTCACGAGGACAGGGGACTTATTCTGCTTCATTCATTGCTGTGTTCTCAGAGCTCAGAAGAGTGGCACAAATAGAGGCTCAGAAGATTTTTGTTGGGATACAGAAAAGTATCATGGCCAAAAGCTTGTCACAAAAAGTTCAAATAATACAGTTCAAAAGGAAAAATTAAGGGTCCTTGTCCATATCTCAATCTAATTCTAGTCCCTGAAGATAACCTTTATAACACTTCTGTGTGTATGATACTAATCCTAGAAAAATCTGTCTTGTTCATTTCTGTACCTCTTAGGCAGACCACAGTGCCTGGCACTGAAATACTTGATAAAAACTAGTTGAAAATCCACTGAATGAGTTATAAGCAGTCTTAGGGTTGGGGTGGGGTGACAAAAAAGGTTTGGCAGCTACAGGCTATTTCCCCAACCAAGTTAGGGTGAGTTTCTTTAATTAGGTATTCATCCATACATCACAAGCATCAAGGAGAGTGCTGAGCACTCTCTACCAATTATTTATTAAGCACTGACTCAATGACCCACCCTTATACTGTGGAGAGAAATTTGATTCTCTAGCCTGCAACACTACTTTGGGCTTCCTTGCATAAGACTCTTTGCCCTATTAAACTGGTCCAGTGCCTTCATACCAGAGCATGTTGGCCCCAGGGCAGAACTCCCATCCCAAGGGGCTCTCTATGTCTCTTGACTGTTGGCGAGACAAAATGAGAAGCCCCTCCCATAGGCCAGCAGACACAGACACCCATGCTCATGCCCAGCCTGTCTGGATGGAACGCTGCCCAGTTAGATCCTCTGAGCGACAGAGATCTGTCAGCACCTCTTTGTGAGGATGTCTCAGGGGATTTGTCTGAGTGCCAGCTTCTCTGTGGAAAATGCAGTCAAAGCCAGAAAAAACCAGCAACTCAGCCACACTGAAAATACAATATTGAAGCATTATGCTGGAATGTGGCAATTTACAGCTGCCACACCAGACTCACTAAGTGAAATCACATTTTGTGCCAGATTTCCAAAGACATAATCACATGAAAACTATTTTTATTGCCTTGGTGCATGGTTAAAAGGAGTTTACCACAGGGACGCCTGGGTGGCTCAGTCGTTAAGCGTCTACCTTCGGCTCAGGTCATGATCCCAGGGTCCTGGGATCGAGCCCCACATCGGGCTCCCTGCTCTGCGGGAAGCCTGCTTCTCCCTCTCCCACTCCCCCTGCTTGTGTTCCCTCTCTCGCTGTGTCTCTCTCTGTCAAATAAATAAATAAAATCTTTAAAAAAAAAAAAAGGAGTTTACCACAAATATAAGAAAGTCATATACTATAAGATCTCTGTTGAGCATAAATACAGAGAGCAAAGTGGCTGTTTTCTTTTTTTTTAAGATTTTATTTATTTATTTATTTGAGAGAGAGAGAGAGAACACAAGCAGGTGGAGCAGCAGAGGGAGAGGGAGAAGCAGGATCCCTGCTGAGCAGAGAGCCCGACGATGTGGGGCTTGATCCCAGGACCCTTGGATCATGACCTGAGCTGAAGGCAGATGCTTAACCAAATGAGCCACTCAGGCATCCCAAAGTGGCTGTTTTCTACTTCAAGAAACATTTAATTATAAATAAAGGGATGCATTAAGCAAGGAAGAATGACTTAGGGTGGATTCCTTGCTAGTTAATAATGTCACTGAATCAACAAAACTAAATCAAATCCTAGAATTCACCTTCGTTACAGAAAAGCTTCTCAGTAGGTATGGGCTACAATTTGGGCTTCAATTCACATTTACTTTCTTCCTGACTCCTGCTTATTTCCTACCAATTCTTTTAACTTCCAGAAGTTAAACAAAATCTTCCCATCTTACACTGTACTTGCTGTTGGGTTCTCGTCAGTGAGGGTGGGGGGGATGGAGAGAAGACTCATATTCTCAGTATCTAAAACATTAAAATTGCCAAAAAATTCCCAGGCCCTTGCACCTGCTAGTTCCTTGGTTTGAGGGGCTCTTTTCTCAAATCTTTGAGTGGCCACCTCCTCATCATTCAGGTTTCAATCAAATGTCGGTCCTCCATGACTGTCCTATTTAACAACAAATGCCCTCTTCCATTCACTCTGTTTCACGGCACTTAGTCTTATTGTCCTCATATCACATCATCTGAAATTATATTATTGATCTGATTATTGTCTGTTTCCCTAGGTAAGACCTAAGCATCATGAAAGAAAACACTTTGTCTGCCTTGGTGACCACAGTATTCTAGCACTGCTTGGTACGGACGCTTTTTATACGTATTTATTTATAATTGAATACGTGGTGGCTGATAGATGGCAGGCAAGTGACCAAGTGCAAGAGCTTTGGAAAGGTGATTTATTTAAGGATTTAAAAAGAAAAATTTTAATTTTCAGTGAATTGTCTTCTTGCCAAAAAGAAAAAGAAAGATGAATTGGGATTATTGTGTCCATTGCAAACTTCTAATTGTGCCCTTGGCCCCAGTTTCTATACATGAGATGAGTGTATAAAACACACAGTGCTAGTTTCACCACTTGGATCTGAGATCAAAGGAAATAAAAAAAAAAACCATTAGCAAATCTTAGAGAAACCATTAACACATGCTTCCCTCAGTAGCTCTTGCAAGAGTTGCCCTAAAACTTACTTATTCAACGGAATATGCAAATCAGTAATGAAAAAGCTTGCTCAATTAATCTCAATTAATGCATGTGTATGGAGAAGACACATTTTAAAAGGATAGAAAAAGTGCCTACTGAACTTACCATCAATAAGATGATCCTTTTCTTTAGTTCTCTGTAGTGAAAAGACTATAAGGATAGATAAGAAACAACAAGTGTTGATGAGGATGTGGAGAAAAAGGAACCCTTGGGCACTGTTGGTGGGAATGCAAACTGGTGCAGCCACTCCGGAAAACAGTATGGAGGTTCCTCAAAAAATTAAAAATAGAATTACCCTATGATCCAGTAATTCCACTACTGGGTATTTATCCAAAGAATATGAAAACACTAATTCAAAAAGATATATGCACCCCTTTGTTTATAGCAGCATTATATAGTACTCAAGATATGGAAGCAACCTAAGTGTCCACCCATAGGTGAATAGGTAAAGAAGAAGTGATACGGATGTATGTAATAGAATATTATTCAGCCATTAAAGAGGAATGAAATCTTGCCATTTGCAACAACATGGATGGATCTAGAGGGTATAATGCTAAGTGAAATAAGTCAGTCAGAGAAAGACAAATACCATAGGATTTCACTCATATGTGGAATTTAAGAAACAAAACAAATGAACAAAGAAAAGAAGAGACAAGCGAAAAAAACAGACTCTTAAATTAAGAGAACAAACTGGAGGTTACCAGAGGGGAGGGGGGGATGGGTAATATAGGTGAGGGGGATTAAGAGTGCACCTATTGTGATGAGCACTGAGTAATGTATAGAATTCTTGGATCAGTATATTGTACACCTGAAACTAATACAACACTGTACGTTTATTATACTAGAATTTAAAAGAAACAAATACATGAAAGCTGAGGAGAAAAAGACTATAGGGATGGTAAAAATTAAAATATTTTATGGCCTTGCGGTGCTTGGTGGCTCAGTTGGTTGAGTGTCCGACTCTTGGTTTCAGCCCGGGTCATGATCTCATGTTGGGCTCCACGCTCAGTGGGGAATCTGCTCTCTTCCCCTTCCTCTCCCCCTCCTCCTGCTCACTCTCTCTCAAATAAATAAATAAATCTTAAAAAAGGATATTTTATGGCCTTTATACTTGTGATGAATTGATACCAAGTAAAGCTGTATATTTGTATCATAAATAATTCATATTACCATCCACAGCTTTATCTTAAATGTCCAAAATACAACTTTGGTAATATTGCCTCTCTGAAATCTTAACTAGATTTCTGGATCAGTGTAGAAATTTGTATGTAAGAAGCAGGGCCCTCAGAAAAAATGGCAATTGATTTAATTCCTTTTACCTTCACTTTCCTCATCTGTTAAATGGAATAATCCTTATCACATAGAATAGATAATGTGTACCTAGCTTTAGGTGTAAGTACCTTGCTTTAGTAGATATTCAATAAATGTTATTTTGGATTGTCTCTCTCTTTATTTTATTATTATTTTTTTGAAGATTTTATTTATTTATTTGACAGAGAGAGACACAGTGAGAGAGGGAACACAAGCAGGGGGAGTGGGAGAGTGAGAAGCAGGCTTCCCGCCGAACAGGGAGCCCGATGTGGGGCTCGATCCCAGGACCCTGGGACCATGACCCGAGCCGAGCCGAAGGCAGACGCTTAACGACTGAGTCACCCAGGCGCCCCTGGATTGTCTCTCTCTTTAAAGTACTTGAGATCCAGAAGCCCTTTGAGTAGCATCTGGCCTTCTGGTCTGTGATCTGCTTCAGCCACACTGAGCTCTATTACACATCCTCCCTGGAAGTTTATTCAGCAGACACTATGGGGAAAAAGAGTGTTCTGATTATAAGCTGTCCTTGCTTCTCAGAACAATAACAACAACAACAAAATCAAGCATCATTTCCAGTCTCCTCTCCAGCATCAACTGTGCTGATGCTAAAGAGGTATCCGGGGTACAACTGAACAGTGTGCATTAGGAACCTGTACACCCTTCTGGACTTCATCGCGGCCACACCAGGAGCAGAACAAAACTGAACCACAGCAGTGGATTTCAGGGATGCTTCCCTAATGAGTGGCAGCTAGCTATGTGAGGAGAGCTTTGACTGTCTCATCCCTCTTCCCAACCCCTTCCCAAGAACTGGCCCAAGCACATGACCCAGATCCACCTGCCCTCCAGGGCACCAGAGTGGGAACATGATTGAGAAAGACAACCAGTCTCCTCCTGGGTAAGTCTAGCTTATATTGGGCAAGGAAGAGAGTTTTGAACCAAACATGAGATTGATGTTTTAAGCCAGATTGAACAGCACTGTAGTAGTCAAGTCATAGAATCTGCCAGGGGTGTCATTAAGGTACAGGAGAGGGGAATTTGACATCCCAGGTAAAGTGGTGATTGAGGGGCGCCTGGGTGGCTCAGTTGGTTAAGCGTCTGCCTTCAGCTCAGGTCATGATCCCGGAGTCCTGGAATCGAGCCCTGCATGGGGATCCCTGTTCAGCGAAGAGTCTGCTTCTCCCTCTCCCGCTACCCTTCTCCCCGCTCATGCTCACTCTCTCTCGCTCACTCTCTTTCTTAAATAAATAAATAAAATTAAATTAAAAAGTGGTGATTGAAAATACTAATAACACCTAATAATTACTGAATGCTTACCAAGTGCCTAGCCTATTCAAGAACTTTATATATATTAACCTGTTTAATCTTCATAATAACCTTGTGAGGTAGGTCCATGACAATCTCCACTGGACACAAGAGCCAATTGAGACACAGAGAAGTTAATTTGCCTACTTCGGGCCCCAGCAGTGCTGCTCCAGAGCCAAGCTTCCACCTAATATGCTCTATTGCTTCTTATGCCCTGATAGATTTAGATTCCCTCATAAGCCAATTACTCATGTATGTGGGGTCCACCACGTATCCAAACCATATAATGTGTGAGTTCAGAGTTCTCTCTTCTGCTTCCTTAAAGAATAAAATCTGTCAAGATATGAATTTCAAGAAATCTCGGCTTATTCAAAGCAGAGATTTTAAAGGTAAGGCCCACCTGGGTTGCAGGATCAAGGCCAAATGCAGTCACCTACCAAGAAGTGTTAAGAGAGCATCTGTCCTGTCTGCTATTGTCTGTCTCTCAATCCATTTTTTTTCTAAGTTCTACACCAAATGTGGGGCTTGAACTCACCACCCAGAGATCAAGAGTTGCATGCTTTATCTACCGACTGAGCCAGCCAGGTGCCCCTCTCACTCCATTTTTTAACAGCAAAGGATTTATATAAGAGAACGTCCCCCCAAAGCCCCACCTCCAAATACCATCATCTTGGGTGATAAAGTCTTCAACATATGAAATTTGAGGAGACACAGAAGTTCAATCCACAGCAGTCACAATTCTTTGGGTTGCAAATAAAAGAAATTCACTCCAAACTAGTGCAAAGAGAAAGTATTTCAGCAAAGCTCCAATGTAGCCAGGATACAAACACAAAAGAAACAGGATCTGGAAACCAATCAGGAACCATGATCCTGACAGTCCCCTCCATCTCTAGTTCTCTCTGCACGGCTGTTTAGGTATCCTCTGTCATCGAAGACTAGCTCTCAATGTTTTGATATGCTTATGGCCAAATATGACTATTCCACAACTTCTGAAAATACACGTCCTCTACTCAAGCATCATGCGGATATGGAAGTAGAATTTCTCGAATCTCATTATAATTCCTGATGTGGGTTTTATACCTGAAGCCGGCTCCTCCTTTGACAGGCTTTAGAGGAATGAAACAAGAACCTTTTCTTGACCGAAGGTTTTTTGTTTGTTTGTTTGTTGTTTGTTTTTAAAGATTTCATTTATTTATTTGAGAGAGAGAGAGCGCTTGCAGAGAGAGGGAGAAGCAGGCTTCCCGCAGAGCAGGGAGCCCAATGTGGGGCTCGATCCCAGGACCCTGGGATCATGACCGGAGCCGAAGGCAGACGCTTAACTGACTGAGCCACCCAGGCACCCCTGTTTGTTTGTTTTTTAAGTGGGCTCCACTCTGGGCTTGAACTCACCACCCTGAGATCAAGACCTGAGCTGAGATCAAGAGTCAGAAGCTTAACCGAATGAGCCACCCAGGCGCCCCTCACTAAAAATTTTTTAAGTTGAGTTTCTGTTATATGCAACGGAAAGAGTTCAGAATTTCTGGTGGTAAAAGTTGTTAAACCCCAAGATGGTCTCCAAGAAAAGGTTTCTTTCTAAAGAAACTCTCCAAGAGGGGCACCTGGGGGGCTCAGTCGTTAGGCGTCTGCCTTCAGCTCAGGTCATGATCCCAGGGTCCTGGGATCGAGCCCCACATCGGGCTCCCTGCTCCGTGGGAAGCCTGCTCCTCCCTCTCCCACTCCCCCTGCTTGTGCTCCCTCTCTCACTATGTCTCTCTCTGTCAAATAAATAAATAAAATCTTTAAAAAAAAAAAAAAGAAAGAAAGAAACTCTCCAAGAATTGCTAGAATGGACAATTCTTTTTTTTTTTTTTAAAGATTTATTTGACAGAGAGAGAGAGACAGCGAGAGAGGGAGTACAAGCAAGGGGAGTGGGAGAAGGAGAAGCAGGCTTCCCGCTGAGCAGGGAGCCCCATGCAGGGCTTGATCCCAGGACCCTGGGATCAGGGCCTGAGCCGAAGGCAGACGCTTAACGACTGAGCCACCCAGGCGCCCCGGACAATTCTTTTCTTAAAAAGGCCTTAAGTCCAGATTTTTTCCTATCATTTCAAAAGCAAGTGACCAAGAAGAAATCACTCAATTGCTTCATCATCTCCCTGGGGAGGCAAGAGATATTAATATCACAACCTGACACATACAAACGGGCACAAAGATACTGAATTATTTTCTGTTGTTATACACCCTGTCAATAGGCCTGCTAGGAATGGAAAACCCTTTTCAGCCTCAGGACTACATTTTTTTCTTTTCAAAAGTAAACTGCAACATATCAACAGTTATCAAAAAGGAAGGTAAACTTCTAGAGCTCATTTATTCCACCTAAGTAAACCCTAGGCCCTCCCTTAGTCAAATACCCTAGGTAGCTTCAGGCAAATGAACCCTTGAGCAGAAGCTATGATTGGGAATTCGCTCCTTTAGCATTTAATCTTTTTCACCCAGTTATTTCTGTACAGCTTTCCTCCTCTGAATAATCTTTCATCATTTCCTCTTTAGGGAATCTGAGCATTGCATTGCCTTTTGAGATCTGGTTGTGAGGCATTTCAAGTCCTTTGGTAAGAGCAGATTTCCCACTGTGAGAAAGGTATTTTACTAGCAACAGACGTTACCTTGAAGGCGGAGAGGGGGTTGTGCAGGACTTTTACATCCTAAATTAAATACTTCTGAATTGTTTGAAATTTTTACAATGAGTATGGATTGCTTTTGTAATCAGAAAATAGTGTGAACATTTTATATTTCTTTAACATGTTCAATGCCAAATAAAAAGGCCACCCACAGAAAAGATCTTTTAGCTATGGAGCTTTCCAAAGGGAATAGTATTTTGTCTAGTATCTTGCATATATTGTCCTTTTTCTCTTCTAATGATGATATCCTGTGCTTTTCTAGAAATGTTAATGGCTTAACAGAATTATAATAACCTCAGGTCTCTGCCTCCAGCCTTGCTTTTCAAATCATTCCCCACACTGTTACCAGAGTGATCTTTTTAAAACACAGATCTGAGCATGTCCCATCCCTGCTTCAAATGATCTGAGACTCTTCCCCTACAAGCCCCAGGGACTCCACGAACCAGTCCTTACCCACCTGCTTCTCTAGCCACATTGCCCTTTACCTCTCACCTTGCTCTCTAAGTTTCCACAGTACCAGACTAAGATATAAGACATAGCATCTCAAGGTCCAAACTGAACAATCTCCTTCTCTGCACAGGTGAGGAAGTACAAAGACTTCTCCAAAAGCTTGACTTTGCTGGGGCTGGACTCAGGTGTGCGCCTGTGAGTAGGACTGAAGTCATAGGGATGGGGACACAAGCGTTGGCACTGAAGTGTGCGGAGTGTCATCACGTTGATGACTATCTACAAACATCTCCTCATTCCTACCTTAACAACAGCAGAATCACCAGTGCATCTCTACATCCCCTTAATAATTGTTTTCTCTGTGATTTTAGGGGCTTGACATAACTCTCTGGGGGCTGTTGGCAATGTCTGCCAAGGGGATCACCTGGTATTTCTTTCTTTCTTTTTTTTTTTTTTTTCCCACCTGGTATTTCTAACCCAGAAACAACCTCAAAGTGAATGTCATGTAAATCACAAGCTGCTGTGGCTTAGCTCTGCTGGGCCTCTTGAGTTCCTGTTGTTGCTAATGGATCAGGAAGTGGGGAGGGGGGAAGGGGACTTAAGGAGGAAGAAAGGCCACACCAGAGTAGTCCTGTGCCCCAAAAGACTGTATTATCAAAGGCCAGCTTGTTCCTTGCTTGCTTTTATTGTGCAATAATTGGAAGCACCCCAAGCTTTCCTCTCGGTCATGCACAATTTATTATTGAACTGGGTGTGCTATAAGAACACAAGAAGTAGGTGCTAGTGATTGCACCCAGGGCAAATACACATATAAGTGGTCAAGATCTGGAAAGGAATATGCCAAAATATAATTAGTAATGTGTCCGGTTAGTGGTATAATGGGTGACTTTTTCTTTTAAAGTGTTTAAATTAGTTCATCTTTTTATTTATTTATTTTTTTAAGATTTTATTTGTTTATTTGACAGAGAGCGAGAGAGAGAGAGAGAGAGAGAGAGAGAGAGAGCACAAGCAGGGGGAGCGGCAGGCAGAGGAAGAGGGAGAAGCAGGCTCCCCGCCGAGCAGGCAGCCCAAAGTGGGGCCCGATCCCAGGATTCTGGGATCATGACCTGAGCCAAAGGCAGGCGCTTAACCGACTGAGCCACCCAGGTGCCCCAGTTCATCTTTTAAATACTTGCTAAGAGAAGAGGGGGTGGGGAAGGGAATAACACGGCACCCTTGAGACCTGAATTTCCAGCATCTAGAGTAACGGAATGTATGTATACTATAATAACCCATTCTACTCCAGGAGTCACCATAGAGTTCAGCCAAATACACCCATGGAATTAAAAAGTCATAGAAGGTGCCTTAAAAACAGTCTAGTCCAATTCTTCCTTTTATAGAAAAGAAAGCTGAGACACAGAAAGATCAAGTGGCTTCTTTCCACACCAGCCCAGCTAGTATGTGGAAGAGCTGAAAAGAAAACTCAGGCTTCCCTTTTATCCAAAGGAAAGAACTATTTTATAATTTCTCACTACTGCCTTTCAAACTCACTCTGTAACTCTCTCTTCCTATAGCCTTAACTTAACCGTCTTTGGTCCTCCAGCCTCTGACCTGCCCTCGGGTGGGATAAGACATCAGTCTCTACACCCCACAACTCTGGGGACTCAGGTCAGATTGTCCCAAGCACTCTCTCCCCATACTCCGCTCTAGTCCCCAGTTACCTCAGGGCATTTCTTCCATTCAGCACACATGGTCATGAGATGTCAGTCAGTCTCCCCTCATGGCAGATCCACACTCACTGGAGAGTGAGAAAAACACAGCACTCTGATAGTTCTCTTCAAAGAAATCCTCACTTTTTAAGCCTCTTCTCTTTGTCTTTTCTCAAGCCCAAAGTGGGTGACAGGCGACAGGTTTCAGAACCA
The DNA here is from genome assembly GCF_964656455.1 of Halichoerus grypus. Taxonomy (NCBI): domain Eukaryota; kingdom Metazoa; phylum Chordata; class Mammalia; order Carnivora; family Phocidae; genus Halichoerus; species Halichoerus grypus. The sequence continues at coordinate 46,518,276 of NC_135722.1, read as the reverse complement.
ATTAGGGGGCTACCTCCTGAGCAAGTCATGCATAAATGATCTGACACATCTCCTTATAATATGGGGGCACTTGTCACCTATTATTCTAAGCTCTGAAAGTAAGGAAATAGGGAAATCACATTTAACATCCTGTTACAGGGACATCTAGTTCTTTCCCAGGTCTGTTTCTTAACACATTGCAGCTGAAATGTTTCAATTTAATTTTTTATTACATTATGCATTCCAATGAGAGAACACATGCCTCTTACATTTTGTAATTCGTTAGCCCCTGTGGTGGGACCAACCTCTGTCTCCCTTTTTCCCCTTAGCTGAGGCCATCAATAGCACCTGCAGGCTCAGTCTCCATCAGTCACTGTATCCTACATGGAGGCAGGAGGAATTTATGGCACTCACTCTAGGGTTTCCTACCAAGGCTGTTGCTAGTCTGAACTTATGCCCAAGTTCTATCAGATAGCTGACCTTCAGTCTCATTCTTAAGACTCAGCCCTGCCTTGGACTCCAGACCCAGTCCATGGATTCCAGCCTCGTGCCTCACATCCTATCCTGATAGCCCTGCCAGTGGGGCATGCCTGCTCCTTTCAATCCCCCACTCCTTGGGATTGGAATGTCCCTGAGCTTTAGCTCAGTGATTGAGGTCCTACTACCTGCTGACCAGACTTATCTGTTGGTCTGAAATCCGGAGTATCATCTACTATCTCAGAATTCTCTCTCAGTAAGACAACATGTCATTTTCTGCTCGGCTTCAGATACCAAGTGCTTGCCTATGGCACTGCTTGCTATTTGTCAGGGTGCCCTCCCAAAGGCAGATCTGGCCTGCCCAGTGCTTCTGCAGCTGACACTGTGTCCCCTCTCCGCTGGCCCCCTAGGCCACCACAGAACTCAACCCAGGCATGAACCGTTTCCCTTGAGCAGGATGTTCTATTATACAACTGGTCTGAAGAGCAGTGCAACCCTTGGGACCAAACCAGGAAAAGCACAGCTCTGTGTTGTGAGCCCTTTGAGGACAGATCATGGAATCTCCCATCGTCTTTATTCAGGCATAGTCAACCTGGATCAGAGACTGTTGAGTCCTAGTTCAGTGAATGTGTGTGTGATGGACATCCATTTTGCCTGCCCATCACCCCTTCTGGGCTGATACCATGATTTCCCCTTTCCCATTGTCAATCCACGAAGTTCTGGTAGGGCTGACCCGAATTCCAGCATTAGCCCTGGTCAACCAGAGCAACGCAACGCACCTCGGACACCTCGGATTTTTTCAGGGGTGTGCACGCGACCCAAGCTGGACTGATGACAGTCTTACCTGAGGATGATAGAGATGCTTACTGCGAGGGTTACTAAATTGGTAGAATGGAACCTGGAGCTGCTGGTGGCCATCACTGTTACCACGTAGGGAAAGCCTGCCTGGGAATGAAGTCAGCTCAAAGGAAAGCAAAACTGAAAGAGAGAAGCAAGTTTCTTACAGCATTGGTGCAATCCTAAATCCAGCAATCCACCAATGGACTCCTTAGTTTATCAACCAACATATTTACTTTTATTGTGTAAGTCAGTAGGAGTTGTATTTCTATTACTTTAAAATTAATACAGCTGGGGCCCCTGGCTGGCTCAGTCGGTAGAGCATGCAACTCTTGATCTCAGGTCATGAGTTCAAGCCCCATGTTGGGTGTGGTGCCTACTTAAAAAAAAAAAAAATTGTAAAAAAAAAAAAAGGCAAAAAACTTGGTCACTACCACCAGAGATTCAAAATCTAAGTAAGGGGGGGGGGGCACTTGAGTGGCTCAGTCCATGATTCCAGGGTTCTAGGATGAGCCCCCCTGTCAGGCTCCCTGCTCAGTGGGAAGCCTGCTTCTCCCTCCCCCCTGCTTGTGGTCTCTCTCTTTTGCTCACTGTCTGTCTCTCGAGTAAATAAAATGTTTTAAAAAATAAAAATAAATAAATAAGAAAAAATCTAAGGGAAGAAACACAATGTTAAAGAGACGCAGTATAAGCTATCTTGTGACTGGCAGAAGCCTTGAAAACTCAAAGGAAGATAATTCCCTCTGGCGTGATCAAAAAAAGGCTTCATGGAAGAAGTCAAATCTGGGCCCTAGAATGAACAGAATTTTTTTTAAAAGGTATTTTATTTATTTATAAGAGAGAGAGAAAGCATGAACAGGGGGAAGGGGCAGGTATTGGGGGTGGGGAGGGAGAGGAACAGGGTAATAAGCAGACTCCCCATTGAGCACAGAGCCCAACTGGGGGCTTGATCCCAGGATGCTGGGATCATGACCTGAGCCAAAGTCAGACACTTAATTGACCGAGCCACCTAGGCGCCCCTAGAATGAACAGAATATTTGATAAGCAGAGGTTGGGAGAAAGAGAATTCCAGTTAAATAAAACGCAGAAGTGAGAAAATGGCTCTTTCTGCAGGATTACAGGACATATCAACATGGTTGGGTTGCAGAATCTGTGTAGGAGAGGGAGCTGAAGCTGGAGAAATAAGCTACTGCCAATCCAGGGGTGGGGTGTGCTGAGGAATGCAGCTTCTGTCCTGTTCTCAGGGACTAGAATCTTTGAATAGAACCAGGTGATGGGAACCTTTAAACAATTTTGGACAGCGTTTGTACAGGATGAAAGTTCTGACTGATCAGAAAATCACTTGGATCCTCTTTCAAACTGCACATTTCTACCAGTTGTCCCTAGAAACCCTGCCGCAGTGAACCACCGTAACTAAGGAGAGTATGTTATAACCCTCAGCCACATGCAGGAACATGAAAAATGGCTGGAAACATCCACCCAGAGGCAGACACACTATTTCAGAGACTACTGTGTGGGCTCAAAAGGGATCAGTAGACCTGTATTCATCCCTTCCTTGGACTCCTGCAAGCATTTCCTCCTAGCTGCTCTTTCTGCCTCTGGTCCTTCTCTATTTCTAACTATTTTATATTTCACTATCAGATTAATCTTCCTGTTCTGATCCTCTCATCCCAATTCCAAATCCTTAATGATCTACAGACTGAAATTCTTTGGTTTCCCATAGAAGGATCCTTTTGGATGAGGCAGACACCCCTTTTTACACCTCACTTCCTGCTATTTGTTTGTTTTAAAGATTTATTTATTTATCTGATGGAGAGCGAGAGAGAGCACGAACAGGGGGAGGGGCAGAGGGAAAGAGAGAGAGAGAGAAAAACAGACTCCTTGCTGAGCACGGAGCCTGCCGCCAAGGGGCTCCATGAGGGGCTCTATGCAGGGCTCCATCTCACGACCCTGAGACCAGGAGCCTAAATCAAGAGCGGACGTTTAACTGACTGAGCCACCCAGGCACCCCAACGTCCTGCTATTTGTTGTCAGGTATCTTCTGGTTCAGCCAACCTGACTACTCAAGAGTCTCTGGCTTTCCTGTCTCCATACCTCTTTCGTACCACCCTTCCTGCCTGGAATACCACTCCACAGTCCTCTTGTCATCTATCTTCATCTTCTCCATCCCTGAAGGCTCAATTCACATGCCTTTTCTGAATTCCTCTCTCTCCCACCCGGCCTTTTTAAACTCCCACAGAACTTTACCTGTCTCTCTGTTTATGTGTGAACCGTTTGCTTTAAAACCAAACCAAACCAAACAAACAAACAAAAAACAAGACTGCAAAAACAAAAAAACTTGAAGTCATTTATTTATTTTTTAAATAGATTTTATTTATTTATTTATTTATTTTTGTTTTGTTTTGTTTTTTAAAGATTTTATTTATTTATTTGAGAGAGACAGAGATAGCGAGAGCAGGAACACAAGCAGTGGCAGTGGGAGAGGGAGAGCAGGCTTCCGGTGGAGCAGGGAGCCCGATGCGGACTCCATCCCAGGACCCTGGGATCATGACCTGAGCTGAAGGCAGCCGCCCAACGACCGAGCCACCCAGGCGCCCGATTTTATTTATTTATTTGACAGAGAGAGACACAGTGAGAGAGGGAACACAAGCAGGGGGAGTGGGAGAGGGAGAAGCAGGCTTCCCGCGGAGCAGGGAGTGCAATGTGGGGCTCGATCCCAGGACCCTGGGATCATGACCTGAGCCGAAGGCAGATGCTTAACGGACTGAGCCACCCAGGCACCCCAGTCATTTATTTTTAAAAAATCAAAATTTAAAATACAAAGCAGTGTAATAAAATAAAAATTGTACATACTCTCACCACCCAGAACCACCAATTTCTCAGTAGTTTCATATTTGCTTTCATATTTCTAAAAGAAGTGAAATATTATAGATAAAATTAGGTCTCCTTTAACCACATATTCTCCCACCCAGTCCCATTTCCCCTCTCAATGTCCAGTGGCAACTGCCCCATGAGTATGGTGTGAATCCTTCCATTCCATTCTCTGTAATTTTATCTGCATGCATAGATGTATCCATCACAAGGGATTATGATGTTGTGTCCTCAAATTTACATTGATGGTATCATGATATATGTATCATTTTGCATCTTGCTTTTACCCCCCAAAGTTATTTTTGAGACTAATTCAGGTTGATATATGAATAAGATATGCGCTGGGCATGGAGCCTGTTTGAGATTTTCTTTCTCTCTCTCTGTCCTTCCTCTCTCTTTCTTTCTGCTAAAAAAAAAAAAAATTAATTGTGGTTAAATATTCATAACATAAAATTTACCATCTTAACCATTTTTAAGTATACATTTCAGTAGTGTTACGTGCATTCACATTGCTGTGCAACTAATCTCCAGAACTCTTTTCATCCTGCAAAACTGAAACTCTAAGGGTATGTACATTCTTTTAAGATTTTATTTATTTATTTGACACAGAGAGAGAGAGAGAGAGAGAGCACAAGCAGGGGGAGTGGCAGGTAGAGGGAGAGGGAGAAGCAGGCTCCCTGCTGAGCAGGAAGGCCGAGGCGGGGCTCGATCCCAGGACCCTGGGATCATGACCTGAGCTGAAGGCAGACGCTTAATGACTGACCCACCCAGGCGTCCCGGGTATGTACATTTTTAACACATTAAGTGCATGACTTATGACTTATTTCATCTACTAAACTGCAAGCTTTATAAGTGTGTGATCAACATCTCATTAATTTTACATCAAAGAGCCTAGTACAGTAGTTTAATAGGTAGACACATAACAAATATTTGTTCAGTGAGTGAAAGAACTAATATTATTTTCATGATTTTAGTGAGATAAGATTTCCTCATCACACAGATGAGATACTGGAACTCAGCACTCAGCTCTGGCAATCTTATGTACTTGGAGCATACCCTGTAAGCCAGAAAGGGACAGCAATGACCTCTGACCAAAAAAAAAAAAAAATCAAGGCTCTAAAAGCACATGTACTTTACCATAGGAAACCCCTTCTGAACATTTATTTGGAGTCTACTTACTTATTTAAAATTTGTATTATAAAAATATGGCACATTTGGTGCCAAAATTAGGAGATCACAAAAAAATGTATAAAAATATCTTTAAAAAATCACGCTTTGTTGCAGATAGAGAGATGCACTGGTCAGAGTTCCCCTCCAGAAAGGACTTACTGCCCAGCTCCAGGGAGTGACAGCATTCAGCTGTTAACCTCTTGGTCATCCTCAGCTGTCCAGCCAAGGTCAGTCTGTTCTCAGAGTGTCCCCAACCAATGACTGTGGAAGGTGGTGGTACAAAGGCCTGTTTATTTCTACCCATCAGAGGACACCTCCAATAGGCAATCTCTCCTCCAAAGTTCCCTGCTGTGCTGGGAAAGATTTTGTATCACATTTGCCCAGTTCTACTTCCTCCCCTTTCTTTTTATTGGTTGAACTCCCCGACAAACTTTTTCACTAATTCCAACTCAGCATTTGCTTCCTATAGAACCCAACTGACACGATCTTAATTCCATAATCCTAATTCCCAGAGATACACAGCGTAAGTATTCTAAAGGATTACCACCCAGTCTGTTTATACTAAGAATATATGTACTTTTGCATTGCTTTTTTTCACTCATTTTTAAATTAGCGATTTACTATGAAATTAATTCTCAAGAAGCATTGTGATTTTTTTAGATTATTGCACTATGTTAGACATTTACCGTGCTGCCTTTTTTTTTTTTTTTTTTGCTTCTAACTAAATTATCCTACAATGGCTATTGTATATAAATCTTTGCCCTTATCTGTAATTATCACCTTGGTATATATACATAGAAATGAAAGTATGGGGGTAAGCCTGTGTGTCTCAGTGGGTTGAGTGACTGACTCTTGGTTTCGGCTTAAATCATGATCTCCGGGTGGTGGGATCAAGCCCCTCCTCAGGCTCTATGCTCCCCACGGAGCCTGCTTGAGGATTCTCTCTCTCCCTCTCCCTCTGCCCTTCCCCTGCTCGTTCTCTCTCTCTCCAAAATAAATAAATATCTTTTAAAGAAATGAAATTATGGGAGGATGAGTTTGTATGCTTTTATTTTTACCCATATAAAAATAAATGAATTTTAAAACTTTTTCATTGAGGGTGCCTGGGTGGCTCAGTCGGTTAAGCGACTGCCTTCAGCTCAGGTCATGATCCCAGAGTCCTGGGATCGAGTCCCACATCGGGCTCCCTGCTCTGCGGGGAGCCTGCTTCTCCCTCTCCCACTCCCCCTGCTTGTGTTCCCTCTCTCACTGTGTCTCTCTCTGTCAAATAAATGAATAAAATCTTTAAAAAAAAAAAACCTTTTCATTGAAAATGTTCACTGAAATATTGAAAAATATTTCAACTTCAATACCACTAAAAATGTATAGTGAGGGGTGCCTGGGTGGCTCAGTCGGTTAAGCATCTGCCTTCACTCAGGTCATGATCTGGGGTCCTGGGAGCCCCTCCTTGAGCTCTCTGCTCAGCTAGGAGTCTCCTTCTCTCTCTGCCCCTCCCCCCTGCTTGTGCACACCCTCTCTCTCTCTCTCTCTCAAATAATAAATAAATAAATAAATAAAGTCTTTTTAAAAAATGTATAGTGAAAAACAGTTGTCTTCTGTCTGATCCTCTTCATAGCCCAAGGACAACCATTTTCCACTTTCCCTGTTGCTTCAGGTATTTACCTCCATATTTAAAATAATGTGTTTATGTTGTTATTTCCTGATATATCTGTGTTAAACATGATTTATGGACTTGCTGTTGTGGGAGATAAAGGTGTAGCACCCTCAGAAATACACCAAATACACAACCCCACTCGTTGCCCATCCTCTCAAAGTACTTAAATCTTAATTTTGGACTTTTTTTTTTTTTTAAGATTTATTTATTTATTTTAGAGAGACAGAGAGAGCGCGAACGCGCATGCCTTTCCAAACTTTCCCCTTTCCCTTCTATTCACTTGGTCTTTCCATGTCCTGCTCATACTTACATCAGAGCACTTATACACGGTATTATGTGTTTATGTGTTTATCTCCCCAACCCCCAGCTCCTGCAGGGGTGCCACAATGCAGGTGGAAGAGTAAGCATAAAATATTTATGGGAGGGATGGGGGTGTGGACCAGCCAGGCTTTAGTGCTTTAAATACTAGGAAAAGGACTTTCTACTCAAACCAAAAGACAACAGGGAAGTGTTACATTTTCTTGAACAGGGCAATGTCTTAAAGAACACAGTGTGCCTTAAGAATGTACCAGGTTGGGGCGCCTGGGTGGCTCAGTCGTTAAGGCTCAGTCGTTAAGCGGCTGCCTTCAGCTCAGGTCATGATCCCGAAGTCCTGGGATCGAGCCCCGCATCCGGCTCCCTGCTCGGTGGGAAGCCTGCTTCTCCCTCTCCCACTCCCCCTGCTTGTGTTCCCTCTCTCGCTATGTCTCTATCTGTCAAACAAATAAATAAAATCTTAAAAAAAAAAAAAAAAGGACCAGGTCATTGGGTGAGAGCTGGATGGGAATGCGGCAAAACCAGTTAGTAAGTCACTGCAGTGACCCTGCCCTGAGATGTAAGAAGTGCGAGATGGTTGCGGAGGCATGGGGAGAGGAAGAACTACATCTACTAGGACTTTCAAAGGAAATCATAACAAAAACTGAGATTTGCTGAGTTCCCACGATTTGCTAGGCTGTGTCAACACCACCAAGGTGGGTATGGCCTCACCCCCATTTTGCCCACGTGCAAAGTGAGATTTGGCTAGATTAAGTAACTCTCTGGGGGGTTCCACGCCTGCAAGTGGCGGAGCTGAGCTGCCGAGGCAGGTCGTCGGGCTCTAAAGCCCCAAGGCTGCCCCAGACCTCAATTGCCCAGATCAAGATTAGCCACTCTCTGCACTGCGGGCCGAGGGTATTTTCCCGAGCTGAGACCTCAACATCTCTACCCAGAAGGGCCTTGCAGGGCCCAAGCCCTGCAGTTCAGGGACGCCTGAACGAGCTGTCAGTCCCTTTCAGGACCTCCGAGGCCCGCGGGAGAAGCGCGTCGCGGCGGCGGCGGGTTAGCGCGCCCGGGACCGAAGCGGCTGAGTCACGGCGGAGCAGGATCGCCCCGCGCGGGGCGAGGGCCTGATGCCCCGGAGCCGTGACGCCCGGCGTCGGCACCCTCAGGGCAGCGGCCCGCCGCCGACGGCGGCCGGAAGAGCTGAGTCAGCGCAGGCACGCCCCGGGGCGCTGCGCGCCGAAGCTCCCGAGCGCCGGGGCTGCGCGCGGAGCCGGGCGGTCTGTCCGCGGAGCCGGGCGGTCTGTCCGCACCGCCTCGCGTAGACGCGCTTAGGCGCAGGGCCGGGGCGGTTGTGCACTGGGGTGGAAACGGAGACCGAAGTTGGAAATCTTGAGGTAGCCCGAAGCAGCAGATCCTGTACGCAGGTTTCAGTGGAAGCTACCCACCTGGGGAAAAGAGACAAGCTTTGTGTCAAAGACAGGATAGATTTTGAAGAAGGGACTTGCCCAGGACCAAAAATGATTTGTCTGACTCAGTTCCAAAATGCAGTAAATAATAATTAAAACAAAACACTCACACACAATTATTATTTTTTAAAGCTTTTATTTATTTATTTGACAGAGAGAGACACAGCGAGAGAGGCAACATAAGCAGGGGGAGTGGGAGAGGGAGAAGCAGGCCTCCCGCGGAGCAGGGAGCCCAATGTGGGGCTCAATCCCAGGACCCTGGGATCAGGACCCCAGCCGAAGGCAGACGCTTAACGACTGAGCCACCCAGGCGCCCCCACAATTTTTTTTTAATGCAAAAGCAAAACTTCCAGAATTCCAAGAGAAAATAAACCTTGGAATAAAAGTTTACCTAAAATAAAGTTCTACTTGGATGAGAGCACCGCACAGGAAACTTTCTAGAGGTCCCTGATAATCTTAATCCGTAGCTCTTTCTCTAGTTTTTCCCCACTACTATACTACTGAAGCCAGAAACCCATTTTTGTATATTTTATTGTTTTTATTCAAGTTTCTTTTTTTAGTCAAAATGGTACTATAGAAGTTTCTGGGGAAAAAAATCATACCTAATTACAGTCCCTAAAACTGGAAACCACAATTACTTTTGCTTCTCCCCTTGCATTTTTGTTCACAATAAGAGGTTTTTCCAAAGCTGCATCAGAGCTATCATTTGCTATTTTACTGTCTTCAGGTAATGTTATATAAACATTTGCCCATGTCTCACAGATGTTCAAGATCATTATTTTAAATAACTGCATTATGCTCACCACATAAACTACTAAATTATCCTCTTGTAGTGTGCTTGTAGATTATTGACTGGAATTGCTCTTTTCTTGTTTCTGATTGTCCATGTTTGTCTTTCATGGGGAAACCTCACTGGGCAAAATGGTGGAAACTAATATGGAAAAGTGGCTGCCAACCATTGCACTATAGGAAAGGTTATTTTCTTTTTAAGAGCTGGCATAATTTCTCCAATTATTCTTTTGGTATTTAATCCCACTTGGATATTCATAGCCTTTCTTTAATGCTATAAGGTATACATTTATTTATTTATTTTTAAGATTTTTATTTATTTATTTGATAGACACACAGCGAGAGAGGGAACACAAGCAGGGGGAGTGGGAGAGGGAGAAGCAGGCTCTCTCCCAAGCAGGGAGCCCTACACAGGGCTCGATCCCAGGACCCTGGGATCATGACCTGAGCCGAAGGCAGATGCTTAACAACTGAGACACCCAGGCGCCCCTATTTATTTTTAACGATTTTATTTATTTATTTATTTGGGAGAGCACAAGTGGCAGAGGGAAAGGGTCAGACTCCCCACTGAGCTCGGGGGTGTGGGGGTGTGTCACTAGATGCTCAATGAGGGGCTCCATCCCAGGACCCTGAAAATATGATCTGAGCCAAAGTGAGATGCTTAACAGACTGAGCCACCCAGGCACCCCTATGAGGTATACATCTAAAAAGACTAGACCTTTCCAGGAGTCTGACACGAATGGAATTCAGAGTTGTATCTGAGACATTTTCAGATTTTCATCAAGCAGTTTATGTTCAGTTGCCACTGTTTACAGTCTTCTGTGTAACTTGGAACAAATTATTTAACCTATGTCAGTCTCCATTTCCTCATCTGAAAAATTGAGTTAATAATAGTACATACCTCATAAACTGTTGTGAGAGCTAGAAGAGATCATATTTGTACAGCGCTTAGAATGATGCCTGCGCATAGTGCTCCATAGATGTTTTCTTATAAATATTGTCTTTTTGCTACTAAAGACAACAATAGCTATGTATTGAGCAGTGACAGGCACATCTACCGTGGCTACCGAGGCTGAAATTGTAGTAGTTCTTGCAAACTTTCCCACCATTCGAAAATCCACTCAACGTGTAAGCCTTCTGGATCAGATCAGTAATTTCATAGTTAGAGAAAATAGATAAAGCTGAAAAGAGGTATAATGTCACAAGATCTTTGGAACAAAGTTTATATACAGAAACTTGTACCTATTTGGAGGCAGTGGGACTGAAGGCGGGGGGAGAAGGAGATCAAGAAGCTGTTACTTTTTATCTTAAACTCTCCAGTACTACATTGTAACTATGCAAATATATTACTTACTTATTTCTTTTTTTTTTTTTTAAGATTATTTATTTATCTGAGAGAGACAGATTAAGAGAACTAGTGGGAGGAGGGGCAGAGGGAGAAGCAGATTCCCTGTAGAGCAGGGAGCCAGACTCGGGACTCAATCCCAGGACCCTGGAATCATGACCTGAGCTGAAGGCAGATGCTTGACTGAGCCACCCAGGCGCCCATTACTTACTTATTTCTTATTGTTTTGTTTTGAACTTGTGGCCTGATTGCTTGCTTTTGAGTCAGAAAGCTTAATAGTTCTTCAAACAAAACTAATCTGAGTCCTAGATCTGGTTCTGTTGTAACACACACTAGAATTTTCCCTTTTCATTTTTCTGTCTTAGGTATTTTTTTCAACTGCTGTTATTCATTCATCCATTCAACACATATTTGGTAAGTAAGTGGCTATTATGGGTCAGACACTATGCTATGTGCTGAAGATGTTTCTCTAAATAATCAACCAAAATTTGGAACATGTGTGCCAGCTACCTATGATGGATTTTTGTTCAAGACTTCTGTTATTGTGGTTCCTTGGGTTAGTTGCTAGAAAATCTTGAGATGATCTAATAGAATGTAGCTTTTTCTTTTCTTTTACTTTCTTTTCTTTTCTTTTTTTTTTTTTCAGAAGCGCTGGACCTAGAAATTCTGCTTCAGACTCCAGGGTCCTGAACATGAGAAATGGAGATACGACTGACTTTGGATCCTGTGGTGAGGGAGTCGCTTCTGTTAATACTGCCTTTCTGGAGCTCTGCCCTAAGATAATGTTATACCAAAGGGCCCTGTGGGTACTTTGCTGGAGATATTATTTGATTCAAATCAATTCAATTCAAAATCATATATTGAGTGCCTACTACTTATAAGCACTGGGGTAGCAGTGGGAGATCAGCCAAAGATGAAAACAACCCAGACCTTGAAGCTCATCATCATTTAAGAGTCTTAAATCTTCCTGAAGTTTGTTCTGATCCAGACACTTGTCTTTTTAAAATCTTTAATGGGTATCTTTTGCTTTCAGATTTTTTTTTTTCATCTCAAAAAATACTAAATTTAACTAGACACTATGCTGGGGGTTGATGATACCATTTCAAAAAGTTACATTGCTGATTGCAGTGTTGTTGATGGCATCTGAGTCACCAACACAACAAGCTTGTATCAGTCTAAATTGCAACTGTCACATTTATAGTTTCGCTATGTATAGTCGCTAGCATCTGACTACTGCTTTCTGACTTCTGGTATAGCTATGCATGAGCAATTACATACTGAAGTACATATTACTTTATTAAAAATAACTTTCCTTTGGGTTGGGTTTTTTTTTTTTTTTTGTAATACAGTTAGAGCACTTTGTTGATTTTTTAAAAAAATATATGCGTGTGTAGTTAGATTATAGTATCTATGTACCCCATTTAAGAAGAGTAGAGAGTTTGAGGGGCACCTGGGTGGCTCAGTCGTTAAGTGTCTGCATTCGGCTCAGGTCATGATCCCGGGGTCCTGGGATTGAGCCCCACGTCGGGCTCCCTGCTCCGCGGGAAGCCTGCTTCTCCCTCTCCCTCTGCCCCTGCTTGTGTTCCCTCTCTCATTCTGTCTCTCTCTATCAAATAAATAAATAAAATCTTAAAAAATATATCTAAAAAAAAGAAGAAGAGTAGAGAGTTTGAAACAAAAACAAAAAAAGGAAAAAAAAAAGAATAATAGAGAGAACATTACGAAAAGGGGTCTGATAGGGTTGAGAACTCTGGCCTAGTCAATTAAACCTAAATGACTTATCCTGGCACTTATGGTCATCATTATCTTGTCCCAGGTTTATTCCTCTTTGTTATACCTGAGATCAGGCCAAGTTACTCTACTTAGTATGCCTAGCATTGGAGCAGTGCCTTCACCCCCGCAGCGGTGAGGTCACCTTATTATATACCACAGGACTCTGTCACCTTTGACACATCTAATTGACCATTCTATTCATAGGCTGTCCAATTGCCCAAGGGAGTTGCTCAATGAGAATGATAATAATTAACCAGATCAATCAAATTTTCTCTTGCAAAGATTGAATTTGAGACCCAGACAGTAAAATGGTTACTAGCAGGGTCACAAGATGAAAGACATACAGAGAAAAAGGTGTAACTGGAAGTTATGACACAGCAGAAGGCGGGAGTAGACAGAATCTTGAGTGTGCAGAAACAAAACAAGAAGTTAAGTGGTAGTAGATGCAGGGAGAGCATCCTTATGTAGTGATAGACCACAGACAGGGATCCAGACAAAACACCTGATCCCTTGAGTTGCCTTGGATCCAGTATAACCTCCCAGTTCCCAGATGTAATTTAATCCCCAATGAGGCCTCAGTCCCGCGTGATTGAGATTCCTGTCTTCTTTATTTTCCCACATAGCCTTGAAAGTAATCTTTATCACTTAAAGTAATGTGATCTTTGCAACCAAAAATCCTAACTAGCACATTCTCACAAACCATGCTCTCCCATTGTTGGGCCTTTTTTTTTTTTTAAGATTTTATTTATTTATTTGACAGGCTTCCCGCTGAACAGGGAGCCCGATGCAGGGCTCGATCCCAGGACCCTGGGATCAGGACCTGAGCCGAAGGCAGACGCTTAACGACTGAGCCACCCAGGTGCCCCTGGTGAACTGAAACTTTTATCATATGAATATTTCTGTTTATCTCAATAATTTTTTTCATTAAAGTCTATTTTACTTAACATTTAAAAATGGGGGGCGCCTGGGTGGCTCAGTCGGTTAAATGTCTGCCCTCAGCTCAGGTCATGACCCAGGATCCTGGGATTGAGCCTTGCATCGGGCTCCTTGCTCTGCAGGGACTTTGCTCCTCCCTTTGCCCTTCACCCAGCTTGTGCTCACTCTTGCTCTTTCTTAAATAAATAAATAAATAAATAAATAAATAAATAAATAAATCTTAAAAAAAAACATTTAAAATGCATCCTCACACAGAATAATATTATATATTCTACAAAGATTATAATTAATCAGGGATACATATCAAATATATTAAAGTGGTTGCCCATGGAAGGGAAGGAGATGCTAATGAGAGTCACAGATGAAAGGAGGAAAAGTAGAGGAGTCTCACACAGGCTGATGACGATAATGTGCTAAGAACTGAGATTATATATAATTAACACAACTTTTCACATCTGCCACCCAGAAAGTAAAGTATGAAAGAGAGAAAGACAGTGAGGTAGGAAGGATAGAAGGAAAAATGTAAGGCTAGAAAGATGGAAGAACAGACTATAGTTCAAAATTATTAATTTTTAAGGTGTCCAGGAGGATTTTCAGATGACTATTTTGAACTTAGAGGATGAGAAAGAGACACTTCTGCACATGGAGTTAAGATGAAGAGCATTTCGGGAAGAAGACACAAGAGGTGTACAGACATAGAGTAATGAGAGCACAGAGTCTGTTGGAGAGGAAAGGGGAGGACAATAATGAGAGATGAGTCCAGAAAGGTCAGTTAGCGCCGAAATGTTCAAGTGTTATGTTAAACTTTGTGCTATAGGTAAAAATATTTAAGACAGTAGTGTGGAGTGGTTTAAAAGCTCAGACTTAAATTAAAAAGACTTGGATTTGAATTTGAACTGTTCCACATGGCAGGTATATGACCTTGAGCAAGTTATATAATCTCAGTGAGACTCAGTTCTCATGAACATTTAAGTAATAATGATATTTGTCTTGGTGAGTTGTGAGAAATGAATAAATGCACATAAAGCTCTAAACACTGTACACGGGGATGCTTGGGTGGCTCAGTCAGTTACACGTTTGCCTTTGGCTCAGGTCATGATCCCAGGGTCCTGGGATCGAGTCCCACATTGGTCTCCTTGCTCAGCGGGGAGCCTGCTTCTCCGTCTGCCTGCCGCTCCCCCTGCTTGTGCGCTCTCTCTCTCTCTGACAAATAAATAAAATATATTTAATCCAAGCTGATTTCTTTTTTATTTATTTGACAGAGAGAGGGCTAGAGAGCACAAACAGGGGAAGCGGCAGAGGGAGAGGGAGAAGCAGACTCCCCGCTGAGCAGGGAGCCTGATGTGGGTCTCAATTCCAGGACCCTGAGATCATGACCTGAGCCAAAGGCAGACACCTAACTGACTGAGCCACCCAGGTGCTCCACAAATAAATAAAATCTTAAAAAAAAAAAATGAACCTGGCACAGAGTAAATATTCAGGACGAATTATTACTATTACTTGTATTATTATTATTATTATCTTTGTCATCATCATCATCACTGTCCTCATCATGTTTATTATTTGAACCAGAGAATTACCTGTATTTTAGACAGATTACTCTGGTAATAATATGAAGGTTGATTTGGAAGGACTGAGAGTAAGAACAGATAACACATAAAAGTGAGCTGCCGTAGTCTAGGTAAGGGATAATAAGGATCTAAGTGTTGCTAGAGAGTAATATTTCAGGAAGTAAAGTTCACGGGTCTTTTATATACCCCTTATGCACCACTTCAAATCCTCGTAGCTACAGTGGTAGTGACCAATTCTGTGCAGGTTTCATCTACCTTCATATCAAGGTGCAACTGGGCAGCACTTCATTTTTTTTAAGATTTATTTATTTACTTTAGAGAGAGAGAATGTGTGGGTGGGAAGAGAGAGAGAGTCTTAAGCAGACTCCCCGCTGAGCGTGGAGCCCAACTTGGGGCTCAATCCCACGACCCTGAGATCATGACCTGAGCTGAAACCAAGAGTCGGACACTTAACCTTAACCAATTGCACCACCCAGGCTCCCTGTCAGCCCTTCATTTCAAGCCTGTAATTTACCTCTCACTTCCTGCCCTAGGACTTCTCTAATCCCGTCGTGGGATCTGAGGGCACCTGCTTGGGTATTTGCACATGTGTAACCCTGAAGTGCCCAGGCAGGTTTCAGCCTTGTGGGGCAACACTTAACCAATGAGAACAGGAATGGACAAATGCTCCCCCTCTCTTCCCTTAGGTGGACAGTCCTGAGCTACATTTCAAATAATTCCTCAGATGGCCTCCCAGGATCTAGCAACCTGTTGTCCAGAACAGTGGCTAACTCTATAGCTGGTCTCTGTCTTGACTTCTGCCTCTTTCCTTGTTCTAACTCAAGTTGTCCCTCACTTCTGCCCTCCAGAATCACACTCTAAAATGAACACGTAAGCTTTTGTCTCGGGGTCTGCTATTGGGGCAACCCAGGCTAAGAGCATTGATACAGAAAATGGTCTTAGAAAGCAGACCCTTGGGAAGGAATTGTATCACCTAATGAGGACTTCATTGTTACTGGTAACAGGTTTAGTTAGATGGGTGAGATGACCTCTGACCTGCCCTGGAATCCCATTTACCAAGAATCTCACCTATGTTTGATTGGGATGAGGTGTAGGTGAAGGGAAGTATTGGTATGTATACAGTGACTGTGGCACTTGAACAGCATAGGGCAATGATAACTATGAGATTGTGGTTGGAGTTCACTTTTGTTAGCATTGGTAGACTGGAATTAAAAAGGAAAAGGACAAACTCCTGTAAGCCAATTAACCACTCTAAGCTATGAAAGAGAGGGCCTCTACAATATAACCCCAAGCCTGTAAAAAATTGTAGCCTGTGTTGAAAATCAGGCCTAGGTCCTAATCATAAGGATAGTATTGCTTCAAAGACTCAACAGATCTCTTATGTCAAAGTCAGTCCCTGATAAAAAGTAGAACTCTGAGATCTAGGATAAAGATAATTAGATGGCTAAGCATGAGAATTTTGAACCCCTGGATTCTCCTAAATCCGCCAAGCTCGCAGAATCCAGAAGGAAGAAGTCCAGCTAGAAGTGGTCCTTCCCTTCACTTGAGGATCCTGCAAGATCTAATCTGAGGCAGATGTCTCATAAGATGACTCTTGTCCTTCTTAAGATCTACCCCTGCCACTCTTCATTGCTCCAGGCTAATCCTGGTAACTAGGGTTAGATCTCGGTACAGCCCTGGAAGGGAAATATCATTCCTGCTGCAAGAGAAAATCAATCATACACTAAGAATCATAGAAAATGGCTAATATGTCCCAACAGAAACCAAAGGAGTATATCTGGAGCATGTTAAAGCTTACTCTGCTGAGTAAGATATAAAGCTAAGTAGGTGAGAATTTATTAGCATGGAGGCACTCGCCCAAAATTCAGATTCAGTGTTCTGGCAAAAGCAACACCTGGAGCTGGTCCTAACACTCTGCCAGGAATGGCTCTTTTGAAGCTTGAACATAAGGAATGTATATCAACACATGAACACAGCTTCTAGTAATTAATAAGTGGCTATGGCTCTGTAGAAAGTAAGGACCAAAACCAGTTTGCCTTTAGTGGAAAAGACATTAATACCCATTTATTGCTTTGCCCCATGACTGTTTTATTTAAGTCTCCGGCTCTGTCCTCATATAGTCTGCAGTGAACTTGATCTCTTAAGAATATTCTACAGAAGGGCGCCTGGGTGGCTCAGTCGTTAAGCGTCTGCCTTCAGCTCAGGTCATGATCCCAGGGTCCTGGGATCGAGCCCCACATCGGGCTCCCTGCTCCGCAGGAAGTCTGCTTCTCCCTCTCCCCTCCCCCTGCTTGTGTCTCTCTCTGTCAAATAAATAAATAAAATCTTAAAAAAAAAAAAAGAATATTCTACAGAACATCACACGGGTCCAATATAGGTCATACTAATTGGACTTGGTGAACAGAAGTGATAAATACCCCCAAATACCCTAGTATTACATATGCAGACCAGAGAGTGAGAGATAAAACTCATGAAGACTTAAGGGACTACCACATTGGTGAAGTGTTTAGGGATCCAATGGTCTGTGGCATCCCTTAAAAGTTAAAGGACAAGGCACTTCACCTCTCACGAAGAAAGACAGCATTCTTTTGTGCTTGATGGACTTATTTCCATTATGAAAGCAGCCTATCCCACATTCGGGAATATTGTTTTATCCATTTATCAGATATCTAGGAAAGCTCCCAATTTTGAGTCAGACCAAGAGCAAAAGAGAGACCCTGCTGCAGAGAATGTCCAAGCAACAGAGAAAGCTGTCCTATGGGTCATATGACTCAGTAGATGTGATATGTCAGAGGGATCCATGGTAGGTAAAACCACTCTTGCAAGCTCTAAGGGAGAGTTGCCATATGTTGCTAGGGTTTTAGACCAGAGGTTGGAAAACTCTGGCTTGGGGGTCAGTCACTTCAACTTGTTTTGTTGTTTGGTTTTGATTTCAGTTTGTTTGGGTTTTGTTTTTTACACCTCACAAGCTAACAGTGGTTTTACATTTTTTAAAGGGATATTATAAAAAAGAATATGCAACAGAAATTATATGTTGTCTACAAAGTATAAAATATTTACTATCTGATCCTTTAAATAATTGCTTGAGAAACAGTTTCTAGTGTGTAACTGGGACCCAGTGGAGCCCAAGTGCTTTTCCATGGGACACTAGTGACCATGCAATCAGAGGTCCCAATGAAATGAACGGGTGTTACAAGATCTACCACGTCATAAGGTCAAGCATTCCAGGGGTGCCTGGCTGGCTCAACCAGTAGAACGTGTGACTCTTGATCTCAGGGTTGTGAGTTTGAGCCCTAATTAGGTATGGAGATTACTTTAAAATAAAATCTTAAAAAAAAAAGAAAGGTCAAGCATTCCGTTGTCCAATAGAAATGATAGATTTGGGATTGGGTCTAAGCAGGATGAGAAGGCATAAGTGAATTACGATAACAAGTGACCCAAACTCGTGTCTTACCTCCGTAGCACTGAAGCCTCTCTTTCAATTCACTTCAATGATGGGGGCAGGAAAGGTAGGCCTGGTTCACAGAAAGATCAGCTAATATGTTTGTCCTAATAAAAAATGGACTATGCTGAACCACAGCTCTACTCAAGGGTGACCTTAAAGAACCCGTTGGTGGTGAAGGAAAATTCTCCCACCAGGTGGAGTTGGTAACAGTACATTTGCTCATCACTTTATATGGCGGGATAAGTGGCTTGAGATAAGGATATATATGGACTCTAGGGGTAAATGTTTTATCTGGTTAATCAGGGTGCTGGAAAAAGAAACGTTGGAAGATGGGGACAAAGAGAACTGGGGAAGGTAAACAAGTGGACTTAAAGAAATAGGCACAAAGTGCGTAGATCTTTGTGCCTCATTATAATGTCCACCAGAGACTAAACATCACAAAAAAATGCTCTCAGAAACCAGGCAGGCAGGATGACTTGTCCAATGGTTGCCAGTCAGACTCTCTCCTTGGCCATCCCAGTGCTTAAACAATGGGCCTACTAATGGAGTGGCCATGATAGCAGCATGGGTCCAACATTATGGGTTCCTTCTAATCAAAGTTGATCTGGCTATTTTTACCTAATGTATGCCCAACCTGCCAGCAGAAGAGATGAATGCTGAGCCCTCAATATCACTCCATTCCTTGAGGAAACCAGTTGGACACTTGGTAGCAGATTGATTACATCAGATCCCTTCCTCCCTGGAGGGACAATTGGTTCTCATTGAGATTGACGAGGACTGCAGAAACAGAGCACTGATATGGACATAAAGCTGCTGTGCCTGCTGGGTGGTGAGTAATAAAGTCCTTTGCCTCTGACCTAGGAGTCTCATATCTTCTGTCAGCATCCCTATAACTGTGGCTTGCAAATACAGTTCTTTTTTTTTTTTTTTTAAGGTTATTTATTTATTTATTTTTGCGAGAGAGAGGGAGGGAGAGAGAGAGTGCATGCACAAGCAGGGGGAGGGGCAGAAGGAGAAGCAGACTCTCCACCAAGCGGGGTGCCCGATGGGAACTCCATCCCAGGACCCTGGGATCATGACCTGAGCCAAAGGCAGATGCTTAACCACTGAGCCACCCAGGTGCCCACAAATACAGTTTTTGACATATACCTATACAACCTGTGTGTGTGATTGGGCCTCACCTCACGCCTGAACCACAGGCCTCTCACTTCCTACCCAGGGCTTCTGTGATGCCATCTTACAGTATGCCCACAGAAACATGCTTGGCTCTTCTGCATGCACAACCTAGAAGTGCAGGAAGGTTAACAGTCTGGGAGGCAAATCCTATAAGAGCTGATTCTTCTCTCTTATTTTCTCTGGGTCAGGATGGTCCCAAGATACATTTCATAAATCTCATAGTCCCACAGGCCAGTCTCCCTTAGTAGGAGACAACTAAAACCTTTCCTTGTTGGCTCTTTCTCCTTCCTAGTTTTACTCCTCACTCCTGCTCTCTGGAATTATATTTCCAAATAAACTACTGGCATTATGGCCCGGGCTCTACTTTGGGGGAAACCCAGACTATAGCAATGCAACTTTAGATGTGGCGGCAAGACAACATAAAGTTCCTAAGCCTTAGTGATTGAAGGGTGGTAACACCATTAGAATAAACGTGCAGGGGTGCCTCAGTGGCTCAGTTGGTTAAGTGTCTGACTTCAGCTCAGGTCATGATCCTGGGGTCCTGGGATCGAGCCCCATGTTGGTCTCCCAGGGAGCCTGCTTCTCCCACTCCCTCTGCTGCTCCCCCTGCTTGTGCTCTCTCTGTCAAGTAAATAAATAAATAAAATCTTTTTAAAAAATAGAATAAACATGCAATGCAGTAAGAGGAACATGTTTGTTCCTGAAAATATTAATTTGAAATACTGGGTATATCCTTCCAATGCCCAGTTCACGGATGTGATGCTGACCTAGTCTCAAGTAAAAGACAGATCTTCCATTCAACTAACACATATTGAAAATCTACTGTGTGCCAACGAGTTTTGGCTCAATGCCATGTTCTTAAGGATAGTTGACACCATGAAAGGATTAAGATCTGAGAAATGGGGAGAAGATAAGCAACATATCAGGAGAAGGAAGAGTAAATAATTAAGGACCCATTCTGTGCATGTGTAGCTCTCCTAGGAAGGAAACATATATAATAGTCTTTGTATTTACTTCAAGGGACTCATAAAATCTAATAGAGATGATGTGTTTTTTTTGTTTGTTTTTTTTTTTAAGATTTTATTTATTTATTTGTCAGAGAGAGAGAGAGCACAAACAGGGAGAGGCAGCAGGCAGAAGGAGAAGCAGGCTCTCCGCTGAGCAGGGAGTCTGATGCGGGACTCGATCCCAGGACCCTGGGGATCATGACCTGAGCCGAAGGCAGGCGCTTACCCGACTGAGCCACCCAGGCATCCCTAGAGATGATGTTTTTATATAATACAGAGTTGTGAGTGAAAAATATTCTTAAAAGCAGTAGAAATGGGAGCTCCGAGGAGAGAGGGAGTCATCACTTGCAGCTGAGATAATAGGGATGGGTAGATGAAGGAGGGGGCATCTGAGCTGGACTCTGGATGCGTAGCACTGAAAGGCACAATAACAAGACTGAGGGCAGAACAATGCAAGCAGAGGAGATGACAAAGGCCCAGCAATGGGAGGGGCGCCTGGGTGGCTCAGTCGTTAAGCGTCAGACTCCCCACTGAGCCTTCGGCTCAGGTCATGATCCCAAGGTCCTGGGATTGAGCCCCGCATCCGGCTCCCTGCTCGGCAGAAGCCTGCTTCTCCCTCTCGCACTCCCCCTGCTTGTGTTCCCTCTCTCGCTGTGTCTCTCTCTGTCAAATAAATAAATAAAATCTTTAAAAAAAAAAAAAAGAAAAAAAAAGTTCACCAGGAAATAACATAGCCCCAAATATGGAATGTAAAAAACGTATTGACAGAATTATAAGACTAAATTTAGAAATCCACAATCATAGTTGATTTTTATTTTTAAAAATTTTTCAAGAAACAAAGAGGACTTTGGGGCGCCTGGGTGGCTCAGTCAGTTAAGCGTCTGCCTTCGGCTTAGGTCATGATCCCAGGGTCCTGGGATCGGGCCCCACATCGGGGTCCTTGCTCAGCAGGGAGCCTGCTTCTCCCGTGCCTGCCGTTCCCCCTGCTTGTGCTTGCCCTCTGTCTCTCTCTCGTGCTCTCTCATTGTCAAATAAATAAATAAAATCTTTAAAAAAAAAAAAGAAACAAAGAGGACTTAGAAAAAGGAGAGGGATTAGGGATGTTATATTGTGTCCCCCCAATATTCCTATGTTGAAGCTCTATAGGTACCTCAGAATGTGACTATATTTGCAGATAGGGCCTTAAAAGAGGAAAAGTTAAAATGAAACCATTAGGGTGGGCCCTCATCCAGGCTGACTGGTGTCCTTATTAGAAGAGGAGATTAGGACTACAAAAAGAGATGCAAGGGAAGCATATACACAGAGGAAACACTATGTGGGGATACAGTGAGAAGGCAGCCATCTGCGAGCCAAGGAGAGAATCCTTGGAACAAACTAACCCTGCTGACTTCTTTTTTTTTTCTTTAAATAATCTCTACACTCAACCAGAGATCAAAAGTTGCATGCTCCTCCTGACTCAGCCAGCCAGGAGCCCACCCTGCTGACATCTTGATCTTGGACTTCTAGACTCCAGAACTGTGAGAGAATACATTTCTATTATTAAAAAAAATAACAAGGGGGGGGGTGCCTGGGTGGCTCAGTCATTAAGCGTCTACCTTCAGCTCAGGTCATGATCCCAGGGTCCTGGCATCTAGCCCCGCATCGGGCTCCCTGCTCGGCGGGAAGTCTGCTTCTCCCTTTCCCACTCCTCCTGCTTGTGTTCCCGCACTCGCTGTCTCTCTGTCAAATAAATAAATAAAATCTTTTTAAAAAAGTGACAATGTGGTATATTTTTTCATTATTTTTTATTTTATTTTATTTTTTTATTTATTTTTTTTTTTAAAGATTTTTTATTTATTTATTTGAGAGAGACAGAATGAGGGAGAGCAAGCACATGAGAGGGGGGAGGGTCAGAGGGAGAAGCAGACTCCCTGCCGAGCAGGGAGCCCAATGCGGGACTCGATCCAGGGACTCCAGGATCATGACCTGAGCCGAAGGCAGTTGCTTAACCAACTGAGCCACCCAGGCGCCCTATTTTTTATTTTATATATATATATATTTATTTATTTTAAGTAGGCTCCACAGGTATGGAGCCCAATACAGAGCTTGAACCCAGGACCCTGAGATCAAGACCTGAGCTGAGATCAAGAGTCAGACACTCAACCAACTGAGCCACCCAGCCGCCCCTCATTAGTATTATTATTTTTAACTTTTTACTTTGAAAGAATTGCAAACTTTATGGGAAGGATCCAAGAATTCTCATATACCCTTTTACCTTGATTTTCCAAACGTTAAAATTTTACCACATTTGCTTTATCATTCTCTTTGCATATATTTTTCAAAAAGTTTGAGATTAAGTTGCAGACATGATACCCCTTTACTGCTAAATTCTTCCATGTATATTTCCTGAAAGCACATTAGACATCTTTGAGGGTTTGTTTTTAAATTTTAAGATGAATCTAGCGTCAGTTTTTCTTTAAGACATGATTCTTGGGACACGTGGGTGGCTCAGTTGGTTAAGTGCATGCCTTCAGCTCAGGTCATGATTCCAGGGTCCTGGGAACAGGTTCAGCATCGGTCTCCTTGCTCAGGGGGAGCCTGCTTTTCCCTCTGCCTGCTTCTCTCTCAGCCTGCCTCCCCCGCTGCTTGTGCTCTCTCTCTCTCTCTGTCTGACAAATAAATAAAATCTTTTTTAAAAATGACACTCTTTGCACTGCTCATGAGAGTATAAACTGGTTTAACTATTTTGGAAAATAATGTTAGTACTTCACAAAGTTAAATAATGCTTACACACTATAAGGCTATACTCCCAGTCCGAAGGTTTATATTTCAGAGTTTATTCTTCATGGCTTTTTGTTGTTGTAGGGGGAAGTAGGAGGTAACCCAGATATCTATCACTAGAGCACTGGAAAAGATAAAAGTAGTAAATTCACACCGTGGAACACCATGCTGCAGTTAAAAGCAACAATCTCTATGTATTTATCCATAGCAATAGGAACAGATCTTTGAAAACACACTGTTGTGTGAAAAAGGAAGCAACTCAATGAAATTTATAGCATAATGACATTGATATAAATTACAAGCCCATACACATGCCACTTCTAATCATAATGGCGTAACTACAGGAATAGACCTCTCTGTAAGCAACTATAAAATTGGACAGAATATATGAGGTATTGATTTTTGGGTAAAGGAAAAGAAAAAGACAGTGTAAGACTGTGACCCCTGAGAGAAAAGGAACTTACAAAGTGAGCCCCATGATTGTCCATTTACCTGTCTGAGAATAATTCTTTTTTTTTTTTTTAAGATTTTATTTATTTATTCGACAGAGAGCACAAGTAGGCAGAGTGGCAGGCAGAGGGAGAGGGAGAAGCAGGCTCTCCGCTGAACAGGGAGCCAGACGTGGGGCTCGATCCCAGACCCCAGGATCATGACCCAAGCCGAAGGCAGTTGCTTAAACGACTGAGCCACCCAGGCGCCCCTGTCTGAGAATAATTCTTACCTAGAGTTGGCAGAACCTGGCCGATCTGAGGGAGGCAAAGATCAGAGTTCAAGACAGGGGAAATTACTAGAATATTTGGAGTGAAATTGCATGGAGGAGGGAGCTTTATAGAGATGATCCCTGGAAGTCTGTGTAGTGGTCTCCCATTAGAACATGGCTAATGGTTGTACACACACACTGTGAGACCACTGAAGTCTTGCCAGATAGAAGCCCCTAGGATCTTGAGAATTGAACAGAGATACTAGAGATCAAGCAGTCTGGAGGTCACTGGAGTTTTAGCCCTGACAAAGTGGAGAAATCTCATTAATACCCCTGGGCTTCAGTTGAAACACTAGAAAGGCTATGCATTCTTTTCTTTTCTTTTTTTTTTAAGATTTTATTTATTTATTTGTCAGAGAAAGAGAGAGAGCACAAGCAGGGGGAGAGGCAGGCTGAGGGAGAAGCAGGCAGAGGGAGAAGCAGGCTCCCCGCTGAGCAAGGAGCCCAATGTGGGACTCGATCCCAGGACCTTGGGATCATGACCTGAGCTGAAGGCAGATACTTAACAACTGAGCCACCCAGGCACACCAAGAGTGCCAATTTTGTAACATACTTGTAAATACTGCGTATCATACAGCTTTATCTTTTTTGGTCATTCTAACAGAATAAAAATGGTATCTCATTGTTTCATGATTCACTAATTACTAGTGATCTCGATCATTTCTTTATGTCCCATTTTGTAACTCAAGCCTCCCCTTCTATGAATTGCTTTTTAATGACATTTTCCCATTTTTCTTTTGGGTCTTATTTCTATGGATTTTTAGAAATTCCACACATATATTCAATAACAATCCTCTGTGGGTTTTAAATGTGGTAAATATCGTTAGAGAGTCTGCCATTTATCTATTGACCTTGTCTATGTTATCTTTTATTGGACAGAAATCCTTAGTTTCATTTTGACACATTTTTCGTTTTGAGTTTCAAAAACCTTTCCCTTTCTCTAAGTAAAAAAAAAAAATCTCTTACACTTCTTCTATTAGTTGGAATTGTGCTTTTCAAAATGATGTCTTTGATCTTTCTGGGATCCACTTATGTATATGATGTGAGGTAGGGAACCAGTTTTATTTCTTTCCTTATAAAGGGCCAGTTTTTCCAAAACTACCCACTACACAACGTGTACTCTCCCCATTACTTTGGAGTGTCCACTTTGTCATATATGAAATCCCCATTTATATAAGGATTCAATTTATAGCTTTTGGTTCTGTTCTGTTCCTATTTGCCTGTTTCTGAGCAAGTGACATTGTTGTATGTTTTTAATTACTATGATTTTATGGTATATCAATATGGTGTTATAGTGAATTATATCTTATTTCCTATTATCTTTTCTAGTTGGTTGTGGTTGATGTAGGCAAATGCTACTGATTGTTTCTTTTAAAAATTTTTATTGAGGTATAACATATATAATGGAGTACACAAATCTTAAGAGCTAGGTAATTTTTGCATGTGTGTGTATATAACAGTTGTAACCACTATCCAGACAAATAGAAAACATTTCCATTATCCCAGAAGTTTCCTTGTGCCCTATCTCTGTTAGTGTCTCCTCCAGGGGTAGATGCTATTCTGACACCATTGATTAAATTTGCATGTTTTTGAATTTAATATAATTGGAGTCATATAATATATACTGTTTTGTGTGTGACTTCTTTCATTCAACATTGTCAGGGAGACTCATCCATGTTGTGTGCATATCAATGGTCTGTCCTTTTTCATTGCAGTGTAACATTCCATTGTATGAATTTATTTATTCATTCTATTAATGGATATTTGGGTCATTTCCAGTTCTGAGCAATTACAAGGAAAACTGCCATAACCGTTGTCATGCCTGTCTTTTGATGGGCATAAGCACTAATTGTTTATGGTATAATCTAGGGTCACACGTATGCTTAGTTTTAGTAGGTGCTGCCAAACATTTTTCCGAAGTGATTGTACCACATTACACTCCACCTACAGAGCATGAGAGTTCTAGTTGTTCCACATCTTAATCAACCCTTTGTATTGTCAATCATTTAATTTTAGATGTTCTTTGGTGAGTAATGCTACTAATGGTGGTTTTAATTTGCATTTCTTTGATGGTTAATGATGTTGAACACCTTTTTATATGTTTATTGTCCATTTTGTTTTTCTCTTTAGTGAGATGTCTATTTAAGTCTTTTGTATATTTTTTAAGATTTTATTTTTTAAAGACTTTATCCATCCATCTGAAAGAGAGAGAGAGATGGAGATAGCGAGACGGAGCATGAATAGGGGGTAGGGAGAGGGAGAAGCAGGCTCCCCGCTGAGCAGGGAGCCCTACGTGAGGCTTGATCCCAGGACCCTGGGATCATGACCTGAGCCAAAGGCAGACGCTCAACCGACTGAGTCACCCAGGTGCCCCTAAGATTTTATTTTTAAGTAATCTCTATACCCAACATGGGGCTTGAACTTGCAACCCTAAGATCAAGAGTCAAAAGCTCCACTGACTAAGCCAGCCAGGCACCACAATCTTTTGTACATTTTTAAATCAAGTTTCCTGTCTTTTTTTTTTTTTTTTTAAAAACTGATTTGTAGGAATTCTTTATATGTTCTGGATATAAGTCCTTACTTAGATTTATGTATCTTATTAGCTTGCCACTATTTATTTATTTATTTGTGTTTAAAAAAAAAATTTTTTTTTAAGTAATCTCTACACCCAACATGGGGCTCGAACTCACAACCTGGAGATCAAGAGTCACATGCTCCACCAACTAAGCCAGCCAGGTGCCCCAATTTATTTGTTATTTGTTATTTTTATTTTTTTAAAAAGATTTTATTTATTGGGCGCCTGGGTGGCTCAGTTGGTTAAGCGACTGCCTTCAGCTCAGGTCATGATCCTGGAGTCCCGGGATCGAGTCCCACATCAGGCTCCCTGCTCAGCAGGGGGTCTGCTTCTCCCTCTGACCCTCTTCCCTCTCGTGCTCTCTGTCTCTCATTCTCTCTCAAATAAATAAATAAAAAATCTTTAAAAAAAAAAAAAGATTTTATTTATTTATTTGTCAGAGATAGAGAGAGACAGAGAGACAGAGAGAGGGAGCACAAGCAGGGGAAGCGGCAGGCAGAGGGAGAAGCAGGCTCCCCACGGAGCAGGGAGCCCAGGGCGGGACTCGATCCCAGGACCCTGGGATCATGACCTGAGCTGAAGGCAGAGGCTTTAATCAACTGAGCTACCCAGGCATCCCTATTTGTTATTTTTAAATAATAATTTTATTTTAAAATAGCTGTAGATTTGCAGAATTATTGCAAAGATAGTACAGAAATTTCCCCTATACCTCACACCCGGT
This sequence comes from Halichoerus grypus, assembly GCF_964656455.1. Classification (NCBI taxonomy): domain Eukaryota; kingdom Metazoa; phylum Chordata; class Mammalia; order Carnivora; family Phocidae; genus Halichoerus; species Halichoerus grypus. Next base: position 46,490,664 of record NC_135722.1, on the reverse strand, counting down.
TTCCCCTATTATTATTATTTTTTTAAGATTTGTTTATTTGAGTGAGAGAGAAGGAGCACGTGCAAACCTGGGGGAGGGGCAGAGGGAAATGGAGAGAATCTTCAGGCAGACTCCCCACTGAGCACATAGTCCGATGCAGGGCTGGATCCCAGGACCCTGAGATTATGACCCAAGTCCAGATCAAGAGTTGGATGCTCAACTGACTAAGATGCCCCAAGTATAGATGTCAATAATAGGGGAAACTTGGGACACCTTAGCTATTTACCAGAGAAATGAAAACATATATCCACACTAATATAGATGTCACAATTATATAATTGTCACAATTATTAAACCACTACTGATACATTATTATTAACTAAAGTCCATACTTTATTTGGATGTCCAGTTTTTTCCTAATGTCTTTTTTTCCTTATAGGATCCCACCTAGGATACTGAATGGCATTTAACATTTATATCTACTTAGACTTCTCCTGGTTATGATATCTTTTTTTTTATATTTATATGAGAGAGAGACAGAGAGAGCACGAGCAGGGGGGAGGGGCAGAGGGAGAGGGAGAGAATCCTCAAGCAGGCTCTCTGCTGAGCTCGGAGCCCGAGGCAGGGCTTAATCCCAGGATTGTTTGAGATCATGACTTGAGCCGAAGTCAGACACTTAACCGACTGAGCCACCCAGGCACCCCTATGACATCTATTTTTTTAAACCTTTTTATTATTATTATTTTTTAAGCCTTTTTATTATTACGCAATATAGATTCACAGGAGATTGCAAAGATAGTACAGAGAAACTGTGGAAAACAGTATGGAGAGTCTTTAAAAAATTGAAAATAGAATTACCATATGATCTAGTAATTCCACTACCGGGTATTTACCCAAAGAATATGAGACACTAATTTTAAAGATCTTTATTTATTTACTTGTCAGAGAGAGAGAGAGCACAAGCAGGGGGAGTGGCAGGCGGAGGGAGAAGCAGGCTCCCCACTGATCAGGGAGCCCGATGCGGGACTTGATTCCAGGACCCTGGGATCACGACCTGAGACGAAGGCAGACACTTAATGACTGAGCCACCCAGGCGCCCCCCGAGAACACTAATTTTAAAAGATATATGCACCCTTATGTTTTTTGTTTTTCGTTTTGTTTTTTAAATATTTATTTAGTTATTTGTCAGAGTGAGAGAGAGAGAGAGAGAGAGCACAAGCAGAAGGCACCTTTGGCAGTTTCTTATAAAGTTACATATACACTTAACAATACAAATCAACCATTCCATTCTTAGCTATTTACCAGAGAAATGAAAACATATGTCCAGGGGCGCCTGGGTGGCTCAGTTGTTAGGCGTCTGCCTTCGGCTCGGGTCATGGTCCCAGGGTCCTGGGATCGAGCCCTACATCGGGCTCCCTGCTCCGCGGGAAGCCTGCTTCTCCCTCTCCCACTCCTCCTGCTTGTGTTCCCTCTCTCGCTGTGTCTCTCTCTGTCAAATAAATAAATAAATCTTTAAAAAAAAAAAAAGAAAGCATATATCCACACTCAGATTTGTACACGAATGTACATATCAGCTTAATACACAATAGTGAAAAACTCTAAATGACCCGCATGTCCACCAACAGATGAATGGATAATTGTTGTATATCAGGTAACAGACTGCCATTTAGCAACAAGGAGGGAACTACTGATACCCTCAACATCATGGAATAAAAACCAGACACAAAACGTACTTACTGCATGATTCCATTTATATGAAACAGTAGGAAAGGCAAATCTAATTGATAGTGATAGAAAGTACATCAGTGGGCGTATGTGGCACAGAGCTGAACACATAAGGATTAACTGAAAGGGCTGATGGAGATAATCTATATGTTGATTGTGTGAGTGTGACGTGAGTGTATAACTTTGTGAACCCTCATTGAACTTTACGTAAATTATACTTTGATGAAGTTGATCTTTAAAATAGTTTATATGGTTTAGGGCATGAACTCCAATTTTGTGTAAGTCAGTGTGTTTAAAAAAATGCAATAAGGAATGGTCTTCATTTGACAGTTTCAGTATGAGATTGTCTTTTACCTTTTCTTGCACATACTAAGCTTTACACACATACATACCAAGCTGCTGAACGTGCAGAATTATAGCTGCTACGAAGGATGCTCTGCAGAAAGTCCTCATTTCGTCACCTTCTATTAACTCTCCTTCCTTGCCCTCTTACTTTCCTTTCTCCTCAGCCTTTCCCTTAAAATACCAATAACAATTTACTTTTGTTCTGAGCTTTATAATTACAAAGCACTTCCCAACCTCATTTTTTTTTTAAGATTTTATCCAAGATTTGACAGAGAGAGAGAGACAGTGAGAGAGGTAACACCAGCAGGGGAATGGGAGAGGGAGAAGCAGGCTTTCCGCTGAGCAAGGAGCCTGATGCTGGGATCATGACCGGAGCCTAAGGCAGACGCTTAACGACTGAGCCACCCAGGTGCCCCTCCCAACCTCATTTGATTCTCAGAATAATTTTGGGAGCCTGGGTAGGATTATTTACTCATTTCACAGGTGGAAACAAAAAATGAGGGCCAGTGAGATAAAAGCTTTACTAGCGGCAGCACAGTTTGTACATGCCTCAGAACATAATCAATCCCTCTTTTTTTAGCTTCCTTGTCGTTTTTTTTTTAAGCCCCACTTTATTTTTTCCCCCCATTGTGGTCCCAGGAGTGAGCAGACACCTAGGAAAGGATATTGCACAGGAAAGCTTGTTTTATTTATTTATTTTTAAAGTAAACTCTACCCCCAGTGTCAGGCTTGAACTCACCACCCCAAGATCAAGAGTATCATGCTCTACTGACTGAGCCAGCCAGGCACCCTAACCCCTCCATTTTGAATTGTTTAGAGTAAAAATCTTACCAAGGTGTAAAAATGAATTTCACTTAGTTACAACTATAATGATTACCATTATTGAAAAAAACTAAATTTCATGAGAAATTTTGTCTAAAATGTTGGGATATCTGAAATAGACCTAACATAGGCTATATAGGATGTGGGGCTTCAGTAATTATGGAATGTCTTGACAAAAATCCAATCACCTCAGACAGATCAGTCTAGGTCTTAAGATACCTTTGGGTGCTAAATATTTATCATCAAGGCCTTATCACTGATGTTCACCCACAAAAGCCTCCAATGGAGGTTTGTAAAGGGAGAATTGATTCTTTTTGTTCCCTTATATTATAGCTGTATGGTCACTCCCTGAAACCTCCTTTCCTTTCATACCTGCAGAGGACATGTTTTTTTTGTTGTTGTTTGTTTGAACAACAGAACCATCATTTATAAGATTAGGTAACCGAGTCACCCCTGCATTGTTCCTTATCTCTATTTTGTCCAATTCCATTCCAGCTCAAAATCAGCTCTGAAACCTTGTATTTTATAGTTTTCTGAATTCCTCAGACTAATCTTGCCCAAGAAGGCATTATATCTATATTGGCTATAGGGGTACTAGGAATTGGGATTGAGTGAGGAGATACAAAGTTTATCTATTTATGTTTATACTGGCCTAGTGTAGCACGTTTTTCTTTAATCTTCACACATTTATTTATTGACCATATGTTCATTTCTGTGTTTGCCACAAAGAGATAGACAATGGTCCCTGCCCTGGAGGAGCTCACATCTAAATTTCCAGTCATATAAGTCACATTCTCTGTGTCACTGGCTTGACAAAAAGTAAACCTACAAATAAGTTGGGTGTACTAATCACCCCGCAGCTAAGCTTCTGACAGGTCCTGGAGCCAAGTTCCGTGTGTGGATAAAGGAAGGAACTCTGGCTCCCCAGATGGTATCTAGCATCCTATGAGCTCTATTCTCTCTGAAGCATGAGACACAGGCCCCACTCCAGCTTTAGCTCTGCAAAACTTACTGGTTCCCAGTTCCCAGTACTGAAGGGTAAAAACCGTATTTCCTGCCACCACTTCTCCCTTTCGGTTTCAGGGAAAGGGAATTAACATTTTTGGAGCACCTTTTATGTGTCAGGTCTTCTACATATATTGTATGATGCTATAATTGTCACAATTTCATAGTGTACAAGTCAATTCTGGAATCTAAAATAGATATGTAGTAGTGCAAAGAGGACTGGCGTAGGAATCATGAAGATTGAGGTTTCAATTCTGACTCAGCCACCAAGTCATCACTAGTTCATTCATTCCTTTCTTCATTTATTCACTAAAATATTTATTGAACTCTTAGCAGACATTTAAGCTTCATGGTAGGAGATAAGGATACAAAAGTGAATAAAACATAATCCTTATTTTTAAGGCTCTCACAATTGAGGGATGGAAGGAGAGAGGAAATTCTTTTTTTTTTAAAGTTTATTTATTTTTATTTTTATTTCTTTTAAAGGTTTTATTTATTTATTTGACAGAAAGAGACACAGTGAGAAAAGGAACACAAGCAGGGGGAGTGGGAGAGGGAGAAGCAGGCTTCCCGCTGGGCGGGGAGCCTGATGTGAGACTCGATCCCAGGATCCTGGGATCATGACCCAAGCCAAAGGCAGACGCTTAATGACTGAGCCACCCAGGTGCCCCAAAAGTTTATTTTTAAGGAATCTCTAGGTGTAGACCCAATGTGGGGCTCAAACTCAGGACCCCAAGATCAATAGTTCATGACCCCAAGATCAAGAGTCACATGCTCTTCCTACTGAGCCAGTTAGAAGCCCCAAGGAGAGGAAATTCTTAAACAGATTGTATCAGTACACTGATAGAGCTAACAACAGGTTATATTATGGAAATTTTATGATCTTTCACAATTTAAGTAGCTTATGTGAGCCTTGGGTTCTTCATTTGTAAATTGGGAATAATTATATAAACCTCACTTCCAGACCCAATGGTTGGCATATAAGAGATATTAATATTGCAAAGTCCACTATTCCAGGGGAAGACTTTCATGCCCCCTTTCTCCTTTCTGCAAACTGAAAACAGTAAGTGATCTTTTAAGAAGTTGCATTTGAAGATTTGTGATTCATTTTAAGTAAATATGTTTACATAACTATTACAGCGATGACAAATATAAAAGGAAATTACTCAAAATCTCACCATCCTAGAAAATCAATTGATTCCTTTTGCCAGCTTTGTTTCCCAGGTTTTGTCCATGTTACAAAGCCATAGCCTCACATAACTGTTTTTGTGTTGTTACAATGTATATAATATTTGTAATTTTTAATGGCTGTGAAATATTTAATTGATTGAATTCTTTCAATTTGCTTAAAAATCCTCATATTGACATTTCTCTTGAAAGGCAGAGTGATTCAGTGAAGAGAATGAAAACTTTCAAAACAGAAGCCTCCTAGGATTTGAAATCGTAGGTCAGCTTCTTACTAAGTGAACTTGGGCAAGTTATTTAACCTTTCTGAAACTGTTTCTGTAACTGTTTTAAAGAAGGTGGGATTCTAATAGGGATTATGTCTTATTCTGCATTTACAGGTGATTTATATAAAATTCCTACCAAAATTTGGATACTCAATAAAAACCCTATTTTTAGTATTTGGTAATCATAAATATGTAATGTTATAATACCTGTTACACATAAAGCTCATTTAATCTTTTGTGTCATTTCCTTAGGATAAAGTCTCATGAATGGGAATTCTTGGGGCAAAGATTATGAACATTTTTATGGCATTTAGAAACACATCTCAAACTGCTTTTCAAAAGATTACCCTCAATTACAAAGCTACTAGCAATGGATCGCATCACACATTGCATCAGATTCGCCTCTCGGTCACCATGGGTATATGGGTATATAATTATGGGAAATGTTTTACGTTTGATTGTTTTAATTTTTTCCTGTGCAGTTTGAACATTTTTCCTTTTTTGAAAAGCAGGATTTGTCAGTAGGAGCGACAGTTCAGGGACACGTGGGCTGCGGAAAGCTCTCGCGGACTACATCTCCCAAGGTGCCCCGCGCGCGCGCCGACAGGAAGTGGCTGGAGCATCTCCCGCCTCCACGCCGAGGCGAAGAGGTTCTATCCGGGGCCTTGGCGCTTCTCTTTCCTTTCGCGCCGGTTGCCGCTGCGGAGCGCGGTGGGTCCATGTGCGCAGTGAGCGGCGCTATTCCTGGCCCAGTAGCACCCGAGCCCCGGGTTTGACCGAGTCCGCGCTACGATGGACCCCAACACCATTATCGAGGCCCTGCGGGGCACCATGGACCCAGCCCTGCGTGAGGCCGCGGAGCGCCAGCTCAATGAAGTAAGGACGCCGGGTGGGCGGCTGACTGTGGCAGGCCGAGCCCTCTGGGCCTGGCCAGAGGCGCGGACGGCGTCGCTGAGGGGCCCAACTGGAGGGGTGGGGCGGGGACCTGACTGCGAGTGCCACGCCAGGGCGCCTCAGGCTGCTGCGGTGGTGGTGGCGGCCAAGGCAGCCTTTGCGTCGGATCCTGAGCTGGGCCTCTGGCTGCGGTCAAGGCATGAAGAGCCGGCTGAGGCGAGGCGGGCGTGACGGGCTGGACACATGGCTGGCTCGGGTGGCCGGCCGCCCTCTGGCTCATTCCCAGCTCGTTCCTCGCGCCCAGAAGGGGGCGAAACTCACTGGGAGGTTTTTCAGACGTTTCCGGGAGCAGTCTCGCTGGCGCCGGGTTCGGAGGGGCTCCTGGGAATGCAGAGCTGGTCCTTTGGGGGCTGCGCCTGTCAGGTTGTCACTTCACTGGGCTGATCGGTGATCTGCACAACTTTATTCTCTGCGACTGAGCGGCTAGGGAAAGCTTTCAGAGGCAAGCCCCCGCCTCTTTGGCAGGGCGAGGGTAGATTCACTGTTCTACTCGCTAATGCCTCAGCGGGGAGGCAGGGCGATGTGTAGTAGAAAGTGTCAGGTGAAGTGCACCCTTCTAGGTAGAGCTGAACCACTAATTTTCTTGACTGACCTTGGGCAAGTCGCTTAATCTTTTGATGCTGAGTTTCTCCCATTCATAAAATTAGGCCACAGGGTTGCTGTGACAGTCAAGTGAGACAGTGTAAGGCAGGGTGCCTTGAAACGTGCCAAGTTCCTTATCAACTCGCGGAGGATTGGTTCCCTTTTTCCCCTTTATTTTCGGGGGACCACCCTTTGGAAAACAGCCTTAATATGTGGGTATATTATTGTGCTATCTTCAGTTTCATTGTTTGTTTCTAAATTTCTGTAACTTTTTATATTTTAGTGAGTATTTTAAAGGCTTCTTAAAAGGACCCCTGTAATTTCCTATGCCAGTTAATAATTGTCTTTTGGTATCCCACTGAGTCTGCAAGCTTTAGGGAAGTTAAGTGTACATTTATTTTTAAACGGAAAAAGAAGTCCCTCTTTAAAGTAGAAATTCAGTTATTTTATGCTCCTCTTAGCTGATAGGAAACTCATTTAAAGACATTATTTATATTGACTTTACAGAAGCCACAGGAGTATTCCTAATTGGACATCTTCAATGTACAATGCTCTTTTTAGAGATCTCTGCCCTCAAGGAACTTACATTTTAAGAAGACTACCCACAAAGTTTAGACAAATTAAGTGTAAAATTATTTTAAAATAAAAAAGTTAATCTTATATATATAAATGCAACCGTTATTAGATCATACAAGAGTGATGTTCAAAAAATTTTTTTAAAGATTTTATGATTAAGTAACCTCTGCACCCAAGGTGGGGCTCCATCCCACCACCCCAAGATCATAAGTCCCATGCTCCACCCACTGAGCCAGCCAGGCCCCAACCCCTCACCACCCATGCTCAAATTTTTAGGCTCAAAGTCACCTTGGGAGGAGTTTAGATTTCTTTTAGATATAAAATAATGCGCTGAAACAAATTCCCATTTTGAACCATTATGAAACTATGGAGGGAGTTACGGATCACTTTTTATTTTGATTTGTTTTGTGATAGACACAGGTTAAGATGAACATTATTTTGTTTATGAAGTATTAATACATGTGTAAGTTTAGGCACCCTAAAAGTTTAGTTATGGTGATTTCTACCATGATTTTATTTTTTATTTTTTTAAACATTTTATTTATTTGACAGAGAGAGACACGGTGAGAGAGGGAAGACAAGCAGGGGGAGTGGGAGAGGGAGAAGCAGGCTTCCTGCGGAGCAGGGAGTCCAATGAGGGGCTCAATCCCAGGACCCTGGGATCATGACCTGAGCCGAAGGCGGATGCTTAACGACTGAGCCACCCAGGCGCCCCTCTACCATGATTTTATTATTCTGACTAAATGTGCTGTGTGTAATTATTAATTTTAAAAATTATTTGAAAAAAAGAGTTGCTTCCCTTGTAGAAAAATTTGAAATTCATTCATTCTTCAAGCAGGTATTGAATGTCTAGTTATATACACTGACATCTTGTAATTGAGACCTGGGGTAAATATTTCACAAGCTGATTTTTAGAAGATGAATAATCAAAATAATATTCATAGCATTTTTTACTTAACTCTTAAGCTTCTGTTAGGGTTTTGGAATACTGTAGAATAGTGAACACTGCTTTTCTGTCAAAGAAAATTTGTGGTCTAGCCTGTATTTCTGTGATTGTTAGCTATTTACATTTTGCAAATTTCTTACAATTTTTCCACCTTAATTTTTTTGTAATTTTCCTAAGGTAACTTTTCTTAAAATATTTTCAGCTCTAGTCTTCATTCCATTTTAATGAAGTGCTTCTATTTGAATACTTAACTTGCTTTGACTTTTTTTGTGGCAAAACCTTGATTTAGGAAATAGATCCTAGATAAGTCTTGATGAAGAAGCTTGACTGTAGTAAGAATGAGGAAGTAACATTTTATTTCTGTCAGGCTCATCTCGCTTTGGGTAAGACAGGATGAAGCAGTCATTCCATACTGTTTTTATTCAGCTGAAATTATATTTTGGTTCATTTAGTTAAAAGAAAAAGATGATTGACATTTGAGTGAATCTCTTCAGTAAGTGAAGTAATCACTAACTGTAAAAATTGTAAATGTTACCAAAGTATTATAGTGCAGCTAGTTAAAAAACAAAGTGCTCTTGCCTCACAGTGATTGCACTTAACTGTTCCATCTGCTTGGATCCGCTTTTACTCAGTGATCTCCCAGACTTGATCTCTCACTTCTGTCATCGTTCAACCATCTCCGTATCACTGAGGAGTTCCCCTGACTGTAACACTCCAGACACTCTGCATCTCCCTTCATTTATTTTTCTCTGTAGCACTGGTTTATCATACATATTTTATTTATTCTCACTAGTATAATTTTTGAGTTTCACGAGGTGAGGAATTTTTGTCTTTTGTTACTACAATTCTTTGTCAGTATTAAGTTTTACTTAATTGTAGCAGATAATAATACAGGCTTTAGCTCTGTTACACCACCCTCAAATCAAGGATTTTTAGAGTATTTATATATTTTTAATATTACATATAGATAAAATTAAGAAAGTTCCATTAGACTGCTAGAGACCACAGTAAGGACTCTCTTTTTGGCAGATATTTTTGACAAATTAGGGCGCCTGGGTGGCTCAGTCAGTTAAGTGTCTGCCTTCAGTTCCAGTCATGATCCCAGGGTTCTGGGATCAACCCCTGCATTGGACTCCCTGCTCAGTGGGGAGTCTGCTTCTCCCTCTGCCTGCTGTTCCCCCTACTTGTGCCCCGCCTCAAGTAAATAAAATCTTTTTTTAAAAAAAAGATAAATTTTAGTATTCCCCACTGACTTACTCAGTAGCATAGCACGAATTTTGATCCTTTTTTTTTTCTAATTTCTGTTAACATTTTTTGATCACGTCGTCATTTCCCAATTTGAAATATCTTCATGTAACAAGCTTTGCCTCAAAGACTGGAGAAAACCAATAAAAAGTACAAGCTTTCTTGGAAACATAATTGAAAACCCCCTTAGTTACTTGATTTTTTTTTTTTTTTTTTAACCTTGAAGCGTTCTGTACTAGCTGGGGGATGTTATGAAAGTTATTTAACTTCTAAGCATCATTTTCCTTACGTACAAAATAGAAGTAGTAATAGTATGTATGTCATAGTGTCATGTGGGTTGAGTGAGATGATGCATGTAAAAAATTTAGGAAAGTATTTGGCATCTACTAAGTTCTCTCCAGGTTATTTGAATTACTGCGTAAGTGCCAATTGATTAACCCATCTACCATGCCATACATTTTATTTTCTGTCTCAGTCTAACTATAGTGTTGTATATTTCAGTGGAAAATGATCAGCACTAATGGAGAAGGAACACAAGTGCCTATTTGAACACTGAAATCATTAGTAGATAGCTTATTGTAACATGAAAATTGGCACAATTATAAGCACAGTGCCTGGCACACTGTGGACTCTCAGTAAATATTTGTTGTAGGCAAAGAGAAATAAGAACTTGTGTAATAAAAATGTCTTTCAGTCTTTAAAGTAGATTTGTGTACAGGAATCTCATTTGTCATTTAAATTATATGCTTTGAGATTAATTGACTTCTGTATATCTAGAAATAAGGTTTTAAAAAATTTGGTTTGGGGGCGCCTGGGTGGCTCAGTCAGTTAAGCGACTGCCTTCAGCTCAGGTCATGATCCCAGGGTCCTGGGATCAAACCCCGTGTTGGGCTCTCTGCTCAGCAGGAGAATCTGCTTCTCCCTTAACCTCTGCTCCTGACCCCGGTTGTGCTTTCTCGCTCTCATTCACTCTCAAATAAAGTCTTTAAAACAAAAAAACAAAAAAAAATTTTTTTTTTTGGAACTGTAAAATATATGACATTTGGTATTCATTCATTCAACATTAATTATGTTTCCAGAGACTGTTTGCTACTTCCTACTCTCACTCACTCAGAAATACTTGTTTCTTCATTTATAAGATAAAGTTAAGACATCTCTGAAGGTTTTTGGCAGATTACAATAGACATTAGTCTTTCTGCATTCTTCCTGCTTTCACTGTCCGTGTTCTTCAGTGGAAACCTTTCCATACAAAGCTTTGCTCATGCTGCCCACCTCTCCTCCTAAGCTCTTATCACCTAAAACTAAAAGTTTTCCTATTCACAGATCTCATTAATCCCATCTTAAATGCCATCTTTTCCTACTCTGACCTTCTGTGATACTTTGTAAACTGAAAGCTCACCTTTTTAACACCTAGTTTTATGTATTCTTCCTTAAATTTTAACTATTTTTATTTGAACTAGATGATTGCTGTCTCTTCTACTCTAAAAGTTCATGGACTTTGAACTTACCTCCATTGGGACTAGAATCTGTAGATGAAGACTTTTTTTTTTAATCTTGGAGTATTAGCTGAGAATGGACACTCAAACAACTAATTGTTTCTGATTGTTTTCAAATATTTTAAGAATATTTGCCTATCATATGGCAAATTCTGTCTTTATGCTGGGGATCCGATACTGTAGACAAGATAGAATCCTCTCTCTCATGAAGCTTACATTTGAACTGAAGTTTTAAATGTAATGTCAGTAGGGGCGCCTGGGTGGCTCAGTCAGTTAAGCATCTGCCTTAGGCTCGGGTCATGATCCCAGGGTCCTGGGATCGAGCCCCACATCGCATCAGGCTCCCTGCTCAGCGGGGAGTCTGCTTCTCCCTCTTCCTCTCCTGCCCCTCCACCCCCACTTGTGTGCTCTCTCTCTCACTCTCAAATAAATAAATTAAAATGTAATGTCAGGAAAAATTTTTTTGAAATGTTTATTTCGAAGAACGGTTCCCAATCTGTTTCTTTTTTTTTTTTTAATTTGAGAGAGAGAGACAGAGCAGGGGAGGGGCAGAGGGAGAGAGAATCTTAAGCCGACTCGAGCCTGACACCAGGTTCAATCTAATGACCCTGAGATCATGACTTGATCCGAAACCAAGAGTCAGGCACTTCAGCGACTGCACCACCCAGGCCCCCTTGGTTCATTTAATAGTAAATGTCTTTATGATAGGCACTGAGCTGAGTGGTTGATAGAAGAAATTCATGATTTCCTGCTTTTCTGGAGTTTCATAGTCACACAGCCCTCACAAATGCATGTGGTTGGGACTTTTATTTTATTTTTTATTTTTTTTAAAGATGGTTTTTTTTTAATGATTTTTATTTATTTATTTGTCAGAGAGAGAGAGAGCACAAGCGGGGGGAGCAGCAGAGGGAGAGCGAGAAGCAGGCTCCTCACGAGCAAGGAACCCGATGCGGGACTCAATCCCAGGACCCTGGGATCATGACCTGAGCCGAAGGCAGATGCTTAACGACTGAGCCACCCAGGCGTCCCTGGTTGGGACTTTTAATAGAGCTGTGTGTAAGTTTTGGATAAGGAGACTATTAAATCTGACTTTGCTTAAGGCAGATAGGATCTTAGCATCAGTATTCTTTCCCCTCTTATACTTGGCAGCAAGAAAAGTGCTCTAAGTAGAATTAGAAGGCTTACCTAGGAGCCTTTTAAACCTTCAGTTCCTAAGCTTAATGTGCTTTAAAATGGTTATATAGATAGAAAAGCTGCTCACGTGCTTTATGTGAAAAAGTAAGTGGACTTAGCTTTGCTAAGTTTCTTGATACTTTGTGTTTACCTTTTAAATTCATAAACTACCTAAGTCACTTCTAGGATTTTCACAGATGATTACAATTACTACTGTAAGTGATATATTTTATTTGTAAGTAGTGAATTTGATTTTGTTTTATTAAAGGACTTATGAAACGTTCAATTAATAAAAATGTTAGGTCTGGAAAGGTGCAAAATCATGGCATGTTTATAGTACAATTTGGCATGTCTAGAAATTCAGCAAAATATTTATGAGAATATAATGTATATTTTTGGAAGACAGACCATAGTTTGTGGTCTGAGCAGGTAACATTCCTTAATTAGGAATATCTCTAAGTAGATACTGTTTTGAATTTGGGAGAGGGAAAATCCCTGGATACTTTGGTTCTTACACAGGAAGTTATTCATTGACATAGCATGTGAAAGATCTGAAAGAAAGATATCACCATATTAATATTTATAAGAAAATTTCTTTTTCAGATATAGTAGATGTATATATTATTTTACTTACTGTTCGCTTCTGTCAGTGGCACATTAATGATGAGTTTGATTTAAAGTGGGTTTTTTCGGGCGCCTGGGTGGCTCAGTTGGTTAAGCGACTGCCTTCAGCTCAGGTCATGATCCCAGGGTCCTGGGATCGAGTCCCACATCGGGCTCCCGGCTCAGCGGGGAGCCTGCTTCTCCCTCTGACCCTCTCCTCTCTCATGCTGTTTCTCGCTCGCTCGATCTCTAATAAATAAATAAAATCTTTAAAAAAAATAAAATAAAAATAAAGTGGGTTTTTTCTTTTGGTTACCTAAAGTAATTTGTAATTAAGAAGTTATTTTAGGGGCGCCTGGGTGGCTCAGTCGTTAAGTGTCTGCCTTCGGCTCAGGTCATGATCCCAGGGTCCTGGGATCGAGCCCCGCATCGGGCTCCCTGCCCCGCTGGAAGCCTGCTTCTCCCTCTCCCACTCCCCCTGCTTGTGTTCCCTCTCTCGCTGTGTGTCTCTCTCTCTGTCAAATAAATAAATAAATAAATAAATAAATAAATAAAAGAAGTTATTTTAAACTCCTTGGTTGAAAATCATTTTAAGTATTAACCACTATTTAATGAAAAGCTGGAAGACATAATGAAGAGCCTCAAGCCTGGTCCTGATTCTATCACTATGATAATTTAACCTCACTATGCCTAATATTTCATGTAGATGAAATAGGGATAGTATTTGTCAAATTCTTCTTCTTTTTTTTTTTTTAAGATTTATTTGTTTGAGAAGAGAGCGCGCGGGAAGTGGGGAGGGGAGAAAGGGAGAAGGAGAGAGAATCTTAAGCAGACTGTCAGCTCTGTATCACACTGAGATCACCACCTGAGCTGAAACCAAGAGTCAGATGCTTAACCGACTGCCCTACCAAGGCACCCCTGTCTTTGTCAAATTCTTTAGTAAAACAGAAAAGTTAGAAATCCCTTTGCTCTTGAAATTATCCAGTTGTATTCATTAATGTACTTTGATGTCACAGTGCCCTTATGCCTGTCTTTTTCCTTATAAACAGTGTAAAGTACAGTAGCTAATTGAAGCTCTTTTGGTTGCATTCCAATGGAGAGAAATAATAAAAAGTTACTTCTTAAAGAGTTAGCTGTGAAAGATACTGACATTAGGTAATTATATTGAAAAATGTGGGTCCGGAGGGGAAACATATTGGAGAAAACATGACTTAAGTTTTAAGTCGGGTTTGAGGAGCTGGTAAACATCAGATAGAAAATGTATAGCAGGCAATAGGGAATGTGGAATTGAAAGTTAGGAGAGAAAGCAACAATGGCAAAGTTATTTTTCTTGGTAGATTGAGAGGAAGGGAGTATGATCAAGAGGTGTAATGATCCCAGGGTGCTGGGATCATGACCTGAGCTGAAGGCAGACGCTTAGCAACTGAGCCACTTAGGTGCTGGAGTGCTTCACTGTTGGCCATGCCCATTTTTGGAACTTTGAGAAACAGGAAAAAGGAGACTGGAGAATTGTGCATAAAAGTAGGAGGGAGCCAAGAAAAGGAATTTTAAGTAAGAAGGTTGGTTGTGGGTAGTTTCCTTTTCACTTAAATGAATTTCATAGATTTTCTACTAGTGAACGTGAATTACTTCTGTAATAAGTAAAAAGCTATTAGAAAAAGAAAGGGTGGTTGACATTTCTAAATGAGGGAGGTTAAAGCAGAATGAAGACTTTTTTGGGGGAAAAGCTTTTAAAATATTGGTAACCTTGGAGAAAGCAATTTTCTGAATACAGTGTTAGTGAGTAGAATGCTGGTAAGGGAATGGGAATAAGACTGTAGGTTAAAGGGTTGGTAGGATCAAGGGAAATTTGTTTATGTGGGTATGTATATTTTTCATTTTTTTCTTTTCTAAAGTTAGACTTATTTTGGGGAGTGGGGGAAGGCTGCCCATGGTGTAGAAGTTTTTCAGGCCTATTACTACCTGTGATGCTTTATAGTCATCTATCTTAGAATTACATCCTTGATACTGCTTTAAAACCTTACCTTCCTTATCTGATTGTGTAAAAAAATTTTTTTAAAGATTATTTATTTGAGAAAGAGAGCAAGCGAGAGAGAGCACAAGCAGTGGGGAGCAGCAGAGGGAGAGAGAAAGAAGCACGTTTCCCACCAAGCAGGGGGCTTGATGCGGGACTCGATCCCAGCACCCTGGGATCATGACCTGAGCTGAAGGCAGACGCTTAGTGACTGAGCCACTTAGGTGCTGTTGGGTAAAAATTTCGAAAAAAAATGGGCGCCTGGGTGGCTCAGTTGGTTAAGCGACTGCCTTCGGCTCAGGTCATGATCCTGGAGTCCCTGGATCGAGTCCCGCATCGGGCTCCCTGCTCGGCGGGGAGCCTGCTTCTCCCTCTGACCCTCCCCCCTCTCATGTGCTCTCTCTCTCTCTCTCATTCTGTCTCAAATAAATAAATAAAATCTTTAAAAAAAAAAAAAAAAAAAAATTTCGAAAAAAAACGTTCCACTTACTAGATCTTGATGTGGTCACAATTTACCTATTCGTTTTTGTCTTTCATTGTTGTCTTTCATTCTCTTAATAATCTCTTTAATATAACCCATACTTCGGGACGCCTGGGTGGCTCAGTCCGTTAAGCATCTGCCTTCCACTCAGGTCATGTTCTCAGGGTTCTGGGATCAAGTCCCACATGGGCTCCTTGCTCAGCAGGGAGCCTGCTTCTCCCTCTGCCTGCCACTCCTCCTTATGCTCTCTCTGACAAATCAAATCAAATAAAACCTTAAAAAAATATATAACCCATACTTCTTTTCCTTTTAAAAATCTTTTCTCCCCATCTCGATGGGTTTAAATCCTTTAGGATCTAACTCAAAATTTTACCTGTTAGTCCAGTTAGAATTAGTAATACTCCAACCTGTCTTTTTTTTTAAGATTTTACTTATTTGAGAGTGAGAGAGTACAAGGAGAGGAGGGGCAGAGGCAGAGGGAGAAGCAGACTCCCCGCTGAGCAGGGAGCCCGATGCGGGACTAGATCCCAGGACCCTTAGATCATGACCTGAGCCAAAGGCAGACGCTTAACCGACTGAGCCACCCAGGCGCCCCTACTCCAACCTATCTTATAGTCATCTTTTATCTCTGTAGTGTCTGACACATTTTAAGTACCAGTAGGTGGAGTGGAGGTAAAGGAAAGGGAGATGGAATTGTGGCTGTTGAAGAATTTGATGAAATTGATTAAGGGTGAATGTTGAATTATCTGGGTTAATGACAAATAATGAGAATGTAAGAAGTTGTCTAGAAAGGTAGTTTTGTGTTATGGTTAGCAGCTTTTAAACTTGAGTCTTAGCAGTTTTAGCTCTACTTAATGATGTATAATGACCCATTTGTTGCTTCAGTTCTGGTTCTCTGATTGCTGGAAACTAGGAGCTTGAAGAAGGGCCTATAATTAGTGCCAACATCTAATAGAGTTTACATTTATACTCTAACTCATACTCTAAAAGATTTATTGTAGCATCTTGAGGTCTATGTCAATGTTTCCCAAACTGTTGAGAATAATACCATAATTACTCAGATTTTTAGGAGTTTTTGTGATAAAGATTGATGCTAGAGATATTTTTACTTACATTTATCTTTTAAATTACTATAAAATGTGAAGGTCTTTTCAACATATAATAAATTTAGTAGTTACTATGTGATAAAAATTCTTTTAAATGTGTTATAGTTTGCTATACCCAAGAATGCCAGAAAGTTATTAGAGATAACCTAGTGCTTAAAAGTATAAGTTTTCCTGTTTGAACAGTTAATGTGTATCTTTATTTGATCTCTGTTTTATAATTGTATCGATTCATGATCTCTTTTTTCTTCATTTTTAAACTTTATTGAAGTATAATTTACATGCCATAAAATATACCTGTTTTAAGTGAAACTCAGTGATTTTTAGATTTAGCAAATTGTACCACCATCACCACAATCCAGTTTTTTTTTTTTTTTTTTTAAGGATTTTATTTATTTATTTGTCAGAGCACAAGCAGGGGGCTCAGCAGGCAGAGGGAGAAGCAGGCTCCCTGCTGAGCAAGGAACTGGGTATGGGACTCATCCCAGGACCCTGGGATCATGACCTGAGCCGAAGGCAGACGCTTAACCGACTAAGCCACCCAGGCGTCCCCACAATCTAGTTTTGGAATATTTTCATTATCCCAGTAAGATCCCACCTTCCAGTTTTTTTACTTTTATTTTTTTAAAGATTTTATTTATTTGAGATAGAGTGAGAGAGAGAGCACAAGCCGGGGGGCAGAGGGAGAGGGAGAAGCAGGCTCCCCACTGAACAGGGAGCCCAACGCGGGGCTTGATCCTAGGACCCTGGGATCGTGACCTGAGCCGAAGGCAGACACTTCACTGACTGAGCCACCCAGGCACACTAATCCCTCCTTCCAGTTTAATCTCATATCCCAGGCCTAGGTGATTGCTAATCTACTTTCCTTCAGAATTTTCTTGAGAATCTCATGTCTGATATTTAGTATTACTTTATGTCCATTTGTTACTTTGGGAGAATAGAAGGCATTAGGGATTTCAGCTAGATGGAAATTTGTATGGGGCAAGTTGATAGATATCCCGGGTTGAATTTGCTTGTGTGCTTTCTGCTGTCAGAAACATCCTTTCCTGGGGTGCCCGGGTGGCTCAGTCGTTAAGCGTCTGCCTTTGGCTTAGGTCATGATCCCAGAGTCCTGGGATCAAGCCCTGCGTTGGGTTCCCTGTTCAGTGGGGAGCCTGCTTCTCCCTCTCCCACTCCCCCTGCTTGTGTTCCTGCTCTCATGCACTCTCTCTCCCTCACTCTCTCTGTCAAATAAATAAGTAAAATCTTTGGGAAAAAAAAGAAACATCCTTTCTTTCTTACCCCTTGGTCTAGCTCAGCTGGCTGAAAGTAACACTCTTTCCTCAGTTGCACTTTTTAGATTTGTACATGTTTATTTTTGAAGGCAAAGTGACTTAGAAGAGTAGTAAAATAAGTACTTATTTTCATAGTTTAGTTTTGTTGATTTTTTAATAACTTTATTGAATTCAACCACTTAAAGTATCCAGTTCAGTGGTGGTGGTTGTTGTTTTAAGATTTTATTGGGGCGCCTGGGTGGCTCAGTCACTTAAGCGTCTGCCTTCAGCTCTGGTCATGATCCCAGCATCCTGGGATCAAGCCCTGGGTCCAGACCCGGGTCCTTGCTCAGCAGGGAGCCTGCTTCTCCCTCTCCCTCTGCCCGCCTCTCCCTGCTTATGCTCTCTCTCTCTCTCAAATAAATAAATAAAATCTTTTTTATTTTAAGAGCCTGGGCGCGTGAGCTGGGGTCGGGTGAGAGGGAGAAGCAGAGTCCCTGCTGAGCAGGGAGCCTGACGTGGTTCTCCATCCTAGGACCCTGAGTTCATGACCTTGAGCCAAAGGCAGACGTTTAACTGACTGAGCCACCCAGGTGCCCCCTCCAGTTCAGTGGTTTTTAGTATATTCAGTTATGCAACCATCACCACAAACTTTAGAACATTTTCATCACCCCAAAAAGAAACTCCATACCTGTTAGCATTCCCCTTCTCTGCCTTCTGCATACCCTCAGTCCTTGGGTACTGGCTTCTTTCACACAGTGTATTTTTAAGGTTCACACATACTGTAGCATATATCAGTACTTCATTCTTTTTACTACAAGATAATATTTCATCATGTGTATGGATATGCCACATTTTGCTTATCCATTCATCATTTGGTGCACTTGGTGGGTTGTTTCCACTTTTGGGCTATTATGAATAATGCTGCTGTAAATATTCAGGTAAAAGTAGTCTTGTTGATTTTTTTTTTTTTAATTGAGGGATAATTTACATATGATACCAAGCTCAAATACGTGTACAGCTCAGTCCATTTTTACCTAGGTACCATTATCCAGATTTAAAAAAATTGTTTTAATATTTTTATTTATTTATTTGAGAGAGAGAGATTGAGAGAACAAGTGGGAGGAGGGGCAGAGGGAGAAGCAGACCCCCCACCGAGCAGGGACACTCCCTTCCCCCCGCGACGTGGGACTTGATCCCAGCACCCCGGGACCATGACTCGAGCCGAAGGCAGACGCTTAACTACTGAGCCACCCAGGCACCCCAGATCAAAATTTATATAACATCTCTATTGGCTTAGAACTTTCCCTTGAGACTCTTCCCAATTAATACCTTTCCTCCTTCAGGTTACCATTATTCTGACTTCTGTTAACTATAGATTAGATTTGCCTGTCTTTGAACTTCATATAAATAGGATCACATGGTATGTACCAAGTAGTCTAGCTTCTTAACATGTTTTTTGAGATCCATATTATTGCTTGATTCTGTAGTGAGGCTTTATTTTTTTAAGTTATTGTATAGTATTTCATTGTATGAATTGTACCATAGTTTGCTTATACATTCACTTGTCAGTGGACAGGTATTATTGTGGACACAAGCACTTTTCTTGGATATATAAAGGTGAAATTGCTGGGTTGTAAGGTAGGTGCATGTTTGAAAATGCGAGTTTTCCAATATGGTTGTACCATTTTATGCACCTACCAGCACTGTGTATGAATTCCATATTTTTCACATCCTCACTAGCACTTTGATGTATTGCATACATTGTTTTCAGGTAGGACTGTTGGCTTATACTGATTCTTCTGTAATTTGCCTGCATATATTTGCTGATTTTTGTTTTGGAGTGATTTTATTTATTTATTTATTTATTTTTAAAAGATTTTATTTATTTATTTGAGAGAGAGAATGAGAGAGAGAGCACATGAGAAGGGGGAGGGTCAGAGGGAGAAGCAGACTCCCTGCTGAGCAGGGAGCCCGATGCGGGACTCGATCCCGGGACTCCAGGATCATGACCTGAGCCGAAGGCAGTCGCTTAACCAACTGAGCCACCCAGGCGCCCCTGTTTTGGAGTGATTTTAACTCTTCCTCAGATGTTGCAGTTATTTTCCTTTTTTTTTAACATTGTTTATACTGATGTGGGGTGGAGTATATAAAATTTTTACTTTTTTATCTATTTGAGCAAAAACTATTTTAT
Organism: Halichoerus grypus; assembly: GCF_964656455.1. Taxonomy (NCBI): domain Eukaryota; kingdom Metazoa; phylum Chordata; class Mammalia; order Carnivora; family Phocidae; genus Halichoerus; species Halichoerus grypus. The sequence goes on along the minus strand of NC_135722.1, from coordinate 46,470,717 downwards.
GGCTTTCAGTCTTTGGTGTCATGCTTAGGTTTTTTTCCACCAAGATGATAAAAATATTTACAGTGGTTTCCTTCAAGTACTCTTGGGATTTTATTTTATTTATTTGTTTTTTTAAAGATTTTATTTATTATTATTTTTTTTTTTGGGAGGGGGAGGGAGAAGCAGACTCCTACGGAGCAGGGAGCCTGACACGGGGCTCAACCCAAGGAGCCCGAGATCCTGACTTGGGCCGAAGGCAGACACTTAATTGACTGAGCCACCCAGGTGCCCCTGGGGTTTTATTTTTTATATTTAAACCTTAAGTTAGAAATTGATAAAGGTCTTTTGTTAATGTAACATTCGTGGAGTACCTGTTAGGCTTGTAGGAAGATATAGTTAGTGGCGCATCCTCATTTTTTTTTTTTAAAGATTTTATTTATTTATTTGACAGAGACAAAGCGGGAGAGGGAGAAGCAGGCTTCCCGTGGAGCAGGGAACCCGATGTGGGGCTCGATCCCAGGACCCTGAGATCATGACCTGAGCCGAAGGCAGACACTTAATGACTGAGCCACCCAGGCGCCCGCACATGCTCATTTTTAACTCACATGTGGCTATATATGTGGCTAGCCAACAAAAACAGTGGTGGTTGTGGTGGTTTTTCTTATTTTAATATGACCTCTAAACATAATCCAACAACTTCATTTGGGGTTCCAATCATAGAAAGCAGTCCTTTTCAATTCAGAAGGAAAAACTTCGGTATTGGGACCTTGAGAGAACCCTGTATATATACAAAACCACAAATGTTGTATTTTATAGGTGATTTAAAGACCTAAAGAACCATTTGGCAATATTCAGTTTATGCCCTGCTGGCTTTAGAATATACTCTGAGACAGATGAGATTCTACCATGTATGGAGATAAAAACAACATAACATTTGTTATGTCTTGACATTTACTATAATATTTTACATATTTCACTTATTTTTTTTTTTTAATTTTGTTTATTTATTTGAGAGAGAATGAGTGAGAGCTAGAGAGCACAGCCAGGGGGAGGGGCAGAAAGAGAGGGAGAAGCAGACTCCCCGCTGAGCAGGGAGCCCAACATTGGGGTACATCCGAGGACCTCCAGATCATGACCTGAGCCGAAAGCAGACACTCCACCGACTGTGCCACCCAGGCGTTTCTTTCATCTACTCCTTGTAGCCATCCTGTGAAGCAGATTTAGTTACACTAATTTTGTAATTAAGTCTTAGATTTACTGAAGCAACTTGCTCAAGAGTTAAAAATGTCAGAAGTAGCATCACTTGTATTTATAATCAGACTGATTCTAGCTGTCCATTCCAGGGATTCATAATTTGATGCAGGAGATTAGATGTATACTATAATATAAATGGCCTAAAAAGTGCCATAGTAGTAGTGTGGATAGTACTGTCCTTTCTGGGCTCATCTGTCTATCCCTTTAATATAAATACTCTTTTATACTACACTGCCCCTAGGTGATCACTGCTGCTTCCAAGGTATTTTTTTGTTGATTCATTTCAGTACTTTGTTTAATAAATTTGTTGAACATCTTAAATGCCAAGCGCCATGAGGAACTGGGTATATAAATAGTATAGTCCTATCAGTGAAGCTTAAAATCTAATTAACAAGAGAAAGCCATAAACCAGTCTATAAATATAATAATTACAAATATATAATAAATGTAATGGGAAAAAAAACCCTGGAGATTATGAGAGTAATAGGGAGCCCTTCTTTAGCTTGAATGATCAGTCAGGAAAGCCTTCTCTACATGTTTAAATGGAGACTCAAAGAATGTGAACTGTGAATCAGTTAACTATGGTGGAGCACTGGAGAGAAGAGTGTTACAGGTAGAAAGTCACAGCATGGACTGTGGAGTAATTATGTTTGTTGTCAAAAGAACCTAAAGATGGCTGGTAAGGTGGGACAGTAGGAGGTGAGAAAGTTTCTTTAAATGAGACTGACGATGGAATATTATGCAGCCATCAAAAAAGGAAATCTTGCCATTTGCAACGATGTGGATGGAACTAGAGGGTATTATGCTAAGCAAAATAAGTCAGTCAGAGAAAGACATGTATCATATGATCTCACTGATATGAGGAATTCTTAATCTCAGGAAACAAACTGAGGTTTGCTGGAGTGGTGGGGGGTGGGAGGGATGGGGTGGCTGGGTGATAGACATTGGGGAGGGTATGTGCTATGGTGGGCACTGTGAATTGTGTAAGACTGATGAATCACAGACCTGTACCTCTGAAACAAATAATACATTATATGTTAAAAAAAAAAAAAAAAAAGATAGTAGGAAGGGAAAAATGAAGGGGGGAAAATCGGAGGGGGAGATGAACCATGAGAGACTATGGACTCTGAGAAATAAACTGAGGGTTCTAGAGGGGAGGGGGTGGGGGGATGGGTTAGCCTGGTGATGGGTATTAAAGAGGGCACATATTGAATAGAGCACTGGGTGTTATACGCAAACAATGAATCATGGAACACGACATCAAAAACTAATGATGTAATGTATGATGATTAACATAACATAATAAAATAAAATTTAAAAAAAATGAGACTGACGAAATGGCAGAGGCAAGATAATACAGGCCCTTATATAGCCTTTGGGAAGTAGAGTAGAAATCTATTGGGATGCCTGGGTGGCTCAGTCAGTTACCCATCTGCCTTCAGCTCAGGTCATGATCCCAGGGTCCTGGGCTCAGTGGGGAGCCTACTTCTCTCTCTGCCTGTTGCCCCCCCCTTTGTCACTCCCTCTGCTTTGTGCTCTCTCTCTCTCTGTGACAAATAAAATCTTAAAAAAAAGAGCTGTTAAAATTTTTTTTTTAAAGGGGATCGGTTTACAATTTTAAAGACCTTTGGCTGCTAAATGGAGAATGGTGGGGGGTTTCTTACATTAAGAAAGATGATAGTCATTTGGACTAGGTTGATGTTAGTGGGAACGGAGAAAGTGGGTATATTAATTATATAAGTATTTTGGATATAGAATTGACAGGTCCTGACACAATGAAGTGGGATAAAAAAGGGAAGTATTAAAGATGTCATTCAGGTATTAGACATAAGTAACTGAGGATAGTGATGAAAAAGGTGGGGAGAATTGGTACAAGAAAGTAGCAACATAGCTTTTAGGGGAGAAGATGCTTTGAACATGATAAATTTGAGAAGCCTGTGAAGGTAGGGATGTTAAAAATAGGTCTCTGGAAATAATGTATTTGACAAATAGTATTTAAAGACAATGGTTGGATGAAATCAGCTGGGGAGTGTAAAAGATGGCCTATGACTGAGCAGTTATAGTTTAAATAGTTTAAGAAACCAGCAAAGCAATCTCAGAAGGAAAAGTGGTCTGTGAATTGCATAGTTGGAAGGATGTTTCAAGAAAGTTATGGTGGTTAATGGTGTTTAGAGTACCAGAAAGGGGAAATACCTGTCTTTCATCCACGTAACTACTCCCATTCAGGTCTTTTTTTTTTTTTTTTTTTTAAGATTTTACTTATTTATTTGACAGAGAGAGACAGTGAGAGAAGGAACACAAGCAGGGGGAGTGGGAGAGGGAGAAGCAGGCTTCCCGCAGAGCAGGACCCTGGGTTTCATGATCTGAGCCGAAGGCAGACGCTTAACGACGGAGCCACCCAGGCGCTCCTCCCATTCAGGTCTTAAATTTAAGCGTTACTTCTAGGTTAGAAGATTCTCCTTTTGATTCTCCCATAGTGTTTCTACGTTTTCTGCTGTACTTTATTGTAATTACTTGTTTGATTATCTTCGCTGTCCTTCACATTAAACTCTTAAGTTTCCATGAGGTCATGGAACCTTAATGTTTTGTTTCAACCTTGTATTCTCAACTCCTGGCATGGTGTCATGTACCAGGAACATTTAAATAAACAATTTTTGGAGTGACAGAATTCCAGGTTCTAATGTAGAAACAATTTTTTATATCCAAAGGGAAATTTTTCTGTTTCTAAGAATATATGGAATATTTGGGGTGGGGGGAGTGAAGAGGAAACTAAAATAAAAATTACTATTATTCATGTGAACATGTGCAGAAAAAATACTAAAACTTGGGCTGAAAGGAAGAGATGACATAGGTGGTAGTTACATTGGGGGAGAGGGAATGCAACTGTGAAAACGTTAAAGAAGGAATATAACTTGAATATTTAAGTTCTTTTTTTAAAACCAGAAGCAAATACGACAAATTAGGAATCATTAAGGAATCATTAACTTTTTTATACTGTTAATGAAAGTGTCCAGGGTTTGTAGTATAAACTGGAAAAAAAGAAAATGTGTGAAGAATAGCTCCTTTATAATGCCATCGCCCGAGAGATATCTGTATTAACATTTTGGGTATATTTCATTATTTTCTGTATATGCTGCATTGGAATTTCATATAAATATATTTATTAAATTATCATCATATGGTTTATATCCAACTTTTATTGTATGTTCAAAGCTATTATTAATTTTCTATTTAAATGTAATGTGCATACAGAATAGTCATTGTAAGGGTACAGTTGATTAATTTTCACGAACTGAACACACTTTGGTAAAATAGCCATATTCAGAAATAAAACATTTATTAGCACCTTGGAAAACACTTCCCAGGCTATTAATTTTTACTGATTTAGTTTGTCTAGTCACTCAGTAGAACATCTCTATGGAGAAATTATTACTGAATTGGGGAAATAGGTATTAAAGAGGATATTGTTCTTGAGCTGTTGGTGTAGGTTAAGAAAGCCAGTTAGGATAAATGGGAAGTGGAGCAGTATGAAGGCAAATGCAAACATCCAGAATATTTTAGGAGTTAGGTTATTATATATATATTTTCTTAGTTCATTTTTGGTGAGTGATGGGCAGTAAGGCTGGGACCATCTTGCGGGTGGGTAGCCTTTTGTGCCAGTCCAGTACTGGATTAGAGTACTGAGAATATTTGCAGAAATTTAAAACCTATTTTTTTTGTTTGTAGGCACACAAGTCTCTGAATTTTGTTTCAACACTGCTTCAGATTACTATGTCGGAACAACTGGATTTACCTGTGAGACAGGCAGGCAAGTTACTGAATTATTTTCTTGGGTTTATGTAAATCAGTTATTTAAAAGGTTCATAGTTGAATAGCAGAGGTATGTTGGGGTGGCCCTTCAGTGATTTTCTTCCCTGAAAATCCGTTTGCCCTCATGTGTTTACTACAAACAGCTAGTGCCTTGGTATTGGTGGCAGAGTTAAAGGAATGTGGTATTTCATTGAGTTAAAAGAGAAGCTGAAAAAAGAAATAGGGTTTATTAAAAGATTCTGTGTATTCCCTGTTTCCCTGCCCAGTGGATGGTTCTAAGATACAAACCCCTTTGTTTATGCAGTTGCTCCTTACAGCTTGTGCATTTACTGTTTTTAGCCATTAAAAAGTACTGCAGTAGCCCCCGCATCCATGACTGATACATTTTAAGACCCCAGACCCTCAGTGGATGGCTGAAACTGTGCATAGTACCAATGCTATATATACTACATTTTTTCCTATACATACATGCTTATGATAAAATTTAATTTGTAAATTAGGCAAGTAAGAGTTTAGCCACAATAATTAATAATAAATTAGAACAGTTATAACAGTATACTGTAATAAGAGGTATGTGAATGTGGTCTCTCTCTTAAAATATCTTATTTCACTGTACTCACCCTTGTGATGATGTGTGAAGATCAAATGCCTATGTAATGAGATGAGGTGAGGTAAATGGTGTAGGCATTTTGACATGGTGCTAGGCTACTATTGACCTTCTGATAATATGTCAGAAAAAAATCATCTGCTTCTGACGGTGGGTGACCACGGGTAACTGAAATCACAGAAAGTGAAACTGTGCATAAGGGGGGGGACTACTGTATTTCTTAGTTCCAGTTTCAACAAGATATTGAGCAATTCTCAGTACCAAATGGTCTGTGAAAATGTGGTGGGTTACTTCTGATACTATCTGTTGGTCTGCAAAATAATGGAATTCACATCTTTAGTGTCCTGTAACTTAATTTATTTGCAGGTGTATTAATTTTGTTATAGGAAATACAGAGTAGTAATAATTTCACCATTCTAGAAAAACCAGTTATGTTCTGGTATTATTTCTTGCTGTTCTTTTTCCCTACATCAATTTTGTTAAAATTTTTTTTGCTTCATTTAATGTATAGTAAGCTCATCCCTTTCTTTACATAGTGTTAGTCTTAAAATTTATTTCAGTGACTAAATAATTTACCATAATGTGCCATATGAAGTGAACCATTTCTCAATTGTTAGCATTTAATCTTAGATTTGTTTCATTAACAGTTGTATTCACAGTACCTAAAATATTGCCTGACATACCAAACGTACTCAGTAAATAAATGAATGTGTGAAAATTTATTATTTTTTAAAATATTGGTATATAAGTAGCACAATAGTGGAACATTTTTGGGGCCTATAAAATATAGTAATTTCACTGGACCCTGGTCAGCAGTAAATCTTTTTTTTAATTTCTAATTAAATAGGAAAAAGTTGTTTTTATTATTTAACTGTCATTTCTCTTTTACTAATGAAGTTGGCATTTTCCCATTTGGTTATTTTGTAGATAAGAATCTTTGCCTCAGAGAGACAAATACCCCATATGATTTCATATGTGGAATTTAAAAAACAAGACAGATGAACATTGAGGAAGGGAAGGAAAAATGAGATGAAAATTGAGAGGGAGGCAAACCATAAGAGACACTGAACTCTAGGAACAAACTCAGGGTTGCTGGAGGGAGGAGCGTGGGGGGAAGGGATAATTGGGTGATGGGCATTAAGGAGAACACTTGATGTAATACTGGGTGTTACAACTGATGAGCCACTAGATTCTACCTCTGAAGCTAATAAAAGAATCTTTGCCTTTAAATCTCAAATTTTTACTAAGATGTTGAAAGTGACATTTAGGAGAGACCTTAACATTTTGAGACTTGATTATGTGCATTAGCAAAATTAAATTGTACTAGAAAGTTTTATAGTTAGTATGTGCAAAACCAGAAGCAGCTAAACTGTGGAATTAGTCAAAAATTTTAAAATCTAATTATTACTTTAATAATTACATTCTTTTAATAATTGAATGATACTGTTTAGTGTAGGGCATATGGTGATTTCATCTGCTAGATTTGAGAGATGCATTCGGTCTTTGTAGCAGAGTCCAAGTATCCTGGATGGAATAGGCTATGAATCACGATATACTTACAGTGCAGTTCTCACTTAGTGTTTTGTAGACCAAACAACTTAAAATACCGAATCATAATGATACAAATAAATATATATGCCCATTCTTTTATGCATTACGGTAGAAAGAAATACTCAGAGGCTCTATGCAGAATATAGGGCCATATCAAGTCTTAATTTTAATGTGTTCTGTTTTGGAGCTAAAGAATCAAAATTCTGGAAATGGTACTAATCTAAAATATGTTACATATACTGAGTCAGTGTTTTTTACTGTAGAGGTAGTTTGTCTTAAAACTTTTGTTCAAGGGTATTTTAATGTGTAGTCAATCTTTTTTGAAATACTATAAGGTGGAGTATTATTTTAATTCCCAAGATAGAGCAAAGTAGAATATAAAAATCATAGATATATCAGTTATCCTTATTCAAATAGGTGTAATACTCCAGGTAAGAGTTTTAATTACTAGTCAGAGAAGGGCTGGTGTTTTGTAGAATTTAGTAATTGATTAATTTTGAATAACTTCCATTTCCTATACATCATATATATTTTTGATTGAGGGTTCTCTTTCTCATTGGGAAGTAGAGGACTGGATAAAAAGCATTGTTAGCAATCTAGTTCATACTGTGTTAAATAGCAGTGTTTAAGATAGCAGTGTGATAGCTAACAGAAAATAGTAATCTAATTTTTTAACACAGCACATTCTCCCATAAAATAACATGAATTTGAAGTGGTGTGATTGTGGTATATTAATGAAATGCTTAAATTTATAGACTAAAAATTTTTATGCTGTAATTTTTCTATGATAAAAATAACAGCCTTTGTGTGTCTTAGTCAGTTGGGGCTCCTATAACAGAATGTCATAGACTGAATGATAGAAATATATTCCTCACAGTTCTGGAGGCTGAAAAGTCCAAAATCAAGGAGCAGCAGATTTGGTGTCTGATGAGGACCCACTTTCTGGTTCTTAGAACCCAACATGTTCGGAGGGGAGGAACCTCTCCAGGGTCTCTCCTATAAAGGCATTAATTGCCTACCAAAGACCTCACCCCTAATACCATCAAACTGGGGGGTTTGGATTTCAATATGAATTTGAGGGGGCTACAAATACTCAGTCTATAGTAGTGTTATTAATTATGAGAGCAGTATGGTACGTGTATGTGGTTTTGTCTTTAGAGGCTTCATTTGGAAAATTGATATGGTAAAATTAATCCAGATAGCTTTCCAACAGAAAGCAGGATAAAAAGTATAAATGTGATGTAAAAAGTCTTAATAGTTTTGTTGTATAGTTTGTTTATTTGTAGAGTTTCTTAGGCTATATGTTTAATAATAACTTCAGGGGTGATTATTGTCACTAAGAATTAGACTGTGTTTTGATTATCAACTTTGAAAATAAAAGAATGTGCAATATTTTAAATGGAGGTGTGGACACTTATAAGGGGGATTCACAGTACTTTCACAGTAAATACTCTTTTGTCAAATTGATCTACATTTTAGGTGTTATCTATTTGAAAAATATGATAACACAGTATTGGCCTGATCGGGAAACAGCACCAGGGGACATATCCCCTTATACTATTCCAGAAGAAGATCGACATTGTATTCGAGAAAATATTGTAGAAGCTATTATCCACTCTCCTGAGCTCATCAGGTATATGTATATGTTAAAACTTACCCATTGTTTCAGGTACATAATTTGTGGAGTTTGGGAGGAGACAGCCCAGTGGGTCTTTTCAGAACATAAAAACCTGTCATTTTTTATTTTCTTACTGTAGTTTTTATATTTATAAAAACTAAAAATTTCTAAACTTCATGTAAAGTTTATGAAACTGTGATCAGGTGAAAGGGGGTAAAGAAAACTGTAGAATGCTGTCATATACTTTATATTATATGGTTTTGATATTTAAAAGTTCTTATTTTTATATGGTTTTGTAGAATTTTTTTTTTTTAAAGATTGTGTTTATTTTAGATAGCAGAGAGGCAGAGGGGGAGAGAGGGACAAGCAGACTCTGCACTGAACATGAGCCTGATGTAGGGCTTGATCTCACAACCCCGAGATTATGACCTGACCCAAAATCAATCAAGAGTCAGATGTGTAACCGACTGAGCCACCCAGGCGCCCCTGATTTTGCAGAATTTTTAATGAAAATAGCTGGGTTTTAAATGAAACTCATCAGTTGATGATAGGGATGAAAAATAAGGAAAAATAAAATCACCTACATTTGTAACATTTGTTGGGTTTCTTTTAAATCAGTAGGAACGGGTAGTTTTTTCTCAGTTACATTTATTTTTGTCTAAGCAGCCATTTTCTTTGTATGAGCAGAATTTTATCTAGGTAGCATTTCTTCTCCTTATTGTTTATTTTTGACTTTCAGGGTACAGCTTACTACATGCATTCACCATATCATCAAACATGATTATCCAAGCCGCTGGACTGCCATTGTGGACAAAATTGGCTTTTATCTTCAGTCTGATAACAGTGCTTGTTGGCTAGGAATTCTTCTTTGCCTTTATCAGCTTGTGAAAAATTATGAGTAAGTGTCTCTCAATTCCTACAGAGATTTGAGAAGTAGGAAAAGTTTGGAAATTATAAGGTATTTTGTTTGAACATCTAAAATTACATTTGGTATATAAAAATTAGTGGATTATATGTTGATTTTAATTTAGTATTTTCTTTTTAAAAATAGCATTCTTATTTTAATTCTTCAATCACTTCTGTTGATTCAGCTGAGAAACTCGTTGTGCCCTTTTTTCGTATTACCTGTTTCCCTATTCAAAAACTGGGTTATCTCTAATTCCTCAATATGGGCTCCTCAATTTGTGCTGATAAAAGGCCTAAACATAAGCTTTTTTAAAATGTGAAGGGTATTAGAGTACTTTGAGCATTAGAGCTCTTTATTTAACTTCTGGCTTTCTGTGAATTTTTTATCTTTTTTTTAATGAGAATTTATTTATTTATTTGAGGGAGAGAGAGAGAGAAATAGCATGAGAGGGGAGAGGGTCAGAGGGAGAAGCAGGCTCCCCGCTGAGCCGGGAGCCCGATGTGGGACTCCGGGATCATGACCTCAGCCAAAGGCAGTCGCTTAACCAACTGAGCCACCCAAGTGCCCCTGAATTTTTTATCTTAATTTGGTGTCTTGATAAGTTTCGAGAACCTACCTGTAATTCTTTAAGAAGGATATGTTGGAATTTCATATGATCATTTTTAATCATTGTGTTTTGAGGGATTCACAGTCACCTGTTGCAGTGTTTGCATATTTGAGCAAATTATAGTTCATGTAAGTAATCGGTATCATTAAGAAAGATTTTAGGCCAAGGGATCATTTTAGATCTGGGTTTAGGGATGAGAAAAAAGATCTAACCTTGGAAGTTGAGGTAAAGCATTTCAGGAGTGGTAAGCCATACATTGAAGGGATTATCTCAAGTGTGTAGTGAAAGTAATGAAATTTGTAGGCACTTGAAAGTTTGGTAACAGAAAATTTTGAGGAAGGCATGAGGAACACTTACACCATGATGGTGGCTTTATTTCCAGTCCTGACAGCTGCGCAGATGCCATTGTGAGCCCTCTAATTCTGGGGCCTGTAGTTAGCCTCCGATACCCTTTTTGGGTCCCAACTCAAAGTAGCTGATGAACTGCTGCTTTTCTTCTGAGCAGGAGAGAAATATACCATTTACAGCATTGGTACTGGTGTTTTCTTGTGTTCCCACCAGCTACCCATCTTCCTGCTAAGGAATGTTCCAGCTGTTGCTCCAACTTCTATCAGAGTGCCAGTTGTTGTAGTTCTGGTAAGTGAGTGACTAAAATGAGAGAGAATAACAATAATAAGCTGTTATTGTCATTGAGGAGGTTAAGTCTCTCCTGTCCTATAATCTTAGCAGGAGAGAGTGTGACAGAGATTTTTTAAATGGGAGACATAGGAGGCTGCTACAGTATTGGAATTCCAGTTCATTTTCAGCCAGTGTTCGATTGTGGAGCACAAGGTGTTCACAAGGGATCTGTGTGGACTGAAGCAGTTCTAAGAATATTCATGGAGAAATTGGAAGTTGTGGTGGTCTTCAGGAGCATAGATCCTCAGGAAATGCTTGTCAGTTGAAGGAGCACAGAAGGAGCATTTGAAGAGGAAGGCATGTCACACCATACGGAGTAGTATGAACAAAGAAAGGTACAGAGGTGGAAATGAGATACTGTCTTTAGTGGGTAGTGAGGAGACCACTAAATGGTATGGATAATTTCTGTTTAGAGGTGGGGGATAAATTTGGACTGGTAAATTGGGACCATGTTAAAGAGGGTTTTGAATGCCATGATGGAGAATTTGGATGTAACCTTTTAGATGCTAATATACCATTGAAGATTTGTTTTGTTTTGTTTTAACAGTAAAGTGATGGGCTAGTACTTAGGATTTCCTATGAGCATGGCTTACCAGATTGGCACATTGTAGCCTTGTGGTAGTCCGCTTTTATTAGTGTCACATTTTCATGCTTTCAGGAACTTTCAGGTCTTATTGGTTAATAATTTGTTTCCTACCATAATTACTTTCATATACCAATTAGCATAGATTAGCAGCTAGTACCACCTTATTTCTAGTCCTCTCCTGAATGTAGAGAGGGAAGGAGGAAAGAAGAATGTATAATATGGAATGGGTACTCAAACCCTCTTAATGTGGGTGTTCATCTGGATTGGGTAATTGGAGAGAAGCGCATAATATAGTTCTACCTTTATTTTTTTTTTTCTTTTTTTTCTACCTTTATTATTAAAAGGAAATATTGTCTATAATCACTGTAGTTTGTATTATCAGATTGGAGACTGCAAATGGCTTCCTTTCATAAATTGTTAATTGTTTTTACTGAGTGAAAGAACTGTACATATGTTTTAAAATGTATGCTAGGTATAATTTCTCAGCACATTAAAAGTGTTTAAAATAATCTGTCAGTTAATTGTTTAATAGTCTCAATCATTATTAGAACATCTGTCTTGGTGTTTTTTATTCTTGGTAATTTACTTCGGTTCTAATTTCATCTAGTAGGGAAAAAGAATCTAGCCTTTTTACCTTTGCTTTTTTTTTTTTTAAGATTTTATTTATTTATTTCAGAGAGAGTGTGTGTGTGAGCGGGGGGAGGGGTAGAGGAAGAGGGAGAGAATCTCAAGCGGACTCCTGCTGAGTGCAGAGCCCGACTTGGGGGCTTGATCTCGGGACTCTGAGACCATGACCCAAGCTGAAATCAAGAGTCAGACACTTAAGCGACTGAGCCATCCAGGCGCCCCTTACCTTTACCTTTTAAAAATGTGCTCAGATATTCAGTTCTTAAGTATATTTTCTTCCTCCAAGGAGGCTACCAGTAGATAAAACTGGAATCTGGTAGGAAAAACCAATTAAAAAGCAGTTTAATCTAAAAAGATAAATTATGTTTTTTAGAATAATGACTTAACCACTAGTCTGTATTTTGTAAAGCTATTCTGCCTATTGACTCCTTAATAATGGAAGGTGGGATGTCATTCCTATAGTTCTTTTTATTTTTTTAAAGATTTTATTTATTTATTTGGGAGAGAGAATGATTATGGGGATGGGGAGAGAGTGAGAAGCAGAGCAGGAAGTGGGGCCCCAGGCTCTATCCCAGGACCTGGAGATCCTGACCTGAGCCAAAGGCACACGCTTAACCAACCGAGCCACCAAGGCGTCCCCCTATAGTTCTAATCTGCTAATTCAGTGTTTAAAGTTTTTTTTCATTGAAGCATAGATGACCTAGTGTTTTTTAAATTGAAGTACAGTTTAATTAAAGTAAATCAACAGACCTCTTTTTTTTTTTTAGATTTTATTTATTTATTTGACAGAGAGAGACAGCGAGAGAGGGAACACAAGCAGGGGGAGTGGGAGAGGGAGAAGCAGGCTTCCCGCCGAGCAGGGAGCCCGATGCGGGGCTCGATCCCAGGACCCTGGGATCATGACCTGAGCCGAAGGCAGACACTTAACGACTGAGCCACCCAGGCGCCCCTCAACAGACCTCTTTAAATAATATTGTTAAAATGCTAAGAAATCTGTATGCGGAATTCTCACTTAGGTCAGCAATTCTTTACCCACATCCTTGGAGCAAATGTGATTCAGAATTCAGGATTTTTTGGATTTTAGAAAGATAACGAGGTTCACATAATACATGTTAAACACTCCTGTTGAAATTGAACCAGCACCCAGTAGTCAGACACGTATTATCATATCTACTATAAAATATGTGAATATCCACTCCAGATGGGATAAGTGAAGACCATAAGTAGCCTGTTGAGGTCAGGTTTTGTTGCCAAATAGGTTACAAAAGAACTTTGTTTCTAAAGTGCCTATTTTCTGCTTTCTTGATGCCACTTCTGCCTTAATGCTTTCGGTATGTAAATAAGGGTGGTAATATATAATCAATTTTATATCAGTCAGCTGCTAATATTTAAAAGCCAAGTCATTGTAGCTCTTAAGTTATATAAGTATTCACAGTTAGAGACTGTTGTGAAGTGGTTAAGAGGGCAGACCTTGGATCTTGACTGATGAAGTTCGTACCTAGATGAGTATGCTGGGAAAGATTCTTCTCTGTGCCTCAGTTTCCTCAAACTATTGAAGTGAGGATACTAATGGAGCCTTGGGGATTATTGACTTCATAATGAATGCTCAGAAAATTTTAGATATTTTATTATTTTTGGGGGTTTTTCTTAAGTTGCTTTTCTTTGTGATTTGGTTCCATTGTTGGTTTTTCTTTTTCTTTCTAGGAATCTAAAGTTGCTTAGGAAGTATTTGCTTATATTTATGTGAACAAACAAGCAGTTTAATTTTGTATCTCATACGTATAATTAATTATGAAGTAAATTCTTACAGAATTAGTTTGTATTCCTACCCAAAGGTACAAGAAACCAGAGGAACGGAGTCCACTGGTAGCAGCAATGCAGCATTTCCTGCCAGTTCTAAAGGACCGTTTTATCCAGCTTCTTTCTGATCAATCTGATCAGTCTGTCCTCATCCAGAAACAGATTTTCAAGATCTTCTATGCTCTTGTTCAGGTAATTTTATAAAGCAGTTTTATAAAGCAGTTTTTATATATAAAAGTCTATCATTTGCTACATTAAAAGATAACAGAATTTCTGTGTCTTGATAATAATTTCATTTGAAAATCTGGATTAAATGGATGATTTGCTAGTCAAATATTAATTTCCAAAATTATATGTGCATTAAAAGTCTGACCAAGCACACTTCCCTAAATACACAAACAATTCCAATAAATCTTAAATTATAACTGGTCAATCTTAAGTTCTCTTAACCCATCTGACACTATTTACAAAATTAGTAAAAATTTTTTATGCCTTTCACCTTAAGAATTCACAAGTCTGAAAATCAGTTACTGAAATTACGGTTTATATTTAGCATGAAGAGCATGAACCCGATGTGCCAAATACACATAGATTGTCCCAGTAATAAACAAAACCTATTCCTAAGTTTAACACAAAAGTACTAATACTGTGGCTTGACTGGCACACAATGGGCTTCATCCTTTTTACGTATTCTAAATCTTCCTGGGTTAAAAGATACCCACTAAGGAAATGATTGTATTTTCTTAGTGGGATGTAATTACTTATATGAAACCGTTTTTGATCAGGATTAAAATTCTAGTTCTTTTTGTGCCATGTAGCCATAGAAGGATTCATCTCGTGTACTGGAACCTTTGGTTCAATTCATAACCTTACTTAACTTTAAAATGTCATTTAAATAGACCTGTAACTTCCAGTGCAACTGACTCACCATATTGTTTGGTTGGATTTTGCGTGTCTTTCCTAGATCAGTAAAGACAATCTATTATCTCCCAGTCTTAACCAAAGGGCACTTTAATGCCATTCCATTGTCTTCTTCTTAAAGAATTTTTAAAAGTGATTTGGGTATACAATTTCTATACTGTTCTTGTTTTCTAATTGGTAAGATTATAACTTAGATTAAGAGTAAGTTATTTTTGTAAATTGTTCTAGGGCATAGGACAAAATATTTAATTTCCCAACTAATTTTTTGACGCTAGCATACCCTGATATCAAATATAACCCTGGCTCACTTGTGAAAATAGATATCCTAAAATCCTGAATAGGATATTGATTTTATGAGCCTATTGAAAGGATTTATCCAAAGAATGCAAGAGTTGGATCAATGGTAAGAGATCAGTTTCTATGATTAACTCTTATATGAAAAAAAGGACCTGTAACCATCTCTAAGGATGCCAGATAAAGTATTTGATAAAATTTAATAACCATTCCCACTTTAAAAAACAAAAAACAAAGAGTCCTGGAATAGAAATTTTCTTCACTTGATAAAAGATGTTCACTAGAAATCCACAGTATCACTCTTATGGTAAGAATAAGATATATTCCCAGTAATTTGGGAATAAGACAAGGATGTTCACTGTCAGTGCCACAATTCTCTATTGTAGATAACTGACCAAATCAGCCAGATAAGAAATTTGCTTGTGTACTAAAAACTGGAAATCTGGGTTGAATGAAATACTTTTTGTAGGTTTTGTGAAGAGTTGAAGTGGGATTTTCTTTTGTAAGGATTTTAAAGTATTGATTCTTGATTTTCGTTTAGTATACACTACCACTGGAGCTGATAAACCAACAGAACCTGACAGAATGGATAGAAATTTTAAAGACTGTTGTGAACAGAGATGTACCTAATGTAAGTCTCTGTATGTTCTTGTATTACTAAAATATCTAATTATCTTTTGAGAATTTTAACTGATATTTCTGTAACATTTTTATGAGTTTATATAATTCATGATGCAAATTATTCTAGATAAAGAGACCGTTTTGTTTGTTTACATAAGTGCAATACTAATAAAATATGCAGGGTTATTTCATATACTATTGTTTAGGTACTTCTCTTTATCCTAATGCTCCTGTTTCTTCTCAGTTTTTTATTAATCTATAAATATTTTTTTTTAAAGATTTTATTTATTCATTTGTCACAAAGAGAGAGCACAAGCAGGGGTGAGTGACAGGTAGAGGGAGAAGCAGGTTCCCTGCTGAGCAATGAGCCTGATGCAGAACTCGATCCCAGGACTGGGATCATGACGAGCCAAAGGCAGATGCTTAACTGACTGAGCCACCCAGGTGTCCCTATAAAGATTTTTTTTATTTGAGAGAGAGAGCACATGATCGGGGTAGTGGGAGAAGCAGACTCCCCAGTGAGCAAGGAGCCCTACGCAGGGCCTGAGATCATGACCTGAGCCAAAGGCAGACACTCAACCAACTGAGCCACCCAGGAGCCCCTTTATTTAAAAAAAATTTTTTTAAAGATTTTATTTATTTTTTGACAGACAGCGAGAGAGGGAACACAAGCAGGGGAGTGGGAGAGGGAGAAGCAGGCTTCCCACGGAGCAGGGAGCCCGATGTGGGGCTCGATCCCAGGACCCTGAGATCATGACTTGAGCCAAAGACAGACACTTAACCCAGTGAGCCACCCAGGCTCCCCATGATGAAAATTTTTGAGATCTACTCTCTTAGCGCCCTTCAAATATACAGTACAGTACTGTTAACTGTAGTCACTATGCTGAACGTTCTATCTCCAGAACTTATTTATCTTAAAACTGAAAGTTTTGACCACCTTCTTAAATTCACTATGGTAATCATTTCACAATGTATACATATATCTCACCATTGTGTTATACACCTTTAACTAATACAATTTTATATATTATATATATTTTTAAAAAGTCCTTGCAGCTAGATTTTAGCCTAATAATTTGTCAGACACTCATGAACCAGAAGACTTTGTAGTTAGTTACATTACTTGTTTTTTTAATTTTATAGATATAACCCATATGCCATAAAATTCACTTTTTCAAAGTATACAATTCAGTGGGTTTTAGTACATACAGAATTGTACATACAGAATGTAGTACATACAGAATTTTTTTTTAAGTCACTTTTTAAGAAAAGATTTATTTTTGAGAGAGCACAAATGGGGGTGAGAGGCAGGGGGAGAAGCAGACCCCCCACTGAGCAGGGACCCTGGGATCATGACCCTAGCCGCATGCAGACGCCCAGCTGAGCCGCCCAAGTGCCCAATTTAGTCACAATTTTTATTTTATTTATTTATTTTTTATAATTATGGTTACTTTTTTTTTTTTTTTAAAGATTTTATTTATTTGACAGAGACACAGCGAGAGAGGGAACACAAGCAGGGGGAGTGGGAGAGGGAGAAGCAGGCTTTCCACAGACAGGAAGCCCGATGCGGGGCTCGATCCCAGGACCCTGGGATTATGACCTGAGCCGAAGGCAGACGCTTAATGACTGAGCCACCCAGGCGCCCCTAGTCACAATTTTTAAAGTAACTGCAATTTTTCTTTATAATCTAGTTTTCTAGAGAGGTAGGGGGATTTATAAGTCCTGAATACATAATGTGTTTTAAGTGTTTTAACATTCCTTATTTAATCCTCAAAAAAAATCCCTCTGAATTTATTTTTTATTTATTTCCCCATCCCCTCTGAATTTATTTTATTTTATTATTATTTTTTAAAGATTTTATTTTATTTGAGAGAGAATGCACAGGTGTGCACGCGCATGAACGAGAGAGAGCAGGAGCACGGGTAGGGGGAGGAGCAGAAGGAGAAGCAGACTCGCCGCGGAGCAGGGTGTCCGATGCTGGACTTGATCCTAGGACCCTGGGATCATGACCAGAACTGAAGGCAGACGCTTAACCGACTGAGCCAGCACCCAGGCATCCCCCTCTGAATTTATTTTAAGTGGAGACATAGAAGGGTTATATAATTTATCCAAAACAATTTTATTAGTGGCATAACTGAGACCAACCTCCTGTTTTGTGGTTTATTGCTTACATTTCTATTTAAAAGGAAAAACAGTGTAGAGGTGCCTGGGTGGCTCAGTTGGTTGAGTGTCTGACCCTTGATCTTGGCTCAGTTCTTGATCTCACAGGGTTGTGAATTCGAGCCTAATGGTGGGCTCTGCACTGGGTGTGGAGCCTGCTGTAAAAAAACAAAACAAAAACAGTGTAGAAGAAATGAATAGAACATTTCTTCCACTCTGTAGGGAACTAGTTTGGTGTATATTTTTCTGGACACATTTAATAGGTACAGAATAAAGTTTTAAAAGTTTTCATTTATACACTCTGTACTTTTTGGGTATAATTTATAAACACTCACATATTATAAACAAACAGTCCAGTGAGTTATCAGTTATATGTATCCATGTAATCATCACCTAGAATATTTGCTGGTGGCTAGTTTTAGTCATTCCTATCATCACCATTCTCATTTCTAGGACCATAGATTAGTTTTGCCTGTTCTAGAACTTAATATAAAAGTAATTTTTTGTATTTACCTTCTTTTGCATGATATATTTATGAGATATATTCATGTTGTGTTATAGTAGTCCGTTCCTTATGTATTCATGTTGTGTTGTAGTAGTTTGTTCCTTTTTATTACCAAGTAATATTTTATTGTGTGGATATACTACAATTTATTTATCCATTCACAAGTTGATGGACAGCTGGGTGGTTTCAGGATTTTAGTAGTACAAATAAAGTTGCTATGAATATTCTTACACAAATCTTTTTGGGATCATATGTTTTCATTTTTCTTGAGTAAATTACCAAAGAGTGGAATTGGGTCATAGGGTAGGTATATGTTTAACTTTATTAGTAACTTCTAAAGTGATTTTCAAAGTGGTTGTACCATTGCTCTCACTTTTTGTTTTAATTTGGGGTTGCTCCAAAGTCTCACTTTCCCATTGTAAATTAAAAATACGTTGGTATGTTATAGGTCAGTATGTAAGGATCCAATCCATTCTTTTAGTGGATTGTATAGTAGTCTTTTATAGATGTTCCATAATTAAGCATCCACTTATCAGTGAATGTTTAGGGTCTTGGTAGTTTTCCACTATTGTTTTTAAATGAAGGTCTTCATCTGTCTATCCTTTTGTGTTTTTACTAATATTTCTGAAACTAGATTTCTGAAATGGTGTTTTTCATGCCCTTTTGATTTGAACTAAACTGGTTTTGATTAAACTACTTTCCATGGCCTTGACTTTATATTATTTGGATTTTGACTAAAATGTTTGTGTTTGAGCTTGCTCTATAAGAATTTTAAAAAGTAGGGGCGCCTGGGTGGCTCAGTCGTTAAGTGTCTGCCTTCGGCTCAGGTCATGATCCCGGGGTCCTGGGATCGAGCCCCGCATCGGGCTCCCTGCTCTGCGGGAAGCCTGCTTCTCCCTCTCCCACTCCCCCTGCTTGTGTTCCCTCTCTCGCTGTGTCTCTCTCTGTCAAATAAATAAATAAAATTAAAAAAAAAAAGAATTTAAAAAAGTATATCCTTTGTAGCCAAGTAGTGAAGCAGATGAAAGTGCCTCTTATATTTAATAAATAAGACTACTTTTCCAAATCTAGCCTTTTATTACAAAAGGCTAACATTCATTGTGAGTCTCTTCTCACCTCATGCTGTTCCTCTTAGAGTGTATCATGTCTTACTATCATTAAATAAATCTCTCTTTAAAGGAAACACTTCAAGTTGAAGAAGATGACAGACCAGAGTTACCATGGTGGAAATGTAAGAAGTGGGCTTTACATATCTTAGCAAGGCTTTTTGAAAGGTAAGCTCTCAATATATGATGATTTAGGTTTATTTTCTCATGCTCTTAGTTTTTATAAGTATCAGTATATAAAGCATTATAAAGAAACAGTGGGCATTTTAATGTTCTTTTAGATATGGAAGCCCTGGCAATGTTTCCAAGGAGTATAATGAATTTGCTGAAGTATTTCTGAAGGCATTTGCTGTTGGTGTCCAGCAAGTAAGTCTAAGAATTTTTCTAAATTGAAACATGACATTATTATTAGGTTAATTTCTGTCTTGCTTTTTTTCTGATTTATTGGTACCCAAAGATTGCATGTAGCAATCTTTAACATTTTTTTTTTTTAAGATTTTATTTATTTATTTGACAGAGAAAGAGATAGCGAGAGCAGGAACACAAGCAGGGGGAATGGGAGAGGGAGAAGCAGGCTTCCCGCTGAGCAGGGAGCTCAATGCGGGGCTCGATCCCAGGACCCTGGGATCATGACCTGAGCCGAAGGCAGTCATTAAGACTGAGCCACCCAGGCGCCCCAACCTTTACCATTTTGAACTCTGTAGCAGTTCTCATTTTTTGGTCTTAGGTCTTCCTTATTCTCTTAAATTTTTGAGCACCTCAGCAAGCTTCCATTTATGTGAGTTACACCTATGATATTTATCATATTAGAAATTAAAATTTAAGAGTATTAATTCATTTAAAAATAACAAACCTAATATATTAACACAGAATACATGTTTTTTTTTTTAAATAACTGTTTCCCAAAATGAAACATTTTTAACAAAAGGAAATGGGCATTGTTAAACATTTTTACTAAATTTTTAATGTATGGCTTAATAAAAGGCAGTTATATACTCATCTACCTATGTATTTAGTCTTTTTTAATTTTGCTGGACATAAATACAGACAGTGTGGCCTCAGATAAGTTGGAAAAGGAAAGACTTTTAGTAGACTTTTCACAAAATTGTGGAAATTCTTTGATACCACATCAGAATATGATAATGATAGTTTTTTTTGTTTTTGTTTTTAGTAAACTCTATACCCAATGTGGGGCTCAAACTCATGACCCCAATATCAAGTCACATGCAGTACCAACTGAGTCACTCAATACT
This sequence comes from Halichoerus grypus, assembly GCF_964656455.1. Taxonomy (NCBI): domain Eukaryota; kingdom Metazoa; phylum Chordata; class Mammalia; order Carnivora; family Phocidae; genus Halichoerus; species Halichoerus grypus. The sequence goes on along the minus strand of NC_135722.1, from coordinate 46,449,833 downwards.
GGTAGTTTCTTAAAGGTTAATTGCAGTGTAGAGTTTTTTAATAGCAAGCATCTTAGGTTCTTTTACATTAACACCTGTTGATTTATATTATACTTTGAATGGATCATTTATCCATACATGATTTTGTAATGGCTGGTCATTTGGAAAATTGAGTTAATGAAGATTTTCCAAATGTTAATACATTTCATTATGCAATTTTATCTTTTTAGAGGTTTATTTATTTTAGAGAGAGAGCAAGAGAGAGCATGCATGAGCAGGGGGAGGAGCAGAGGAAGAGGGAGGAGAGAAGCAGACTACCTGCTGAGCGCTGAGCTTACCACGGGGCTCAGTCTCAGGACCCTGAGATCATGACCTGAGTGGAAATCAAGAGTTGGAGGGTTAACCGACTGAGCCACCCAGGCGCCCCTCATTATGGAATTTTTAAAAAAGAAATCACATTTGCTAATACTACCACTGATGTCATCAGAAATATCGTTAAATATTGGAAAGCTAATTAAGTGGATCAAAGTCTTTTGCATCTAAGAGTTTGAGAATTCTAATTTTTGTTTCGAAGCTCAGATTTTAACACCAGTAACATACTGTTGGTTATTTTCCTTGAAGTGACAGGCTCATTTTATTCATTTTTGAGGGGAAATATGCCATACACACAAGTCTAAATAACCATAATTTGTCAGTTCTTCTTTCAAGAATATGATAGCATTTGATGGGAAAATCTACTATTTCAACTTTTCTTCCAACCATTGTACTTTGGTATTAGAAGAAGTGCTACATGTGTACTCCCCATTTAATAATAATTATATTTTGATTTATTAAGAGTGTTCTTAAGGAAATAATGCAATATATGTTAAGAAAAAAAAAGAAGATAGGAGGGGAAGAATGAAGGGGGGGAAATCGGAGGGGGAGGCGAACCATGAGAGACGATGGACTCTGAAAAACAAACTGAGGGTTCTAGAGGGGAGGGGGGTGGGAGGATGGGTTAGCCTGGTGATGGGTATTAAAGAGGGCACGTACTGAGTGGAGCACTGGGTGTTATACGCAAACAATGAATCATGGAACACGACATCAAAAACTAATGGTGTAATGTATGGTGATTAACATAACAATAAAAATTTAAAAATTTTTAAAAAGAGTGCTCATAAGGAAAGGTTGTTTTGAATTTAATGTGGCTGGAAAGAATATGATGACTGCTGGCACACTTGGGTGCCACTTTTTGATTCATGTTAGGCAACAGAAGTTTTGCCACCACTGCTTTTGTACCATCGATGCAGATGTTAACATAGTAAAAAAGTCAGATAACGTCTTAGCCTTATTATGAAAATAGTTTTGACCTCACAGACCCTTCAGGAGGTCTGTGGGCCAAATCTTGACAATTGCTGTTCTGAAATACCATGTAGAATTAGAGCTCCTGGCAGACATTAAATTGGTGAGTGGTTTGGTAAGGTTTTTCTGGGAGGTAAGTAACCTATGGTTTTCTTTTTATACTTAATCAGAAACTATTCCTTTGACATAGTAGTAATTCAGTTTATTTATTTGAATACCTTGGGAATAAATATGGTTCTCTAATACAAAATTTTATCTTTTTAAGAGAGTATGGTTGTTATTTGAGGATGATGATCTGGGTATTAAGATACGTGTCAGATGTTTTTACTGACTTATAAAATGGTTAAAATTTCTATTTAACTTTTGGTTTTTGATCAAATATTTTTTTCAAAGGTTTTATTGAAGGTATTATATCAGTACAAGGAGAAACAATATATGGCTCCTCGAGTTTTACAACAGACATTAAATTACATTAATCAAGGAGTTTCTCATGCCCTCACCTGGAAGAATCTGAAGCCTCATATACAAGTAATAATTTTCTATCTGAAATGTTTTTCCGGAAAATATAATGGAAATAACATTAATTATCATAAAGGTTGAAAAGTGCATATTTTGTTGACTTGTGTTACTTAGTCTAGTTAATTGTTTTGATAATATAGTAGGAAAATGAGAAAATAACTTGACACAAACTTATAAAAGGTATTTTGTGATTACCTTTTAATCTAAAACTATTATCTTAAAATTTGCATTTAAATTCTTAATACTGGCTTATGGTTGTAACATTTTAGTCATGTAATTTGGAATAAACCAAGGAGTATTTCACCAGATTAGTTTTGAGGGTAATTAGCTTATGTACCATTTCTATGAGTAATTTATTTGCTTTATTTAGAACTACAGGATTTGATGGACTAAAATTTCATAATGTATTTTCTCAGAATACTTAATTGCTACCTATATACACATATGTCTTATTTTATAATTACTTGTTGCACAAACTCTAATAGTATGTACCTTAATAGTTGATCCGAGAATCATTACTAAAGTTTGATATTAAGCTTTGAAATACATATTATTGGGTTGCTTTTGTTTTAGCACTTAACCAAAATTGAAGGTTTAAATTTGAAGACTGACTTAAGGTTACTTTCTTAACTTTTAAATTGCAGGGCATTATCCAAGATGTTATTTTTCCATTGATGTGCTATACAGATGCTGATGAAGAACTTTGGCAAGAAGACCCTTATGAATATATACGCATGAAGTTTGGTAAATTTTGACTTTCTTAGAAACAAAATATGTCAGTAGCTAAGTTTGTATATAGTATATATAAGGGTGTCATAAGGCCTCACCTTTGGTTCTGAAAAATCTTTGTTGTTTTAATGTAATTTATCCATTTTTTAGACTTTTTGGGGTCTATTCATTAGTTATAGCACTTGCTAATGATAATCTTCATTTTTAGCAGACACAGATAGTAGTGTTACTAAGTTACAATTATTGGATGTGCTTTTTGGCACATGCTAAAACTAAGAAATTCAAGATTACACCTTAACACTGTCAAAACTATACTTTTGGACCCCATGTCAGTCATCATATGTGTGGGAAATGAGAAGACTGTATTGGAAGCTGGAGTCACATGGAGTCTGCATGGAACTAAAGGATTGTAATTTGACTAATGTTGAGTATTAGTCCTTCTTCCTACCAAAATCTTTTGTATTTGTAGTAGATTGTACTTTTGTGACCATATTGTGAAAACTTTCACAGTAGTTGTGTTTTATATGAAAGAAAATGATCAAGATAAATTAATGGATTAAAATTTAATTTGTACTGAAAAGACATGAAATTAGAAGCTATTGCAAAATTAAATAGGAATCTGGGTTCCTTTTTATACC